>NC_079442.1:35627486-35989986 GCF_903798145.1 Danio aesculapii | reverse complement strand
CTTTCTTTCTTTCTTTCTTTCTTTCTTTCTTTCTTCCAATCTCTGTTAAGCTAATCTCTGAGTCTAGCAGGGGCACTTTTAGCTTAGCTTAGCAACAATAATTTTATTATATTAGACCGTTATTATCTCGCTCAGAAATGAACAAAGTATAACAAGTGCTAGATCTGTGTCCATGCTCACTGTATATACCCTCAGTCACTATTCCCTATATTAGTGCACTTGATGGACTGAAAATTCGATCACTCAAAACACAGGAAAGGATAGCATTTTGTTTGTGCTTTGCTGGTTGATAAATCATTCAGATGGATTAAAATGTCGATTCCTTTGGTCAGACCCTGTGATAGTTATTTTAGCCAGCTATCTATTAGTAATGAAACAAAGTATTTTGATTTCTGTCATCTATTGTTTGTTTTGTAATATATTTTCAGCGCCTATTTTTATTTTCATTGCAGTTATTTTATGTCTAATTCTGTAAATTTATGTTAAACACTACTTTGAGACATTGTTCACAGCTAAAGAATGTTGAATAAAAATTTGGTGGAGAAAAACTATTTTTGTGCTAATATAAGAGCAGTTAAAACAGACCGGTCAATTTTGACCGGGAACACTAAAGTAAGGAGCGGGATGTGAACACGATAGGAGGGTTAAACAAGAGATGCCCAAACTAGGGCCTGTGGGCCAAAGATGGCCCATGGTAACTTTTGATTTGACCCGCCATCTTATCTGAGAAGAGAGGAAGAATGATAGGGATGGTTTAGAGATTGTCATTTCAAATCTAATGTAACCTTTTGCTTGTTTGTTTTATTGTTAAAAGCTAACTGAAACTAAATGATGTAAATTAATCAGATTTAGTTTAGATGTACATGCTGTCACCCGATAGATAGAGGACAAATCAAGGCAAAGGCAGATTCTGCTCAACTAGTGTATTCAGCATTGCACTCACTGTGTTGTATATGTGGTTTTATTGCAATAAGATATCATTTTAAATGTTATATTACATTAATACAATTTCAAGTAATGTTTTTTAATAAATTAGGAAATTACTCATGACGTTTGGCCAGCGGAGAAATTAAAATGGTCGTGCCCAACTGAGTCTGGTTTCTCTCAAGGTTTTTTTTTCTTCACTTTCGCCAATTAGTGAAGTTTTTTTTCACTCTCCGCTGTTGCCACGGGCTTGCATGGTTCGGGATCTGTAGAGCTGTGCATCGTTGGATTAATTTGCTCTTCAGTGTTTGGACTCTCAGTAGTGATTTTTAAACCACACTGAACTGAGCTAAACTGAACTGAATTTAAACACTAAAAACTGAACTACACTGTTCCTATTTATGACCTTTTATGTGAAGCTGCTTTGGCACAATCTACATTGTAAAAGCGCTATACAAATAAAGTTGAATTGAATTGAAAAACTTTAATGTAATATAGTTTGCATTATTTACTTTCGGCCCACGGCTCTTAATGATATTTGATTTTTGAACAAATGCTAATGCTGTGCTCATAATGTTAAATGAGTCATTCTATACTCATGTCAATATGGCATTTAACTTTAAAATCAAAAAGTTAAAAATAAATAGATAGTGCATCTTTCTCAATTTCACATGCTTGAACTGAGAGGTCAAGTTCATTATTTATACTGGGCAACATATGCAAAGGTGCACGCTGGATAGATAGCGTATGGCAGAATGCAGCGTGCTCTTCTGCATATGTTGCTCAGTATAAATAATGAATGTGTAGAAATGGTTGAAGTAGTATGTCAGCGTGCTGTTCTCCGATGTTTGGAGGCACCGGTTGCCGTGGTGCACGGTTGCCATGCGGCTGCTGTGACTCAGAAAGACCCACACACTGTCAGTAGGTGGACAAGAGGTGAATCACTGTGCTGGACATGTGTGATGGAGGCCATCGCTCCATCTGTACTACACGCGCACCGTTTCTGATCATTGCAACCATTTGCTTATATGTATACTGCATAGCAGTATCTGATCCCCCGTCAGTGTAACACTACAGGTCTTGCAAGCCTATTAGTGGATTTTGGCAGGAGAATCATCTGCTGAACATATTTTTGGACATTTGGTCTGACAAGTATGTGTGAAGTTTTATTGTGCTGTGAATCATTGTTATGTTTTTATAATAAAGCGGTGTGGTGATGAGTCTGTTTAGTACTGTTGTGTTTATGAGCTGTAAAGGTCGCAGTGTATTGGCAGAAGCTACTGGTGTTTTGCCTGTATGTTTTTTGTATGTTTCTTATGTGTGTGTGTGTGTGTGTGGTGGCAACTGTTTTTTACATTTTACTGAAAAATGCAGGGCTGTACAGTAGCGCAGTGGGTAGCATGTTCGCCTCAAAGCAAGAAGGTCTGTCTGTCTGTCTGTCTGTCTGTCTGTCTGTCTGTCTGTCTGTCTGTCTGCCTGTCTGTCCCACAATGTTAATCTGATGTAAATTTTAACACACACAAAAAATCTTGCTATCTATCTATCTATCTATCTATCTATCTATCTATCTATCTATCTATCTATCTATCTATCTATCTATCTATCTATCTATCTATCTATCTATCTATCTATCTATCTATCTATCTATCTATCTATCTATCCCACAATGTTAATCTGATGTAAATTTTAACACACACAAAAAATCTTGCTGTCTTAAATAGTTTAGTTGAATTAAATTAGCTTTTCTAGTCATTTCAACTTAAATTAACTGACTAAGAATATTTTACAAAGTTAAATTTGTATGACAATTTAGTTGACACCTGATTAACTTATTAAAATAAGTCAAAGCAACATAAAATATTTATTGTCTTGGCCTTTTGTTATTACATTTTTAAAGTGTAGTTATCAATGAAAAACAATGCACTAATTTGATTCTACTACTAACATCATTATTGAAAAAAATTGATATTTTGACATAGTGAATAGTGATTCATTGACATCACTGTTAACTGCAGCTCCTTCATCTCTCCAACCCATTGAGCTCTTTTAGTGTAAGTTCTACTTTTTATCCGTCAGTCTCTAAAGTTCATCAGCCCTCTGTGGCTGTAAGAGGAATGCAGGAATACGTTGGCGTCTGTATGGCATGCTGTAATGCTGGAGGAGAAGCCATCTGTCTGCTCTGTTTATTTTGATGTGGCGTAACGTTGAGTCAGTCTCACGTAGGCTGAACGGAGGAGTGTCACTACTGAACCCGTCCTAACTCACTGTGGAGGCGCACCTACAGATCTGTCTAAAACCATTGACTTATGAGTAAAATAGCCAGCATAACACTTTGTAGGGTGAAGGAGAGCTTTCATATCCTATACGGTAAATATCAAATAAATTTCTAAATATATAAAAAATGTGTAAATAAAATAAGTACTACATATGCATCTAGCCATTTTGATGTATGAACTATTTTTAAAACATTGAACTAAAAGCATTTAAAGCTGTCACGGATTGGTCAGGCTCTCACGATCCCCACTCACGAAGATCACCATCACCTGACTTCTAATGAGCACACAGCTGCATCACATTCACGAGCACCAGATAAAAGCACAGCACTCCAGTCGCTCATTGTCCGGGCTCGTCTCGACGAAAGCGGACAACTGAGCGACCACTCAGCGTAGTCATCCTCAGCTAAAACAAACGCTTTACTTACCTGTTCTCTTTGTATTCCTCCTAGTCTTCCTGGTCCACCCGAATCGTCCTGTCTTCCAGTCCTTCCAAGTCTGTGTCATCCTCTGTCAGCTGTATCTGGTGTGTGCTGTCCATCCTCGTGTATTCCTGTTACCCAGCCACGGAGGAAAAGACCCCAACATCATTCCTGATCCTCCTGGCTATCCTTCATGTGCTCCTTGTTGTCATTTAATAAACACCCTAACGTTTCCTTACCTCTGTCTCCTGTCCGCTTCATAACAGAAGCCCGGACCAATAACGACGACAACATGAGCACCCCCGATCACTTTCAAGAGCTGGTGGACCAGTTGAAGCGGATTCTACAGCCACCAGCTCCACTTTCCAACGCACCACCAGCACCGAGCACTTCCGCCTCCACAGTTTCTTCTTCGGCCCTTCCTTCCAGTCCCATGGCCCGACCAGCGCCCTACTCAGGCGGAGCGGGGGAGTGCAATGGTTTTCTGTTACAATGTTCCCTCATATTCGAAATGCAACCTTCTCTATATCCCACAGATAAGTCAAAGATCGCCTACATCGTATCACTACTCTCTGGGCCTGCACTTAAATGGGCTGAGACGATCTGGAACCAAGCCGGGCCGGTCATGAATTCCATCACTACCTTCACGGAGTATTTCAAAGAGGTGTTTGGACGTTCTGATGGGGAAGTAGCCGCTGGAGAGCAGCTGTATCATCTAAAGCAAGGTACTCTATCTACACAGGAATATGCTCTCCGGTTTCGCACTCTAGCAGCTGCAAGTGGATGGAATGAGAGATCGTTGTTGACCACGTACCGGCTCGGCTTGGAACCCACTCTCCGAATCCAGCTGGCCACATTAGATGATACTATGGGTCTGGAGAGATTCATCCAACATTCTCTCCGATGTTCCGATCGTCTCCGTTCCTATCAACAGGACACCATCACCCCCTCGTCTGCACTCCTCCAATCGCCTGAGTCAACAGCCTCTCCAGAACCAGAACCCATGATAATAGAGTCTGGAAGACTGACATCAGCGGAACGACAGAGGAGGCTGACCCGGGGTCTGTGTCTATACTGCGGTGTCAGTGGACACACCCGTATGGAGTGTCCCCTTCGTCCCATTCGGACTTCAGTGAGTGTATTCAGTACGAATATTGAACAATGTAAACCACTTACTACCACCGTACAAATAACTACTGCCTCTATTTCTCTCCTTGTCACAGCCCTCATCGACTCCGGGTCAGCAGGGAACTTCATCTCCCAATCCCTCTGTCGTCAACTCCACCTACGTACTGAGGCGTCCTCGCATATATACCAGATACAACCGATAACCCAGTGCACTCGATCTTCGACCCGTATCCATCGACAATGCGAAGACATCCTTCTTCAAGTGGGGTTGTTACATCAAGAGAGGATTCAATTTCTGGTTCTGGAGGGTGCAAATATGGACATCATTCTAGGGCGCCCGTGGCTGGTGAAGCACGATCCCATCATCTCTTGGGGCACAGGAGAGATAAAGAAATGGGGATCTGGATGTACACCTACCTGTTTTCCAAATCTCCCTCTTCAAGGTCGGAACCCCATTTCTTTGTTTACAACATCGGTCGAGAGTCCTCCTGAGAAGCAGTCTATCCACATTCCTAAGGAGTACAGCTCCTTTCATGATGTCTTCTGCCCCAAGAGAGCTTCCCAGCTACCGCCGCATCGGCCATGGGACTGCGCGATCGACCTAGTTCCAGATGCCCAGTTGCCAAGAGGTAGGATCTACCCGCTCTCGCTTCCAGAGAATCAGGCAATGGAAGATTACATAAGGGAGGCTCTGAGTCAGGGGTACATACGTCACTCAAAATCACCAGCCGCCTCAAGCTTCTTCTTTGTGGCCAAGAAGGACGGAGGGCTGCGTCCATGCATCGACTACAGGGTCCTAAATAACGGTACAGTAAAATACCGATATCCCCTTCCTCTGGTACCAGCCGCTTTGGAACAGCTCCGAGAAGCTAAAGTCTTCACTAAATTGGACCTCCGCAGCGCGTATAATCTGATAAGAATACGTGAGGGGGACCAATGGAAGACAGCATTCGTGACCCCTACTGGCCACTATGAATATGAGGTCATGCCTTACGGTCTGGTCAACGCCCCCTCCGTATTCCAAAACTTCATTCATGAAGTCCTCCGGGAGTTTCTTCACCACTTTGTAATAGTGTACATAGATGACATCCTCATTTACTCCCGGAGTGAGGCCGAACATCGCCAACACGTTGCGGAGGTCCTACACACATTGAGAGAACATCACCTCTACCTCAAAGCGGAGAAATGCTCATTCCACCAGAAGTCGATTCATTTCTTGGGATACATCATTGACCAAACCGGTATACGTATGGATGGGAAGAAAATTGAGGCTGTTCTATCCTGGTCAGAACCCACTTCCATTAAGGAGCTCCAGAGGTTTCTTGGGTTTGCTAACTTTTATAGACGGTTTATCAAGGACTACAGCAGGATTACATCACCTCTCACTAATCTCCTCAAGGGTAAACCCAAAGGACTGGAGTGGACCAAAGAAGCAGCCGCAGCCTTCCGCCTTCTTAAGAAGGAGTTCACAAGGGCCCCACTCCTGACTCATCCTGACCCAAATCTTCCTTTCGTGGTGGAAGTGGACGCATCCACCACCGGCGTCGGGGCAGTATTATCCCAACATCATGATACACCGCCCCGACTGCATCCCTGTGCCTATTTCTCTCGGAAGTTGAGCCCGGCGGAGCAGAATTACAGCATAGGAGACAGGGAGCTTCTAGCAATCAAGCTAGCCTTGGAGGAGTGGCGTCACTGGTTGGAGGGAGCCAAACATCCGTTCCAGGTGATCACAGATCACAAAAACCTCCAATATATCAAAGAGGCCAAGAGACTATGTCCACGTCAAGCCAGATGGTCACTTTTCTTCTCACGTTTTGATTTCTCCATTTCCTATCGTCCAGGACCCAAGAATCTAAGAGCAGACGCTCTCTCTCGTTTACACGAGCATCACGATCATGAAGAACTCCCAACGAAGATTCTTCCCGAACACATCTCCATTTGTCCGATCACCTGGAACGCTCCTCCAGTCGTTGCCACTCCGGAAGCCCCTGCTCCGCCGGGATGCCCTCCTCATCGGCAGTTCATACCACCTGAACACCGGGTAGATCTGATCCACTCCTTACATACCTCGCTAGGCACTGGACATCCAGGGATCAACAATACTCTCTCGCTAGTATCCCAACGATTCTGGTGGCCAAACATGGCAAGGGATGTGAGGCAATATGTTCAGGGCTGTAAGGACTGTGCCCAATCCAAGAGCCCACGTCATCTACCCGCTGGAAAGCTCCATCCCTTGCCGATTCCGAACCGTCCCTGGTCACACCTAGGAGTGGACTTTATCACTGACCTCCCCTCGTCAGAAGGTAATACCTGTATTCTAGTCATCGTAGATAGATTCTCAAAGTTTGTCAAACTAATCCCTCTGAAAGGTCTTCCCACAGCCTTTGAAACAGCCGACAATATCTTTAATCAAGTCTTCAGGTCATTTGGTATTCCAGAAGATATTGTGTCGGACAGAGGTCCACAGTTCATCTCACGTCTATGGAAAGCCTTCTTCAAGCTCCTAGGTGTGGCCGTCAGCCTCTCTTCTGGATATCATCCCCAAACCAACGGGCAGACAGAGAGGAAGATTCAGGAGGTGGGACGGTTCCTGAGGACCTTCTGCAGTGGTCACCAGAGCTCCTGGAGCCAGTATTTGGGCTGGGCAGAATATGCCCAAAATTCACTGCGGCAACCCTCCACCGGACTCACGCCATTCCAGTGCGTCCTGGGCTTCCAACCACCGCTCTTTCCCTGGGATGGCGAACCATCTGATGTCCCCGCAGTGGATCACTGGTTCCGGGGAGAGCGAGAGAGTCTGGGACGAGGCTCATCAACATCTGCAGAGGGCAGTCCGTCGAAGCAAGGTAACCGCCGATAGAAGAAGGTCTGAAGAACCCAGATACACACCCGGACAAAAGGTGTGGCTATCCACCCGGGACATACGCATGCGACTGCCCTCTCGCAAGTTAAGTCCCCGATTTGTTGGTCCCTTCACCATCGTGGAACAGGTTAACCCCGTCACCTACAAACTACAATTACCCTCTCACTACCGTATTCACCCTACATTCCACGTATCACTCCTGAAACCCTATCACGATCCTGTTCTTCCCTCCACAGAGCCTGACCACGAAGAGGAACCCCCTCCTCCACTGCTCCTAGAAGAAGGAGCCGTCTACGCAGTGAAGGAGATCTTGCGTTCCCGACGTCGTGGTGGCCAGTTGGAGTACCTGGTGGACTGGGAAGGGTACGGCCCCGAAGAAAGGACATGGGTTCCCAGAGCTGATATTCTCGATCCTAGTCTCATGGTGGAGTTTCATGAGAGCCACCCTGAGTTCCCAGCGCCTAGAGGCAGAGGGAGACCACCACGGCGTCGGAGGTGTCGGCCCTCAGGAGCGGGCCCTGGGGAGGGGGGTACTGTCACGGATTGGTCAGGCTCTCACGATCCCCACTCACGAAGATCACCATCACCTGACTTCTAATGAGCACACAGCTGCATCACATTCACGAGCACCAGATAAAAGCACAGCACTCCAGTCGCTCATTGTCCGGGCTCGTCTCGACGAAAGCGGACAACTGAGCGACCACTCAGCGTAGTCATCCTCAGCTAAAACAAACGCTTTACTTACCTGTTCTCTTTGTATTCCTCCTAGTCTTCCTGGTCCACCCGAATCGTCCTGTCTTCCAGTCCTTCCAAGTCTGTGTCATCCTCTGTCAGCTGTATCTGGTGTGTGCTGTCCATCCTCGTGTATTCCTGTTACCCAGCCACGGAGGAAAAGACCCCAACATCATTCCTGATCCTCCTGGCTATCCTTCATGTGCTCCTTGTTGTCATTTAATAAACACCCTAACGTTTCCTTACCTCTGTCTCCTGTCCGCTTCATAACAAAAGCTTTATTTACCTAATTGTATTGAAAAAAAACATTTAAGCCTTAATTTTATGTGTAAATCATCTAAAGCAAGTTACCTCTTTAAAACTAAAAAGAAACTCTGAAAATAATATAAATAATGGATATACTTGCAATATTGGAAGGCTGGAAATAAATTTTGAAATATATAGATATATAGAGGCTGACATTATATTTTCGATTTCAAGAATGTATTTTATTAAGCCTTATAGTTACAAAATATATTTAGGATAAATTTACATTTTAAGGCAAAATATATTATTATTATTATTATTATTATTATTATTATTATTATTATTATTATTATTATTATTATTTTTACCATATGGGACTGATGGACATACCAAAGAAAGGTGTCAGTTCTGGAAGACAATCAGCTGTTTCTTTGGATTTGGGGATTTTGTGCTCAATCCCACCCCTCTGACTCCACAAGTGATATATTAAGTTTTCCAAATTCTTTCTGGGGCAGTAGATTCATCCAAGGATGATTTCATGTGCTCTTGGATGAACTAGTGGATTGAATTATGCACTCACTGTCTTGCGTAGTGATGAAGAGTGACCAGACACCCGGATTTTAAGTAATTAATGTGTTAAATATGACACTAGCAGTCAAAAACTATTGTTATAATTGCTATAGTTTTATAGTTTTTAATGTTTACCATATATAGTAAAAAGTGTTACTTTGCAAAATGGAACTGATTTTGAATATATATATATATATATATATATATATATATATATATATATATATATATATATATATATATATATATATATATATATATATATAGATAGATAGATAGATAGATAGATAGATAGATAGATAGATAGATAGATAGATTTATTACCCTAACCTGCCTAGTTAACCTAATTAACCTTGTTAAGCCTTTAAATGTCACTTTAAGCTGTATTGAAGTGTCTTGAATAAAATATCTAGTCAAATATTATTTACTGTCATCATGGAAAAGATAAAAAAAATAAATCTGTTATTAGAAATAAGTTATTAAAACTATTATGTTTAGAAATGTGTTGAAAAAAAATCTTCTCTCCGTGAAACAGAAATTGGGGAAAAAAATAAACAGGGGGCTAATAATTCTGACTTCAACTGTGTGTGTGTGTGTGTGTGTATATATATATATATATATATATATATATATATATATATATATATATATATATATATATATATATATATATATATATATATACATATATATATATATATATATATATATACATACATACATACATACATACATACATACATACATACATACATACATACATACATACATACATACATACATACATACATACATACAAACAAACAGTTCTGTCTGGTTCTTGAATCTTATTGGCTGATGGCCGTGCGATATTCTGCCAGTAACATCACTCGTCCAGCCTCTTTACCCTTCTGCTGTCGGACAACATAATGCACTTTTGAGGCTTTTTAGTTGAGAATGTAGTTGTTTAGATTGCAACAATGCAGTTTATTTATAAGGACAGTGCCTATTTTAATTCTTAATTCTTAATATTTTAATTCTTAATAAGAAATATTTAATTTTTAATTTTATGGTGGTTGAGCAGACCAAAAATGGTTGATGTTGTCCATAAACAAGATGGCGACAGAGACAGCATAATAAGCCCTTGAACTGTTGTATAAACCCAATATCACACTCGTAGCAGTGTAATATGGCAGTATATCGTCTCTGGTGAGACACTTAAGCAGGTCGCATGCCGGAAGTGCCGCTCAGCGGCGCGCCACGCAGCGCCATACATTTCAGAATTCTAAACATAGGTTTCTATCAGGGTAAACACACCGGCGCCGCAAGTCGGCGGCTGTCCGCGGCGCCCAGCCACGACTCAGTGCACTGTTCATTTCTCTGCCGCGCCATAGAGCGACATCTGATTAGTTTTATGTTAAATATTATGCGAATGACCGCATCTGGTGTGCGATACTTTTAACTGTTCTATGCGCGATGTATCGCGGCGCCGAGCGGCCCTTCCGGTGTGCGACCTGCTTAAGGCAACTCGCGGCTCCCACCAATATACAGCCACATCGCACAGCTATGATTTATTTGAATTTATAAAGTGTAATTTATTTCTCTAATGCCAAAGCGACATTTTTCTTTAGGAATCATTTTGATATGCAGATTTGGTGCACAAGTTAATTATTTCATTTATTAATAGTGTTTAATATTGTTAATAAATATTATTATCATCTTCATTATCATCATCATACTAAACAGTTTATGTTGATTTTGAAATATTAATAATACTATAAATATTTTGTGATGTCTATATTTTAAATAATTTAACCAACTAAAATAAAACCCAATTCAGTTTAATTTAATTAAATATATTAAACCCCTTACCCCCATTTTGGTGTTGATTTGAGGGTTAATTTATTAATAGGTTAATTTTGTTATATTACAAAATATAACAGAAAATTTGTTCTGTCATAATTTGCTCAGAGTTTATTTCTGAAAGCACAAAATATGCTATTTTGAATAATAGCATATAGCAATAGCTGTCTTTCATTACATGGAAAAACAGACATTTTCATATATATATATGTTTTCATAGCAGAAAGAAGGCCATACACATCTAGAATGACATGAAGGTTTGCAAATGATGGCAGAATTTCCATGTTTTGAAAGCCCTTGAAGGCTGTTAGCGGCTAGCTGTCAGCTAAACTGATATGCAAATAGATGCACAGTAAGAGCAGCTGACACAAATAGCAGGACTGAAAATGTAGGATGAAATCTTTAAGTCGAAAGAGAAGCAACTGGAAGAGAATCTCCATTGATTTGATCGATTTGTGGTCTTTTCACTTACCGCTGTGCGATGGACACTGTTGGCTTTTAGCTTTAGTAATAACCATAAGTTCTGAAAGCCTCACTGGACAGACGTAGAGCAGACATAACAGGGTCTGGACGGGTGAAACTGTTTACATTCTCATCCCAGAAACAGGATGAACTGATGTCCTCTTTTTCTTTCTTTCTCCCTTATATCCGCTCAACTGCAAGTTAAGACTTTGAACATTATCTATTCAGCTGTTTAACATAAGTAACACATATGCTGAGGATCATTCCAGCTTTAAAATGACATGTGCACTTAATGCATAGAGTAAAAGTGTTATGGAAATATATGGAAAATGTTTCACTAATCCATCTGCGACACATAAAGCTGAAAGCTGTAGTCGTGTTAGCATGTTAGCAAGTGTTCAAGGAATAATTTACAGTTGTGGCCAAAATTATAAGAACACATTAGTAGGTTTCAGTTTTTTTGTTGAATTGGCCTTTACAATACCAATTTAAAAATAAAAAAATATATACAAAGTCACGATTATGCTCTGAAACATAAAATAGAGCCGTCATATGGAGATTTACTGTACTGTAGGTAGTTCTCAACATCAATGTCATTGTCCTTCACAGTAGCAACAGAATTTCTTAGTGTTGACACTCACAGGAAAAATAATGACACTATGCAATAGTGTAATTGTAGTATAATTTAAAAATGTTTGTAAGTCTTCATGTAATCAATCATTAATGGTAGAAGTTTGATTATTGCTAATAGTTATTTAGTACGCCCACTGGCAACACCATTTGGCTTCTGTATTAAGTGTTTTAGTTTAAGTGTGTTAGTTTTAAGGATATCTATTAGTGAGTGTGTTCCAAACAAGGACAAAATTTATGTTTAGAAAATATAAACTGATGTAAACATTCAAAGTTTAGTCGCCTAAATCGAGCAACGATTTTTTTCATGTCACCTCATTTTTCAGTTTTTAATCAAATCTTGACCAATCAAATGCTCTCTAGTGTCTGACATGCCCCGCCTCCTTCAAGGCACTTCTTAGTTGATGTGAGAGTTCAGCCCCTCTCTCTGGCAGAGCTGTGAAAAAAACTAATTGCTATTGGCTGTTTTTTTAAAGGGGAGGAGCTACTCTATGTCCCGCTCTGTCTTCATTTTTCATTTGAGATTACGTCTGACATTGAATAAAAAATGCACATTTCAAAGCACTTCACAGGACTTTTAAGATTCAGCTTGCATGAGTGGGTACATGAGTGGGTTGCAAGTACTAGACAAACCTCCCCAACATGACACAATAATGTTTGTTATGGGTCGCAGACATTTAATTGTAGCAAAACAAAATTTTTATAGTTTGTAAAAATTCACTCTGATTTCTATAAAAGATGGCAATGAGAATGATTTTACACATAATCTGAAGGTGTGTGTTATTCATAGATAACCAATACACACCAATAACACTACCGGGCAAAAGTTTGGGGTCAGTAGGATTTTTAAATGTTTTAAAATAAGCTTCACCTGCTCACCAAGGCTGCATTTATTTAATCAAAAATACAATACAAATTGTAAAATAGTGATATGCTATTGCACTATAAAATAATTGATCAAAAGTAGTTTATCATTTAATTTAATCATTTATTCCAGTGATTTTAATGATGAATTTTCAGCTTCATTATACCAGTCTTCAGAGTCACATGATCCTTCAGAAATCACTCTATTATTAGTTATTATTGTTATTATTGTTGTTATTTTTATTATTAATAATAATAGTAATATTAATTAAAGCAATAATGACTGGACTATTTCATTTGAAAATACATACAATAAGTAATAAATAAATATTTATTAAATAAGTATTTAAGTTTTTTTTAATATAATTATTTTCTTTAAAAAAAACGTGAAAAAAACGACCCCTAACTTTTGACTGGTAGTGTAGGTAACAAGAACATTTACTCTATTCTTCTCCAAGCCACTTACTTTCATATATTTTGTGAGAAGCTGATGAGTTTACATGTTGTAAATCTAGCAGCTCTAATCTCTCCACTGCAATGTAATATGTATGTGTTTTTAACACATGTGAGAATTCGAATATCAAATATTTCACATTATTATACATTTAAAAGAGAACATTGGCCTTGAAATATTATTATTATTAGTTTATGCGTAAATTTGATTAATATTGGTTTTGCATTTTCTGAAGTGATTTACATCTTTATGGAAATGTATTTAATATTTTATTATCCGTCAATTGTATTAAGGGTATTAATAGGTATTGTGCCTGGGCCTGGAAATTTACGTTTGTTTGGTTTATGATGAGGTGAACTAAAATGTATCTAGTAAAATATTATTGTATATAATGTCATCATGGCAAATATAAAATAAATCAGTTATTAGAAATGAGTTAGTAAAACGATTATGTTTAGCAATGTGGTGAAAAAAATCTCTCCTTTAAACAGAAATTGGGGAAAAAAATAAACAGGGGGACTAATAATTCTGATTGCTACTGTATCTCCCTTTGGAGTGGACTTTGAGAATACCTTTAAATTGAGTATATGTTTTTACACCAAAACATCAAATCTACACACTGGCTATAATAATAAAAAAAATTAAACTGCATAATAGAACCCCTTTAAGAAACACAAACAAGGCTCTTGCTTTGTATAAACGTATCTCATCCTTCGTCTCCACTCTATTCTTCAAAAACACATAAGCTTCACATATCCATGTACACTTTTCCAATCCCCAATGCTCTCTTTCCACACTTTCCTCCATCTCCTCACTTCTCCATCTCTCTCTCTCCTTTCCGTTCCATCATCCAGTGTCTTCCCATAGCTCCAGTTACATTAATCCAGGATGACGTGTGTGTTCAGCAGGAGCCCCAGATGCCTGAGAGCTCCAGTCTCTCCTCCTCTTCCAAACACATCCGGCCACAGGACACAAATAACTACATGCAGCTCTCCGTAATGATACATAGTGGACGCAGAGCTGGAATTACAGCCCGCTCTGCTCTCCTGCTGGGTCTGTCTGTCTCTCTCTCCGGCTGAGGAGGAGCTCGCAGAGCGGAGATGGAGGAGAAGCAGGGGAAAAGAGGGAAACAAACAGACACAAATTACCATCGAGCCTCCTCACATCCCCCTTAGACACTTCTTGGCCCGCAGAGAAGGTTTTAGACATGAAATAACACTTGTGTGTAATGTTTAGCGGTAAAGTCGTGAAATGAAAATCGTTTTGGTGAGAGTAATGAGTTGTGTAACACATGGACGTCAAATGATTTAGATTTACACAGCACACTAGTGTAAATTTACATCACTGTGTTTTATAAAACGTTGTGAATTTTTGTTATTTGTTATTTTTAGAATTTGTTAATTAGAAAAATTTTTTTAATGATTATATTTATTTATTATAATGTGGCGCAGTGGGTAGCACATTCGTCTCACAGCAAGAAGGTCGCTGGTTCGAGCCTCGGGTGGATCAGTTGGCTTTTCTGTGTGGAGTTTGCATATTCTCCCCGTGATTGTGTGGGTTTCCTCCAGGTGCTCCAGTTTCCCCCACAGTCCAAAGACGGCTTATAGGTAGGCCCACACAGAATCTGCGTCCGCAGAATTCCACAGATTTTTAGCCCATCATTGATTCTGTTTATTTACTTGTGTAAATGTGTGTAAATTCATATTTATTCAGTTTTTTTTATTCATTTCAGTAATATTTACTAATATGAAAATATTTATATGGTTTATTTACAATACAGTTTTTAAAGTAATATTTTCTGTCTTGTAGTAGCGATATTGCATGATAGACTTGCTTTGTTTACCAAATCAAGTGGATCTAATTGGATTTGCATTGTAAACATTAAATTTAAATAAAAAAAGGGAATTACATTTTATTTCATATATTAAGGTTCTAGTTATGATACTCCCAAAATCATTCCGCATAAATCCGCAGATTCTTTAAAAATACCAAAATTCTGCGCAGAAATAGCAAAAAATGTCCGCAGATTCTGTCTGGCCCTTCCAGCTGCAACCTATCACTGGGAAACATCCACACTCATTCACACACACACTCACACACTACGGTCAATTTTAGCATACTCAATTCACCTAAATTGAGTATGCTAAAATTGACCGTAGTGTGTGAGTGTGTGTGTGAATGAGTGTGGATGTTTCCCAGTGATAGGTTGCAGCTGGAAGGGCATTCGCTGCGTAAAACATATGCTAGATAAGTTGGCGGTTCATTCCGCTGTGGCGACCCCAGATTATTAAAGGGAATAAGCCGAAAAGAAAATGAATGAATGAATGATTACATTTGTATACAAATTATTTTAGTTTTTCTAATTTATTTTAAATAATATTAAATTTTTATTTTTAAATAATTTGAGTCTAAATTATTTAGTCACACTATTGTGTGACACTGCAGGTGAGCTAACATTTATCACCATACTTTCCCAGTTGATTAAATGCATTAAATTAATGTCAAAATTAATGTTTAGTTTTTTTGTATGTATTATTAATGTGTTAGAGTTAAGGTTATCTAAAGTATATTGTGCTCCAAAACAGTGAGAAATTTTGCATTTAGAAGATATAAACAAAAGGTTTTTGCCAATTTATATAAAAAATTATATAATTTTTCTAATTTATTTTAAATAATATTTAATATTTATTTTAAATTATTTGAAATATAATTAAAATAATAACGCAAGTGTTCTGACATTCTGCTATCAGAATATATCATAATTTTTTTTCAAAATTTCATTTATGATTTATAGTTGTATAAAATACTATTATCAAAATTATGATTTCTAAATATTACGTTTGTTTATTTTTATTACAATTAAAGCTGTTATAAATGTATAATTATGATATACTAAAGATGCTATGATTTATAAGTTATATATTTTATATATTTATAATTTATTGTAACATTATTTTCATAGTTTATTAATTATAGCAAATATAATTAAATTTCATAAAATTCTCATTATATGATCAGAAAATAGATGTTTGTTTCACTGTTACATTCATAAATTTAGATAAATTTACCAAATTTGTATCATATGCAAAAGTGTTTAAAGTCTACACTTTCATAAACACTTGATACAAAAAATAAATAAAACAATCATAGCATTTATAACATTATAACATATTATTATTATTGCAACATATTAATTATGATGTATTTGAACTTTCTATTTAAGTGAATTATATTATGTAAACTATTATTTTAAACTATTACAATTCTATATATATATATATATATATATATATATATATATATATATATATATATATATATATATATATATATATATATATACATATACACAACAGTTTTGTCTGGTTCTTGAATCTGATTGGCTGATAGACATGCAATATTCTGCCAGTAACAGTATTCGTCCAGCCTCTTAACCCTTCACCCTTGTGTATTACTCCACCCGCATACAGTACAGCGACAAGTAAAGGACACTCTACAATTTGACAAACATTGCAGCTGTTGGGCAACATAATGTACTTTTGAGGCTGTTTTTAGTCGCGAATTTAGTTGTTTAGATTGCATTTTGCATTTTTTTATAAGGATAGTGATCAAATCATTATTAAACAGGTAAAAGACTTTCTAAGTCAATCTCTCTCTTTTGTACGTTGTAGTGCTGTATTTGGACTATAGTAATATTGTAATCTCTCGATTGCAACAGCGAAATACTGGGAGATATCTCTGTAGACTGATGGCATGTCATGCCGTTCAGCCTAATAATCTTAAAATGTGAGCAAAATCACCTGTTTTGTCATCACTTTAGACATTATGCTAGAGAATTATTCAAATGCTCTAAAGTGATGTTAGTGAATGAGCAATGGTTTCTGCTGTTGTGACGTCAGGTGCAGATGGGAATGGGTGGCGGAAGAAAGTAGTTCCTTGAGGATTTTGAGACTCTCCGTGTTTGATTGTCTTTTTTATACCCACGATTATGCCATTGAACTGTTGTATAAACACAAGATCACACTCGTAGCATTGTGATGTGGCTGTATATTGCCTAATTCCAACGCACGCCTCCCACCAGTGCCGATATACAGCCACATCGCACTGCTACGAGTGTGATATTGCTCATATATATATATATATATATATATATATATATATATATATATATATATATATATATATATATAATTATTTTTTTCAGATAAATTTACTTAAAAAGAAATATTGCACATTTACTTTTGCAAATTAAGATATATCCATTTCATTATAACTACAAAATCCCAATAGTCATGGAGCCTTAAAATTAAATAATATGAAGCATTTTGGGCATATGTGCCCAATTTTAGGCACTCCGTCTGCTGCTAGATCTGCTGTACACCTGCTTGTCCAGGCTAAACCATCTTATCAAGCCAGCGAGAAACTTTAGATGCAACCAGTCACTAAACATTTTTTCCCTCTTCATTTAATAGACCCCGGTGTTTTTACAGTCCAATCGCACAATCTGTTTTTGTTGAGGGATCTTTACAGCAGCTCAGTTGCAGTGTGGCTCATGTGGAAACCCGAAGACCGCGTTTAAACAGGCCTGAATGTGTGAGAATGTTGGTTTTTTGGGAGCTGCTGGGGTTTTAATGACCATTATTGTGCCAGCACTGGCAGCGTTTGGGGCTCTCAGGTGGAGTTTAACCAGCCTTGTGTCGCAGCAGAAAGGTTTCAGGAGACGGGTGGTGTGGATGGAGGTGTAGTTATCCTGCTTTCCTCTGAGAACAGAGACGCCCTGTGTTTCACCAGCATCTGGACAGAATCAAACTAGGCCAAATGGAGAGAACGAGGGCCTGAGAGAGAGAGAGAGAATAAGGCCTCTGCTTCCTTAAAAATGTCCTTAGCCACTGTAGGCAAAGTAGAGTTCAAGAGGAAATTGAATTATGAAGGGGCAGAAATGAGTACTCTGCGGCTAATCGCTCTATTATGTTTTGTCTGCTGATGTATTAAAATACATGTTTTTGGACAATAACATCATACTGACATGTTAGCTTTAAGGATGGTGTACAGATCTGTGCAAATCACCTCCTGACTGGTCAACTTCAGATGGATTGACAGATTGGATTGGTCAACCACACACCTTACGAATTGAAGCCAACACCTGCCAGAAGTTTTTGACATGTTTAATAATCATCGGCAGCTTGTAAGCCACTAGGCTCAGGTCTTAAGTTTCTCTCACAACCAGCAATCATCAATTTTAACTTCTCCTTATGGGACAAAATCACATACAAACCTGTACAACAGCAAAAATCTCACTGCATTAATTGTGTGACACTGCAGGTGAGCTAATAGCTAATATTTATCACCATACTTTCCCAGTTTATTAATTACATTAAAGTCAAAATGTATGTTTTTTTAAGTATTACTATTAATGTGTTTGAGTTAAGGTTATTTATAGTCTTTTGGGCTCCAAAACAGTGAGAAATTTTGCATTTAGAAGATCTAAACAGTATATCTAAAGGTATTAAAAACTGTAAATTTTTTGTCAATTCTGGCAAAATTAATCAACAAGAATTCTTTGGTGGTTGTTTATTATCCACAATTGTTTTTGACGTTACCTCATAAAAAGTAATAAACAGAGCCAAACTTTGTTGATCTGATTTGACAGTCAGTAAACAAAAAATGAAGAGACAAACGCCATTAGCTGTTTTTTAAAAATGGGAGGAGCGACTCTGTTTCACCCAGTCTTCCGGTTTCAGTTGAGATTATGTCAAACATTAAATTAAAATACCTTTTAAAGCACTTTATGAGACTTTTTACAGTACAATTTTTTTAAAATGTTATGTTTAAGTGTGTAAATGAGACATTGTTTTATTCAATATGCACCCCAGGCTCATACTGAAAAGATATCGCTATATACATTTCTGGAGATCTCGAAATACGTCCCTAGAACTACGTTTATTTGCAGTTTTTGTTTTCGCGAATCCATCAGAGGTCGCTGTGTGTGCTTTTTAAGATCTCAAATTTCTCTTGCTAGTGCCATTCACACCTGCTGCTCTCATGTAAATCCACCAGAAGACACTGTTGACTGACTAACTGACTGACCGATCGACTGACCCAACCTCTTCCTTCCCTAAACCCAACCAATAGTGTTTTCAAAAGCACCAATTGACCAATTGTTCGTTTTTAAGATGAAATGCAGCCATATGTACTTCTGGCAACATAATTCGCGATCTCCAGAAATGTATATAGGGCTATGTTTTCAGAATGAGCCTATGTTGCAACTATGCATTAATTTGAATACATTTCTAGCACAAAAATCTGAACACTGAATGAAGTCAGATTCAACAGTTTTGTGAGCAGCCAGAGGAACTTTTTGTGTAAATTGTTGTATATTAGCCGGCATATTATGAATGAACATATCCCTCTGTAAAAATCTTGAAAATATAGATATGAATAAAACTGTGAGGTTTTGTGGCTTTAGTGGAAAGTTATGGTTAGGTACAAAGAAAAAAATAATTTTGCCTTTAAAAATATGTATTGTAAGTGAAATCTACTGACACAAATTGATAAAGTGCTACAAAAGAAAGACTTCAAAGTGTATTTTGGATGTTTCCTTTTCATTAGACTGAAGAAAGACTTAAGAAAACCCAAAAAGCCCAAAATCTCAAAACCGACAGGAGCATGAAAAAGAGCTTTTGCCTGCAGTGTCTCGCCTTAATAATTTCCCAAAATGGTCTTGCGCAGCAGATTAATTGCGCTGATTTTTTGGCTCTGTGCTGCAACACAAAGACGAGGAGACATTTTCCCACAGTCTTGTCTAACACCGGCCTATACAATTTCCACATGGCAGCTTCATGTGAGAGGCCTATCATTAAGCCAGGCACTATTTCCATGTTCACCAAGTCTAAATGTCAACATCTTTGTATTCTCAGTGTGGCTCTTTTTCAATGACAGCTGTCAAGTCTTTATGAATTATAATGTCACGTTCAGCCTCCTGTTTGTCTGCTGCTGTTGTCATGGAGACTGAGATTCCACAAAGCATCTCATTCTTGAGGAGGTTTCCTGAGCACATCATGCGAAAAAATATGAAACATCAACAAGCTCTTATGAATCTGCATACTCTATTGTGAAGCTCATTTACGTAACTTCATTATGTGAAGCTGCAGCTGTTAATTATTTATATTTACTCATTCAGGTGTAAAGCAGGGTGTCTGCGTGGATGCTTGATGGAGCGTGTGTCTGAAGCTTGCAAATCGCATCAGACCGCATTATAAATATTGCCATATACAGTGAAGATCCAAATTAGACAACAATTTCCTACATTTCGAAGTCATTGCATAGTTCTGCTGTATTTAAAGTTATTTTAACAGGAGTACACTCTTAGAAGTGACACTTTTCAAAATGTGCACATTTGTTCCCGAAGGGTCCTTCAATTCATACTTAAAACAATACTGCCTACAAATATGTGTACACCTATTCATTGTACATATCGCTGTCAACACTGCCAATTTTACATTGTCCTATTTTGAGTATGTTGTAGTATTTGCACTGTTTGTATTTTGCACTGTCTGGAGCTAGCACCTAAGCTTTTCACTTATCATAGCACACGTGCTGCTGATGATGTGACAATAAAAATGATTTGATTTGATTCAAGGGTTCACACTTAGCTGATGATTGATAAGTAAAAGATTGTTTGGTATGCTATCCTGAGAGAGCCCTGAGCTCGGAGGAACTTTGAGCCTGGGGCTTCCTACCATTAAATCATGTGAGAGGGGAGTCTGAGTTCAGGTAGATCTCTAGAGCTCCCCTGTTTAAGTATAGGAAAAAGGGGAAGGAGTTGGGGAGGATGGGGCGATTCTTCAAGACAAATATGGTTAAATAAGGAAATCTGTCTATTTATGTGTGTTTGGATTTGCTTGATTGATAAATCATGTGATTGCTAATGCGAGGCCAGCTGTGGTCTATCATAAGCATGTGATCTTCTCAAAATTAGTTTATGAATAAACTTCACTTAATATCTTGAAGGTACATATTAGTACCCAAAAACAGTACAATAGTATACCATTTTAATTTTTTAGGAACTAATATGTACCTTTAACATATCAACAAGGACCCTTTAGGTATATATGTGTACAATTTGAAAAGGTGTTGCCCCAGGCCAGCTTTACTATACCATTATTTCTGAGAGTGTAATAAAGCAGTTTTAAGTGAATTTTTACAAACTAAATTTGAGAGGAGTACGTGATATGATTGATTAGCCTCTCATCCATAATCAGCAATAATCCAATCAGGGTTACGTTTTCGAAAACCATTGTTAAGCTGCGGTCACACTGGGCTTTTATCCCCATAGACTTCCATTCATACGCACGCGAATGCGTCAGACAGGAAACGCAAGGTCATGCGTCACGTTTCACAGGTCGCTGCGGTGCAAAGTTCAAGCTTGGTGAACTCTGAAATCGCATCACTTCACTGCGTGAGACCAATCAAGGATCAAAACATGACCTCTCTGGACAGAAGTTTAAAACATGGACCAATCGCTCGCTTTTTTTAATGTCTTATCATCTTGTTTAATCCCGCCCCTTTTTGCAGTGCTGTACGACAGAATTTCGCACACACAAACTCTGGTGTGACTGCAGCTTTAGTCAACTAAGGTCGCAAGTTCCGTCGTTACAAACATCGATCGTTGATTTGGCGTTTCTCAGATCTATCGTTCTAACGAACATTCGCAAACTGCATCGCAAACATGTAGGCTTGTAACTACACCTCTAGAGCTGTAATTAGAAGTGTAGCTAGCTGTAGCTGTAGTTAGAAAAATAGCTATTTTCACAAAGCTTGTGAAAACAAAAATATAGCATACGTTAATGGTTTTAATTTATAGTTATTTATTAAGAAATGTATCACTTTATGACATAGGTACGGTAGCTGAGAGAACTTAACACGCTACAATTTAAGAAAGCACATGCAATTGCAAAAAACATCAGCAAATAAAGAAACGATCTTCATCAATTTGACAGCACACGTGTTACAAATTCTCACAACACAAACAACTGAAGAAATGCACAGCAATTGGTCACAACACAAACAACCAAAGAAATAGTCACGACTCTTGCAAATATCCAAGTAACACAAGGGAAATCAAAACCATGCCGTGACTGTTGCTCAGTGAAGTGATTGGTGGTCTTTGAAAGGTGAGTTGTTTTTTCATTTATTTTAATATCCTGATTACACGACATAATATCACATCCATATCTCAGCATAGTCCGTCATGATTTTGGGTCCCCTTGAAACATTTCCGTTGTGTTACGTGAATATTTGCAAGTGTCGTGACTAATAGTAGTGCGTTTCTTTAGTTGTTTGTGTT
Source organism: Danio aesculapii (assembly GCF_903798145.1). Taxonomy (NCBI): domain Eukaryota; kingdom Metazoa; phylum Chordata; class Actinopteri; order Cypriniformes; family Danionidae; genus Danio; species Danio aesculapii. The sequence continues at coordinate 35,967,227 of NC_079442.1, read as the reverse complement.
GAGAGAATTTGCAACGTGTGCTGTCAAATTGATGAAGATTGTTTCATTAATTGCTGGTGTTTTTGTAAATGCATGTGCTTTCTTAAATTGCAGCTTGCCAAGCTCTCTCGGCCACTGTACAAGGGCCTGTTGGTTAGAACATTTCTGCAGAGGTTAAAATGTGTCAAATTGTAAAAGTAGACTTTTACTATTAAAAAAACAATCAAACAAAAAAACACTAACAATAATAATTATAAAAATATAAAAATAATAATCATAAATATTATTATTATTATAAATTTTAAGTATGATTTTTCTTCATTTCTTAATAAATAGCCTACTGTAATTTACAACCATTTATTTGATTTATTAATGAGATTAAAATACGTTTTAGCTAGTTTATGTTTTAGAATAGAGTATAAAATATTCTCAATAATATTTGTAAAGGAAACATAGACTTTATACATGCCTTTTAAATATATTTCAATTAATATGGAAAACGAGTGCATGTTTTTTTTTTTTTTTTTACCAAAACTAATATTGGATTTTTTTAAAAGTGCATGTGTGTGTAAAACAATATAATTTGCACAAAAAATTATGTTTTTTTTTTTTTCTAAAGAAGTTGTTACTTCACCCCGTTTTGAGCGTCATTGTGGACGTTTTAAGTTATAACATGGTTCAAATGATGGATCTGCGACAAAGCAACTACGGTTTTGGGAAACACTCGTCATTTCTTATGTAAGAAGATTGTTCACATTCTAAATATAATAGTCTTCTACTTGACCTTTTTGCCTTTAGAGTTATTCATGTTCTTTGCACTTTAAACATTTTCTGTTGTTGTTTCAACCTTAATGTAGGTTATGGTCAGTGTTTTACTGATATATCTTAAATGTTTAAGACTTTATATATAATAAATTGAATTTAAAATACAGCAAAAATGGCATGTTTAAAAGGTATTAAATAAACAGTAGCGTACACCATGACTCTTGGTGTTTCTTTGGTGCTGTTAAAACCACCACATCAAACCCATAGCACTTTTATGAAAAAGTAGTAATCGTATTTTATATCACAATTTTGGTATATCACAATTTTGGATCAGAAAAATAGCAATTAAAATTTTTCTCCAAATTGTGCATCCCTATTCTAAAGCACAGTAAACAAAATAAACTTAAATGAAATTTATGAAGAATAACTTTTAGATACCTCAAACTTACTGGTTAATCTGGTGCATGTTGGTCATTCCCTTAATTGTCTGTCAAACCCTATCATATGTTCCTGTTTTTACTGATCTCGAAGATGGCGAGCTATTGTAAGTGGCTGAGATCCGTAGAATGTTGTCAAGATGAAGGCCAAATGGATGAACCCATTCAGCCAAATCAAAAGAAGATTTTTAAACTATCGTATCTTTACAATGTCACAAAGTCATTCAAGTCCTTCAAAAAAGCTGGTTGTCCATGAAAGGAAATTGAAGGATTTCAATTAGTTTAACACTGAAGCTGCATTTACTCACCAGTTCAGCATTAAAGTGGGTAAGGATATTCTTGGCATAGTATCTCGATGAATCTGGACTGAAAGTACATGGCAGAGTGAATGTAAATGTTTATCAGAAGCTCCTTTTGCACCATGTAGTTTCTTCCCAGCATTCATCACCATGCAAATTTCATGCAGGACAACAGGCAAAGCAGATTCTTGAAGCTGAAAGTAATGAAATGGACAGCCCAGAGTCCTGAACTAAGCATGCTTGAAAATCTATAGAAAATTCTTGAGAAATGTATGGATAATTAACCAACCAGAAGAGACCAAGAGCAGTGTGAGAGACTAGTGTGATGTCCACAGATATGCAGAGGTCATTTAAAGCATCTTTCTTTATTCTACTATTATTTCTTTTCTCTAGGTTTGATCAGTCCTTTTCCTCCAATTAAAATACTTTTTGAATCATGTTGGCACCGTTTGCCTTGTGGTCAGTGCACCGACATATTGTGCAACTACACTGTGTGTGTCATATAGTTCATATCCTGAATTTATAAACCTTTCCTGATCCTGTCCCCCACTTCCAAATTCGTTTCCTGTCAATATCTACTGTCCTATCATAACATATGGATAGTTACATTTTTATATTAGCATTTGGCATTGTTTATTCTTTGCTGCTGCAGACAAACTTGCGACCCAGTTTTGAAAGGCACTGCTTCAGACTGTATCTGCACTTTTCAATCGACTTGAAATTCTAAAGAACAATGGAAACCCTCAGTCTAAAACTTTCGGTATAACATGCTCTCAACAGGCAGACATTAGTTATTCAGAGAGAAGAAAGGGTTGTCCTATCCTTGACATGACTGCGTGAGCCCTTGTCTGCGCCCTTGTCCCGAATACAGAATGTGAACTGAGGTACATTTGCTTAATCAGCAGAAATCAGGCCGTCTTCATCCACAGCTGCCGTGTGCTGCATGCAGAACAGACCCGACTGGGTTTCCTTGCCTTTAAATCAAAGCAAAGTAAGGCGCTTTTGTCTTTTGTACGTCTTTCAGCCTTCTGGCTGGCTCGCTTTAATCTGATAACCTGATCAAGACCTGCCTCTCACTTTAATGGAAGACTTGGATCATCTCCCAGGGCACCATGGGATTTGTAGTCAGCACTCTTTGACATCGTCTTTGAAAGTTGCTGTTGTCCCCAGACTTCCTCAGCACGGTAACAGGATGAGGTTAATGAATAGCAAAGTGAATTAGTCCCAATGGATGACGATTCCCAGTTGGTTTGCATCGCTCATTCTCTCCTTCTCACACACACACACCTTCTCTTTTGTGCCGCTTTACTGTGCGGTAGATTGAGACACACTGTGGTCCCAGAGAGGCTGATTACTCCATCTGTAACTCAGGAGACTAAACTGTCCTCAGCCCGGAAAACCAGGATAGAGGGGGGAGAGAAGTGACGGGACGCTGGGAAGAGAGTCGCAAGCTAATTAATTACAAGGGAGCTTGTGGGACTACAGAGCCTAAATGCAAGTCATCTCCCTGGATGTGTGTGTGTGTGTGTGTCTGTGTGTATGAGTGAAAGAAATGTGTGTAAATAACACACAGGTCCCTGTGAAGGGACGCAGTTAACAGTTTGAGCTCAGGGCACCTAGTAAACTAGTGGCTTTGGGGCCTCTGAAGCAAAGCTGATGCAGATGCCAGATGTACCACTGTCCTTTATGCTGTGTAGCCTCCTGTCAGGAGTTCACCCTCTAACAGCAGTGTTAACCACAAATAGTGCTTAGCGAATATAAAACATGATTTGCTTCAATGATGTGAATATAAATGATAAATTTCAAGTTTAATTTTGTATGAATTATTTGTAAATAAGTCAAATTGTAAATCGAAGCACTACTGAATATGAAGTTACTTTTAAAAAACAGTGACATCGGATTATATTCTCAGATTTTTAAACCCAGGCTCATTCTGATTACTGCTATATACATTTCTGGAGACTGCCAATAATGTCCCAGGAGCTACATTTTTTGCCGTTTTTGTTTTCACAAATCTGCCAGAGACCGCTGCATACACTTTTTGACATGTCAAATTTCTCCCGCGAGTGCCATTCATGCCTGTTGTTCTCGCGGAAATCCACCAGAGGCTGCAGTCAACTAACTAACTGACCAACTCGGTGCGAGTTGAGCATTTTGCACGAATCGCTGGAGTTGGAAAATCTAAACTTCAGCGGACATTTGCGCCGCGTTAACCAATCAGAAGTTTACTCTTGTAGGGGCGTAATGATAATGTAGCGCCTGTTCTTGGTGTCCCGGGGGAAAATCCTCTTGCCAACACAGGACAACAGCTGATTAAACTGGGCTCGGCTCAGTCTGAAGCACCACTGAAAGCTTCCATCATCCAGGTACAGTTTCTGAAGGAGTTTGTGAACTCACAGGGCTGGGTGCACCTCTGAATGGATCTAGTGGACTCAGACACAGCTCCAAATGAATCTACGCTGTTTATCAGCCTTCCTAAAGCACATATACACAGCTATTCTCTCAATAAAATCCATGTTAGGCATTTAGCAACGAAGCTACAGTCACCAGGCAGACACCTTCGACAGCAGTTAGCGCGGAAAGGAATGGCGTCATAGTGCCCCGTTAGCATTCATTTTAAAAACGAAATGCAGCCATACATTCCTCTTACTACATAATTTGCGATCTGTAGACATGTAGGCTATATAGGATACGTTTTCAGAATAAGCTCATGTTCACTATTTCTGGATGGATAGAAATGAATAAACAGAGAGCCAGAATACTCCAAATAAATAATATAGTAGTAATATTCTCAGGGAACATTTCTTAATGATCAGAAATTAATTGAATTAACAGAGAGACAGCTTAATTTATCCAGTCAAATTTTTGTTTCATTTTTTTTAACACAAGGGCAGTTAATCTTGCCATTTTTATAGTTATTTTTCTTCAACCATTTTTGTTTGAACCAACTAATATATTTTGATTGGTTGGTCAAAAATATTAATTTTATTTTATTTTGTCAGTGACATTTTATGAAGTTTTTGTAAATAGTAAATAAATTATGTTGGCTGTCTGTGTTTTTAGCTCTCTTATATACTCCATGGCAGCTTTCAAAAGCAAAATGTAGACCTTCAAACTTCCCCATTTGAGATAACTTCATGAAGAAAAGAAGTCCTTGACGGAGTACAAATAAATACATGTGTACGCACACAAAGCTAGATTTTATGCAGACTGCGACACTAGTCCTTGGCGTACTGTTCTAATACATGCATGCCCGAAGGCTTGTCGCTCTTTTTGTTGTGGTTGGTGTCTCAGAGCGAGCTTTGATGACAGTTAATCTTCTGATTCTTACACACATGCGCTCCTCAAATCTCCACTATACAGCCTCCTGCTGCGGCTCCTCACTGAGTCTGTGTGTTTATGTGCTTTTCTGCAGGTGTCTGCTGTCTGTACAGGTGTTTTGTTAGTGATTAAAACTTCACTATGTCATATTTTGTCAACTTTAAAAACTTTTTAAACTTCAAGAAAATGACAGGATTTTTAACAAATGTAAAAGCTTGAATATATCTCTAGTCTAAAAACAAAATATCTGAATGGAAACATAAGCATGTAATGTTTCACCTGTGCATACATTTAGGTCAGAATTATATAGACATTAAAAAACTGTATCATTGTGTCCATAAAAAATGTAAAATAAATAAAATATTTGTCTGAAACACTGATAATATGCAAAAATCCAATTTGTAACAAATAAGCATATTTAATAATTTCTGTAGATTTATGTGATTGAACACTGAAGTAATAATGCTGAAATGTATTTTTTTTTACATCTAGTGATATAGAAACCAGTTATATTGTATTATTTCTGCCTTTTTTTATTAAATAAATTCAGCATTACAGCCTTTCTTTGAACTGTACAGGCTGCGTCTGAAACCACATACTTCCATACTATACAGTACACTAAAATTAGTATGCGAGCCGAGTAGTGTGTCTGAATTCATAGAATTCGAAAATCAGTTTGTGAGACATACCCGGATGACCTACTACTTCCGGCGAGATTCTGAAGTGCGCATCCTGAGCACGCTGCGCTATCCCATGATGCCCTGCGAGAGAAATCATAAATGGGAGTGAAGCGACGCAACTGACGCAGTTAGGTCACGTGACCATGACAATATGGCGGATGTAGTATGTCCGAATTCCATTCATACTTCTCACATTCATACTATATAGAACATACTTTTCTAACAGCCAAGTAGTATGTTTAAATTCAAATGCAGTACCTACTGAGTAGTAGGCAGTTTCGGACGCAGCCACAGTCATTGCTATAGGAGTTCCAGAGCTGACGGGGGCAGCAGTGAGCTCATGTGATCACATGACTTCTTTAGGAGACTAAGCGTGACTTCTTTTTAGGAGACTAAGCGCTCAAGAGGCATGTTCAATGTAGTTCAAATAAGTAAAAATCATCGCCACTTCCCACAAATCCATGCTGCATTTACCATTACACTCAATAAACGTATATACCCTATGACTGCTATCAGCCATATCACCCTGCAGCCCAAGACTCACTGAAACTAAGCAGGGCTGAGCCTGGTCAGTACCTGGATGGGAGACCACTTTGGAAAACTAGGCTGCTGTTGGAAGTGGTGTAAGTGAGGCCAGCAGGGGGCACTCAACCTGCGGTCTGTGTGAGTCCTAATGCCCCAGTATAGTGAAGGGGACACTCTACTGTAAGTGGGCGCCGTCTTTTGGATGAGACATTAAACTGAGGTCATGACACTCACTGTGGTCATTAAAAATCGCATGGCACTTCTCGTAAAGAGTAGGGGTGTAACCCTGGTGTCCTGGCCAAATCCCCTCCATCGACCTTTAACCATCATGGCATCCCAATCATCCCCATCCAACGAATTGGCTCTATCACTGCCTCTCCACTTTCACCAATACGCTTATTTCACGCGGCCGCCATTTTAAAGAACCAAAGCGAGGCTGCGGTGGGAAGAAACCCGGAAGTATAGGACAAGGACTGTACACATTACAGTAACATGATGTGGAGTACACACCTCCAGCTGTTGCCGAGATTTCAAAATGCAGAACTGGTGTAAACATCACTTTAATATCATTCAGTAAGTTTAATTTAGAAAATTAAAAGCAATTTAGCATCAAACAACATCACAATCTCTTTAAGAGTAATATGCTCAAGTGTCCTCCTAGGCTTCAGATCATGGCAGCAGGTAAACACCGTGGGGACACTTCCCTGCTTCAGTCTATGTTACCCAGTGAGCGCTAAAACACTGTAGCACACCCTCGTGTTGTCTGTAATAGTGTTGTCCCGGTACTGAAGTTTTAAAACATCTATTTCCCGCTGAGTTTTTGACTCGACTGATCTTCACGGCTGCTTCGCGTTCCAGTCTCCTTGTATCTGTGTTTGCACTCAGTTTACTGCCCTTCACCCAGTGCAAACACAGATACACGGAGACGCGAGCGGAAACAGCCATGAAGATCAGTCGAGTCATCAAGCAGATCGCTCGTCTGTCTGTGTTTGTGCTCGGTAAACAGCGGAGGGTGAACTGATGACCTTCTCGGCCAATCACAAGCTATTCTGTTGATCACGTGAACACAATGGCAAATCAGCGCTGTTTTAAGAAAGCCGTCAACAGTGCCTTAAATGTTAGCGGGAAATTGATGGTTTTTCTTTTAATTCAGTATCGCGACAAGTCTAATATAGTGAAAGAATCAGTTCATTAACTTGAGTTTGATAAATGGCATCTAAAACGTGTGTTTGGGAAAGAAAACGTTAGCTAACTAGTGCCGTTTCCCTTAACTTAGCTGAAAATGAGCTCTGATATCCCTTTTTATTTTCACCATTCATTCAGGACGGACCTTCGGGTCACTCGGAAGGCAGTGAAATGATAAATTTGTGTCACTTTCTCTTCGCTGATAAGATATACAGCCAAGTACACAACGTTCTAATGTAACTCCCAACGATACTTCCGGGTTTCTTCCCACCGCAGCCTCGATTTCGCTTTTAAAAATGGCGGCCGCGTGAAATCAGTCTATAGCTGGTGTATGGTGAGCGCACTGGCGCCGTTGTTCTTTGCCTGTCCAAGTGGACGCTGCACACTGGTGGTGGAGTGGAGAGAGCCCCTCTCATGATTGTGAAGAGCTTAAATGTTAATTTAAATACATTTAAATACACATTAAATATTTAAATACACGTTAAATACACATTACATTATATTATATCATTTGCTGCACAGCTGTTTGTTTTTATTCTGCATCAAGTGTGCATTTGCATTTGATTAAGTCTCTAAAGGTTGGACAAGTTTTGATTTTTACCTGCTTATGTGTAATGGCAGTGTAATACAATTTGTTTCAGAATACAAGCTGAACCCTAATTTTGAGTGTAAAATATTATGTCTCAGATTTTGAGTTAGCATCTATAATTTAACAACACATTTGCATGTTCGCAGCTGACTGATGGTCACTTGACATTGAGGTAAACAAGTTTTTACAGTTTTTAAGAAGGGTTTTTATTTTGATTAAAATGGAAATTTACATTTTTATGATTTTATTAATTATCCTATAAACTCAAACAAATCCAGCAGTTCCTGCATGAACGCCCAATTTGATCAAATCTGCTATAATGTTTCAGTAAACATGCTTCATTCTCTTCTTGATATTGTATTGATGTTTCTGTTCATTCTTTTGTTGATGATGAAGAATAGAATGTATTTTCTTTCTGTTTGTATTTTAGATTGATATGTGAGATTGATTAAATGTAGAAGTAATCAATAAATGTAGTGAGATTACACTACCGAATTTGTGTAATCTATGTTGTCACCAACTGCAATGATTTTCATTATGTTCATTGTTAATTCATCAATGGACTAAAATTTCTAATTAATCTATTTCTATGTTTTGCTGAAAGTAGTAATACATATCAGTTTACATATTGTATAACATTCATTTGGTCATTAATTGTATGATTATGAGATTGTAAAACTGTGATTTTTAAAAGGGCTTTACCCCTGACAGACTATCAATTTAATGTGTTGATTTAGTCAGTTACTAGGTTTTAAGACAGTTATCTCTATCTCTCTCTCTCGCTTACTCTCTCGCTGTATATAGTAGGCCTAAATCAACAAATTAAATTGATAGTCTTAGTCTGTCAGAGGTAAAGCCCTTTTAATCTCAGAGTAATTCTCAGCCCTCTCTAATTGCAGGCACCGACTTCGTTCTTTAGTCAGCTCGCTTCCTTTTCTCTGATGTGTCTGCAGCTTCTGGCAATTACGCTTTGCCATGTGCATGTTGTTTACCGCTGCTAACAATGCAAGTCAATAATAATGGTCTGTTCTCTCTCGTTCTGTGTCTCTGTTTCTCATGAGAGACTCCTCTTACTGCTATAAGCAGAAAGAGCCAGAGAGATGGATCCATTTTCAGCTCTTCTCTGCTCCCTCTTCATGATAATTCCCCATGATAAGACAGAGACCATTCTGAATGGCTGCCATTTCTCAGGGCAGAGCACACTTCAGGAGTCACTAACTAGAGGCAGATCAGAAGATCTGGCCGGCGTTTGATGTGCGACGGGTTCAAACGTTGCTCTGTGTATTCAGAGACCGGGCTTTGGGGCACTAGCTTAATAAAAAGCCAAAGTGGACCCCCAAGACACAGATTCGCACATGCTCTCTCTTCCCTTCATCACTGCAGCTCTCGGTGTATCGGTAACAAGTTAGAAATCCCTCTCCAACCCTCTTGGTTTTTGGTCTCTCTTGGTTTTGGCAAAGCTTCACCACAAAAGCTCATTCTTTTAAGCCATAGTTTACCCAAAGATGAAAATGCTGTCATTTTTACTCATCCTCATGTCATTTCAATGCTGTACACATTTCTTTCTCCTGAGGAACACATAAGAATATATTTAGAAAAATGTTGGCAATCGTTCCACTGTACTTTTTCTTTTCATACAATGGTAATCAAAGATATCTAAATCTCTCCAGGTCCTATGATTTCGAAAAATCACACTGATTGTAGAAAAATGCACTAAAGTCTGTCAATAATTACCCCCCAAAAATATAAATTCACCCTCTTCACATCTAATAATTTTACAATATACAGTAAATATGTGGGTAGCACGTTCATCTCACAGCAAGAAGGTCACTCGTTCACGCCTCGGCTGAGTCAGTTGGCATTTTTGTGTGGAGTTTGCATGTTTTCCCTGTGTTCGCGTGGGTTTTCTCCGGGTGCTCCGTTTTCCCCTACAGTCCAAAGACATGCAGTACAGGTGAATTGGGTAGGCTAAATTGTCCATAGTGTATGTGTGTGAATGAGTGTGTAGGGATGTTTCCCAGTGATGGGTTGCAGCTGGAAAGGCATTCGCTGCATTAAACATATGCTGGATAAATTGGCGGTACATTCCGCTGTGGCGACCCCTGATTAATGAAGGGACTAAGGCGAAATGAAAATGAATGAATAAAACATGTTCCCATAACATTTCCATTAATTTTTTTTTTGAATAAATGTTTTTTTTTTTTAAAGTCAATAGAATCTTCAAAACGTCGTTTTTTAGAAGTTGTATTAACGTTATTGTTTGGTTATGAGAACATTAATAAAAACATTTTTTGAACATTTAATTATTACGTTATTTAAAATAGTATTAAAACGTTCAATTTCTCATTATGCTAATGCTCTAAGAAGGTTTTCCTAAGGTTCCTATTAAGTTATAAAAACGTTTTGTTTGAATGTTATTAAAATGTTCAAAACATCCAGTTTTTTAGGCATTGTATTAACATTATTGTTTGGTTATAAGACTATTATTAAAAACGTTTTGAGATACATTTCAGTATGTTGTTAAAACGTTCCCTTCCCCATTATATTAATGGTCTAACAACGTTTTCCCAATGTTCCTATTAGGTTATAAAATGTTTGGTTTGAATGTTATTAGAACTTTTAAAACGTCCACTTTTTTTTAGACGTTGTATTAATGTTATTGTTTGGTTATAAGAACATTATTAAAATGTTTTTAGAACATTTCATTCTCTTGTTATATTAATGTTTTAATAACATTATTTAAAATGGTGTTAAATTGTTCCATTTACCATTATATTAATAGTCTAAGAAGATTTTCCTAACGTTCCTATTAAGTTGTAAAAACGTTTTGTTTAATGTTATTAGAATATTCAAAACATCCAATTTTTTAGGCGTTGTATTAACGTTATTGTTTATTTATAAGATTGGCAGCATAGCACAGAGTTACAAAAAAATAAAAAATACATGTCACAACACATAAACACACACAAAAATTGCATAAATACCATAATCAGTTGTTAAAACATGCACTGTTCTAAAGACTTTCAAATATTTTAAAAATATACCGATAGATGGTATGGTTTTTATATGTAGTATATCCTAAAGCTCACTTCCTACATATGGAGCATACTTACAGAATGCAAATCGACCTAAGTCTGTGTGAAAAAATTGCATCTTAAGTAAGAGTATATGTGCTGATCTGCTATTGTAAGTATTTGAACAGTACTCCAACAAAATAGATATAAACTGTGGTAATTTACTAACTAAAGCTTTAAAAATAAAAACTAAGATATGTTGTTTTCTCCTTAACTGTAATGAGGTCCATTCTGTCATTTTATATAAATTACAGTGACGTGTGCGTGCACTTGAACCAGTGACAAATCTTAAGGCACTTTAATAAACATTATCCAATTTTTTTTTATACTTAGAGGTGCATGTATATCTCCGTAATCCAATACTGATAGAAATGTACTGTCAGCAAGTTTTGATTACCGAAATTTAATTAAATCATTAAATAAAGTCCAGAATAATTCAAATGGTAAAAAAGAAATGTGGTCAAAAATAAATTTGATGTCATTGGGTCCTACATTCTCCTGCTATCCATTTTTGGGTGGACTGTCCCTTTAAACTAGCAGCTTCTCCGAGAGCGATCTGTCAGTCTAGTGAAAAATGCACAATTACCGTAATTAGCATGTCAATTGATTATGCGTTCAGCCCTTCCACACTGTCATAATTCATGACAGCACAATATCTAATCGATTCCAAGATGAATGGGCGGCGGTGTCTCGTAACTGAAATCAAAATGAATGTTAAATACATGCTGTCTGTTCTTACAGACGATAAATGCTGCAGTTCACTTTCAGGTCCTTTTTCCTCAACTGTCAGACGGATATATCATGCAGACAGACTTCCCAATGACTGCAGAGCACTCTAGGACATTTTGTACTCGTCTGTAACTATTTGTATGATAACATACATGTTTCCTCATTCTGTGTATGGCATGATATGAATGCGAACTGTGTCTTTTGTCTTGTGTAAGAGCTGAAACGAGCATTATTTTTGGCCAAGATAGAAGCCCTAGTGCTGGAGAGAGAATGCTCCACAGCAATCATCTCTGCACTATGGGGCACCACAGATGGCTCTCATTTTCTCCACTCATCCCTTCAGCTCTGGGGAGGTGGATGCCTTCATTTGAGATGGACAGATAACGAAAAATACAGAAAATGAGAATGATGTGTACATGACCGTCTTGTCATCATGTTCGGTTATGTCTTTTGAAAACAATGGGAAGGCATGGTTCAGGGCACGGGGTACGGAGGGCTGCGGTGACATCTCAAAGTTTTTTATTTTATTTTCCTCTGTCAAAGCTGTTTGAAAGCTGCCTTCTCTTGTCATTCGGATAAAAAGATGCATTTTCAGCATGGGTCAGGTCTATGAATGACAGCTGAAATAATTTTTGCTTGATTTCTGTTCTCCTGAGGGACAGTGGGTAGTGTGAATAAACTAACATCGCTTTAAAAGCTGAAATGAAATGGGATAATGAAAGAAAGCTGTCACTCGTCCCTGACTTTAGACTTTAAGCAGAGCTGAAAAATTGCCTCCTATTGCCTCTGTTTTGGGAAGATTTACTTAAATACGCAGAATCTTAAAGTGAGGTCTTATAAGGACTAACCAAAATGTTTTGGTAAATAATAAAAGTTATAATTGTCAGAGCAAGTTTCAAGAGCAAACTAGAGCTGAGGCAGTCGCTCTTTATTCCAGTTCCACGAATCAATAATCTAAACAAAATGCTACTGTATGGCACAGGAAAAGCAGCAGCATAACCAACAAGAACATCAACAACCAACACAAGCCATTAAATAGAAGGGATAAATCATTCATTCATTCATTTTCTTTTCGGCTTCGTCCTTTTATTAATCTGGCGTCGCCACAGTGGAATGAACCGCCAACTTTTTTCCAGCACGATTTTACTCTGCTTATGCCCTTCCAGCTGCAACCCATCTCTGGGAAACATCCACACACACACTCATTCACACCCATAGACTACGTACAATTTAGCCTACCCAATTCACCTGTACCGCATGTCTTTGGACTGTGGGGGAAACCGGAGCACCCGGAGGAAACCCAAGCGAACGCAGGGAGAACATGCAAACTCCACACAGAAACGCCAACTGACCCAGCCGAGGGAAGGGATAGTTATTATATAAAAAATCTGAGAGATTCACTAATAAATTAGATGGAAATATTCATTCATTCATTTTCGTTTCGGCTTAGTCCCTTTATTAATCTGGGGTCGCCACAGTGGAATGAACCGCCAGGAAATATTTTAACATAAAAACAAATGCTGCTTTTCCACTATCGTGTCGAACGGACCTAAGAATCGCTAGATACGGTTCCAGTTGTGTTTCCATGTGAGCCTGATATGGCACGAATACTAACTGTTCTCAGCCTGGAATTCTAGGCATGGTTAGAAACCTAGCTGGACTGGTAGGGTGCTTGTGCGTATTACGCCCCCACTTTTTTGCTTGAATGCCATTTTCTCCATTGGTGGCTGGGCAGAAGAGCGCTATTTATTTATTCATGTTTTGTTTTTTTATTTGACTATGTAATTATAAGATAAAAGCCCTGAAAACATGAATATCTTGTCATAAACTATTTAAATTACACTTAGGTTACCAATTAAGGCAATGACTGACACATTTGCATTGAGTGTTGGGTGTAATTAGTTACAAAGTAACTAGTTGCTGTAATTAGATTACTTTTTCTCAAAAAGGGATTACTTTTCAGGTAATTTAAATACAGTTACTTATAATGTACTTGTTTAAATACTATACATCCTAAACAGTTATGGATCAATCCATTAGGATAAGCAGATTAATTAATTTATCAAGTAGATTGAACATGCTTGAGAAACAATGAACTGAGTCAGAAATTTATGCCAATATATGGTATACATGAGTTATTTTGTCATTGCTTTGAAATGTCTAGTGCTTTGATGCGTACAGTATAATGTGTATTATTCTTGAAGTGTTACATTTGTATAATATGCTAAAATGTGCTGTTTGACTCAGATTCAAACGATAGACCCTTTTCACAATTCTGGGTTTCTCAGTAGTGGAAGGCGTCATAGCTGGGTAAACTCAGAGCGCAGTGAACGGGAGAGTACAACACATATTTTTTTAATAATCCTGTTTGCTAAAATAATAAAAGAAAAACTCCACGATGGTGTTATCAAGACTTTCAGAAAAAGGAAATAATTTGTGTGATACTGATAATGGCTGGCAGAGGAGAGAATAACGTCATATTTACTCTCAGCATCCCATAGACGCTGCATTAAAAAAACACCTCACGTAAGCTGTAATTCGTTTTTGTAATTTGACGCAAAGATGATATAAAACATTCATAAATACATATAAATGTTCATATGATTTTTAAAAAATCTAAATATTAAAAACTTTCAAGGATTTAACATTATCATGACCGTTAAACACGTCATAACAGTCTTGTGAAAAGGGTCCATTAAAAGAGTTTAATTTGTATTGTCTATGTGGCATTTAGATGTATACCCAGTGCATTTATACATTGAATACGTAGTGTTTAGTCAAGTAATTAAATAAATATTGAGTAGCTGAGTTAATTTTTAAACATTGTAATTAAAAATGTAATTTAAATACAATTTTAATGATGTAATTAATTACTTTTTAGTAACTTACTCAACACTGCTTAAATTACATTCCAAAGAGTTCTGTCATCAGCACCACAGAGGAAAATGAAACTGTTTCCGTGCTGACTCGACTGGATCAGCACCGAATGGAATGGTCAAGCAAACAGAACCATTTTGCCTGAAAGTTAAAAAGCTGCCAATGTGTTCAGAGAATGTTTTACAGGACAATACTGCCCTTTCCAATTAATTGACATTTAATATCAATTTCTGAATGAAAGTTATTTTTACACCAGGTAGATCGATGTGTATATATAGACATATTATCTAAATATTAAAAGATGTTCAAAGATGATCTGTGCTTTATGAAGTCCAACCAAAAATTGGTACAAGACACAGCCTGCAGTCAGTGCAAACACAGTCTGTCCAGCCTTGCAGTTCTTTAAAGGACGGATCAGCCTGGCAGATCACCATCGTTCCCTTCTGGAGGGAATGATGCCAGGTCCCCTGCCATGTCGGCCCTCATCACAGGAGGTTCGCCTGGGGCTACGGGCGGGTCAGAGAGCTCTAACTGGCACTGGGAGGGATAGCAGGCATCCCTGGGGCCCAGGAAGGTCCGGTGAGGATCAGATCATAAGAGATACTCACAGATGCCAGCTTGTTCATGGAGGGGGCATAGACTGCAATCACAATCCCCCTGGCATGACCATAGGCATTTTGACGGGGCACCGAGCTGCTCCATCTGTCCCAAGTCCTGCATTCAGAGCAGAGGAAGGAGCTTAACTAACATGCATTTTCTGAGACGCATCAAATTCTTGCCCTCTGTCTTCTATGGCGGAGTGCCAGTGTAGCACCAGGCCTGACAGACAGGCCATGACTGAGGGCGATGCCCTATGCTACTTGTTCACAGGAATCTGCTAACAAGTTCACAGAGTAGTGGGGATTTGATTGATATTCATGGTGCTAAATAGATTTTTCTTGAAAAAGCAAATGGGTTAACCATAATAATCAATGTTTTATTAATATATATTGTCCTCCAAAATTTAAATCCTATCATTATATTCTTAATCTTATATCATTCCAAACTTTTAGTTTTGTAGAAGTATTTGAAGAGATATTTGTACTGATTTACAGTAGGGGGAAATAAGCATTAAACAAAATCATGCTTTTTCATGTTTTGCTGAAAAACTACTGAGAGATTTCAGCTGCTGTCTGGGCTTTCACTGCCTTTCTACATCTCCCTTTCTTCATGTGTTCAGTACTTTTTCCCTGTGTCATTTCAGAACTTCATTTGTAAATGAATTGGCTCATTCTGAAAATGTACCGCCATATACATGTCTGGAAAAAGCCAAATACGTCCCAGGAGCTACATTTTCTGGCAGTTTTTGTTTTTGCGCATCCACCAGAGGCCGCTGTTTACGCTTTTTAGGTTCTCAAATTTCTCTCGCGAGTGCCATTCGTGCCTGCTCTTCTTGCGTAAATCCACCAGAGGCTGATGACTGAACAACAGATCAACTGACCCACCCTCCTCCTTCCCTAAACCCAACCAATAGTGTTTTCAAAAGCACCAATTGACCCGTCTACCCAATTCCCTAAACCCAACCAACAGTTTTAAAAGGCAATCCAGAAAAAGAAAAGCCCTTCTCTGATTTTTACCACATTTTTAGATTTTACCACATTCTCACCCTGTTATTTACTTGTTTATTTTATTTTTTGGCTTCTGTTTTTGTCTTACCCGCTTTCTGCAACCGTTCTTCCTCAGACTCAAACCCTGTCATCGTGGTCAACTCCTCTCTGTGTCTCAAGTCCACCGACGTACATGGCAAGCTACTGGATAACATTGGGATTTCCGTCAGTACAGAGGTAAGAAAAGAAACAGCATTATTCAATTCAATTCAATTCAATTCACCTTTATTTGTATAGCGCTTATACAATGTAGATTGTGTCAAAGCAGCTTCACATAAAAGGTCACAGTAAATAGGAACAGTGTAGTTAAGTTTGTAGTGTTTAAGTTCAGTTCAGTTTAGCTCAGTTCAGTGTGGTTTAATAATCACTACTGAGAGTCCAAACACTGAAGAGCAAATCCAACGATGCGCGGCTCTACAGATCCTGAACCATGCAAGCCAGTGGCGACAGCGGAGAGGGAAAAAAAACTTCACTAAAGGCGGAAGTGAAGAAAAAAAACCTTGAGAGAAACCAGGCTCAGTTGGGCACGACCATTTTAATTTCTCCGCTGGCCAAACGTCTTGTGCAGAGCTGCAGTCTCAGTGGCGGAGGCTGGAAGCTGGCCTCAGCGAAGACTCGTCTGTCTCTGGAGCGTCATAGGAAACAGTCTCATGTTCTCCACTCTTCCATGACCATCGCAGTAGTTGTTCAGGATTCGGCCAGGTCCAGGATATGGAAACCTTGGGATCATCTCGTCGTTGGTCTTGGATCGAATCAGTGACTCTGCATAGTCTGAGGGCCTCGGGAAGAGTATCCCCAGGTGGAAATGGAGAATAAAGAAAATAATTAGCGTAGCTGATGTTCACAGTGTATATCAGCAAGATGCATAACCTGTGTGGAAGCCCCGTAAGTGGTGCACTAAGTGTATGCTTTACTGAACAGATAGGTCTTTAATCTAGTTTTGAATTGGGAGAGTGTGTCTGAGCCTCGGACGTTATCAGGAAGGCTATTCCAGAGTTTAGGAGCTATAAATGAGAAGGCTCGACCTCCTTTACTCGACTTTGCTATTCGAGGTACTACCAGAAGTCCTGAGTTTTGAGATCTTAAAGAGCGAGTTGGATTGTAGCGAGACAGAAGATTGGTTAGATAAGCAGGAGCTAGATTATTTAGAGCTTTATATGTAAGAAGCAATATTTTAAATTCAATACGAAACTTAACAGGCAGCCAGTGTAAGGAGGATAAAATTGGGGTGATGTGATCAAATTTTCTAGACCTGGTTAGAACTCTGGCAGCTGCATTTTGTACTAATTGAAGTTTGTTAATAGAGGATGCTGGGCAGCCAGCAAACAGAGCATTACAGTAGTCCAGCCTAGAAGTCATAAAAGCATGGACTAGCTTTTCTGCATCTGAGATGGATAGCATACTTCGTAACTTAGCTATATTTCTCAGATGAAAGAAAGCAGTTTTTGTGACATGGGAAATATGATTTTTAAAAGTTAAATTGCTGTCTAATATGACACCCAGATCTTTTATAGTAGAACTAACGCTAACTTTGTATCCCTCTAATTGTAGATCGAGTTGTGAGATCTGCTGTGTACAGGATTTAGGCCCAATAAGTAATAATTCTGTTTTGTCTGAGTTTAAGAGAAGATAATTGTTGGTCATCCAGTCTTTAACATCTTTAATACACTCAGTTAGCTTGGACAGATTAGACGTCTCGTCAGGTTTAGTTGAAATATATAATTGAGTATCATCTGCATAGCAGTGAAAGCTGATCCCATGTCTTCTAATAATGTCTCCCAGGGGTAGCATGTATATTGTAAACAGTAAAGGGCCTAAAACTGATCCTTGAGGCACCCCGTATTTTACTGGGCTGATTTGTGAAGGCTGTCCATTTATATTTACAAACTGGTAACGGTCAGATAAGTATGACTTAAACCATTGTAGGGCATGTCCTTGGACACCTGTAGACTTTAAGCGATTAATAAGGATACCATGGTCAATGGTGTCAAATGCCGCACTAAGATCGAGTAGAACTAATAGCGAGATGCACCCTTGGTCAGCAGCTAAGAGTAAATCGTTGGTTATTTTCACTAATGCAGTTTCTGTACTGTGATGAGCTCTGAAACCTGACTGAAACACTTCAAAAACATTGTTGGTCATTATACCGCCCCGTAGAGTTCCTTTTAAAGATGAAATGCAGCCATATGTACTTCTGACTACTTCATTTGTGATCTCCAGAAATGCATAATGTACATTGCGAATTAGATTTGTTTTCTTTGCATATATGGATTTCTTTGTTACCAACATTCGGTACAAATTTTAAGTCAACAGCACCTTTAGAAATATGCTAAAGGCTACTCACAGTATTTTAAAAAATGCTATGATAAATACACTTTATACTGTATGTACTGAAATACCAGAGACTGTTTAAAGATCTTCATAGTTTATTCAGACAAATTGCATTATATGATTAATACCACATACATTTACAGTATAAGTGGTCTCATTCAGGTCTCTTTCCTATCTTTACTGATACTTCTGAATGTTGGTAAATAACATTTACTCAAGTTATATATCAATTCTGTGGCCTTTTTGCAGATTTTTGTTTGTTTTGTGATCAAGTTGTCATTCAGCTTATGCTTGTTAGTGAAATAATATATAGAGGCATGTTAATTCCAGATGTAAAGCAGAACTTCTGGGCTACTAGTCCAACAGTGTAAACGCAGCTTGATTTTGACCTCATTCCACAAAGTTTAAGGCGTCTAAGGTTTCATCTATTTCATTGTCATCCCCTACTCACACTGGTTTGATAGTGGAAAAAGACTATTGGAACACAAGCAGTTTATTATTATCTTAACAGTCATGCACACACATATATATTTCAGCTTCATCCAGGTGGGCAGGATGAAGCATGTCACGGCTTGGAATGCAAAGGTAACAGAGCAAAAAACATGTTTCTTTTCCCAGCCCGAGGTTATCTGTGAAGCACCATTTACCACCCAGAAGCTCTGGGCTGTTTCTTGCCATGTTTTTTTTAAGCTGCTGTCAAAAATGACCTCAGCTTTAAGGTAGCTTTAATGGAATATTTCAATAATTACTGTGGGAACATCTGAATGTTTTTTAAACTGATGTGGCCTTGACAGTTTCCCAAAAAAATGGATGATTAAATGTCTCTGTTACAACATGAGTTCTTGGCCAACTATAGAGGAGAGAAGGAATAAACAAACTGGAGCCAGTGTAGGGTCAGTTTATCTGTTGTTAACTGAAATATGAGGTCAATATATTAATAGTGTTAATGTATAAATGCAGATGGTAAAGTTATATTTAAGTAATGTCTTCAATAATGAGTTATAGGCTTTTACAAAGCCTATGGACCCTTTTTATAAGCCTGTTATTACATGTTTAACGGTCATCAACATCTTAAATCCTTAAAAGTTTTTCATATTTTGACTTTTGTTTTTAAATGTATAAACATTTATATGCAATTATGAATGTATTATATAATCTTTGCTACAAATTACTAAAAAATAATTACTTTTGCGAGGTGTTTTAATACAGCATATATAGGACATATTTGCAAATTTGACGTTATTCTCTCCTCTGGCTGCCGTCATCAGTCTCACGCAATTTATTACCTGTTTCTGAAGGTCTTAAGAACACCACTGTGGAGTTTTTCTTTTATTAAATGAGCAAATATGATTGTAAAATAATATTTGTTGTACTCTCACTGCGCTCTAAGTTTTCCCATTTGGTGATTTCTGCTACTGAGAAATCCGGATATGTGAAAAGGATCTATACGTCAATACAAACTATGTCCATTTTTGTTGCAATTTTATTTTAGAGCACCATGTAATGCTTTATTCAAAAGATAGATACCCAAAAAGTGCATATGAAGTTTCAGCTCAAAATGTCATGCAGATATTTTCTTATACACTGTTAAATATATGTAAAATTTCCTGTAAAATGGTGGCTGTGGTTGCCAGAATAGAAACTCTAAAAATATTTGTCAAAATTTAGGTAACACTTTATTTTGAGTATTAGTAGACTGTCTGCTTAGTATCTGTTGATACTGCTCCTTCAACCCGACATTTAACTGACTATAAGAAACTTTGCAAGTACATGTCAACTTACACTAACCCTAACCTTAACCCCAACCAAACAGTCTACATATAATCTAATGAGAATTTTTTCCCATGTAGATGCAATGTAACTTAAATTCAACAAACGGACCATCAAAATAAAGTGGCAAAAATTTATGGTAAACTGCGGTATTTCATTAGCTTATAAAATTTTAACAGACCAATGTTTTGACATACTAACATCTAAACATTGTACCTTTGTTAAACAAACAAAAACAACAAAATCAGGTGATAATGAGCTAATTCTCATCCAAACAGCTCAAGCACAAGAAGAGAAATAGGCTACTGTATTGAAGGTGAACTGTGTCATTCTAATAAACACTATTATAGTAACAAAGGTAACTAAAGTAAAACTGAAAAAGTAAACAAACATATTAATGTGAACAAAAAAAACTTTTGCTTTCACTGCAAACATTAAGTAAACTTAGTGTTAATCAGGTAACAGATTCTTACTGTAGCATTTGTACAGGGTTTTACCAATAAAATAATAGAAGTTTTTGTTGATCAAAAAAAACAACAACACTGTTTTCTTGTGTCTCTTTAAATGCAAATGAGCTCCTGTTCCCTGCCCTCGTTTACAGAAAAGGCCGGAGCCTGTATAGCTTTTGCCTTGGTCAATAAGAAACAAAACATCTGCATGTGTTTTAAATCCTTGTCAATTTGAACTCTGAATACACCAAATAGTTATTTCTGAGTGGGTGCAAAAGACAAAGTGAATACAGAAATCCGACTATTGGATGGCACGTCGTGCAAGTATTAAAATTTTCAGTAACACTTTATTTTGATGGTCCATTTGAGTATTAGTAGACTGTCTGCTTTAAATCTGTTGATACTGCTCCTTCAACAGACATTTAACTGACTAAAAGAAACCTAGCAAGTACATGTCAACTTATACTAACCTTAACCCTAACCCCAACCTAACAGTCTACTTATAATCTAATGAGAATTAGTTGGCATGTAGATGAAATGTAACTAAATTCCACAAACGGACCATTAAAATAAAGTGTGACCAAATTTTCTTGCACAAATACACATAATGCTATGTCAAAACCACACCAAAGACACAAACTCACATAATGTTGGTGATGTCTCTGTGAAAGAAAACAGTTGGAGAAAAAAATATATTGTCTTAATATATTAGGTGTGTAAAAGAGCGTATCTTGGACATGAAGTCACTACTAAAGAACACTTCACTACACACTCCACTACACACTCAACTTGTAATTATTTAAATTCAGGATATTGTTACATGTATATTCCCAGATGCAAACTCAGGACTACAATCAAGGTATTTGAGGGAGTTACACATTGCTTTGTGATAAAAAGAACAACTCCCTTTGGAGTGACTTTCATGCTCAAAACGTCAACATTACGCACTAAAGGAAGTTGAAAGTGTAAAAAGCATAATGGGACCTCTTTAATATTTAAGCGGAATTCATGCACTTTTTCGAATTCTTTGGTGATTATAAAGTTCAAAAGAACACTGTGTGAAGCAGAAAACTTATTGCAATATTATAGGTGTCTTTACAGTCAAATATTGTTGATTTACTGCATCTTTGCTGAAATTAAAGAAAAAGAAATCAGTATATACAGTTGAAGTCAAAGCTATTAGCCCTCCAGTGAATTTTCTTTTTCAAATATTTCACAAATGATGTTTAACAGAGCAAGGAATTTTTCACAATATGTCTGATAATAATTTTTCAGAAAAGCTTATTTAAAAAGTTTTATTTGTTTTATTTCAGCTAGAATAAAAGCAGTTTTAATAAAAAAAAACATATTAAAGTCAATATTATTAGCCCCCTTAAGCTATATATTTTTTGATTATCTACAGAACAAACCATGAATATACAGTGACTTGCCTAATTACCATAACTTGGCTTATTAAAATAAGCTATTAAATGTTACTTTAAGCTGAATACTAGTATCTTAAAAAAAATCTAGTAAAATATTATGTACTGTAATCATGGCAAAGTTAAAAGAAATCAGTTATTAGAAATGAGTTATTAAAACTATTATGTTTAGAAATGTGTTAAATAAAATGTATTGTTAAAAAGAAATTGGGCAGACCCCCTAGTTGTTTTGTGATTTTTTTGTGATTAAAATGACATGATTTTGGGGTGATGGGGTGAAATTTGCGGACAATTTTGCGATATGTATATAATTTACCATATTAGGTAGTCTATTATGTTAGGTGTGCAATGACAATGACACAAATCAGAAAAATAAAGCTTCAAAGGTTATATAACTCTTATTTTTATTCATGATCTTACTTTCTCTCAGATTTCACTCCCCGGAACATCTGACATCCTGTACTTTACACATAAGACATGCGCAACCCAGACTCATTCTGAAAACGTACCTCTATATACATTTCTAAAGACTGCAAAATACATCCCTGGAGGTATGTTTTCGTGCAGTTTTTGTTTTTGCGAATCCACGAGAGGCCGCTGTGTACGCTTTTTAAGATCTCAAATTTCTCTCGCGAGTGACATTCGCCACTGCTGTTCACGCGTAAACCCACCAGAGGTAGCTGTTGACTGACTGTTTGACTGACTAAATGACTGACTGATCAACCGATCGACTGAACCACCTTCCTCCTTCCCTAAACCCAACCAATTTTATTGATTGACCTGCCCACCCACTTCCCTAAACCTAACTAACTTTTCAAAGCAATCCAGAAAAAGAAAAGCCCTCGTCTGATTTTTGCCACGTTTTTAGATTTTACCACACTCTCTCTCTGTTATTTACTTTTACTTTTTGTTTTACCAGCTTTCTGGAACTGTTCTTCGCCAGACTCGAACCCCGTCATCGTGGTCAACTCCTCTCTGCGTTTTAAGTCCACCGACGTACATGGTGAGCCAACAATTTTATCAATTTTACACACACCATAATACCAGCCATACATGTAAAGCACAAATAATGTCCTTCAATTTGGTCATGTCCAGCGGCCATCATCCTTAAATCAATCACCATCATTGTAAGCTGTTTGCTTTTCTGTCCGTTCCATTGCTCCGTTTGTAAATTATTTGCTCCAACTTTCTTTTGCCGTCTGAAACACATCAAACACATAAAGCGCCTAATTCGTGCCACAGGATGTCTAATCCCAATCTTTGCATTGACTTCACATGTAAATCACTCGTGCTTCATCCGCATCTCCTTACTGCACAGGCTTCAAAACACCCCCCCCCCCCCCCCACTCTTATGTAATGTTTGGATTGTGAGGGCCAAGGTGAGACGTCATTTTTCTTGAGACACTCAAATACAGTACATCACGTGCGCTGCGTATGCAACATCTTATATAGGTTGGAATTGAATGTTTTATGAGATTACTTAACTTTTTGCGATTATTTTGCGTTTAAATTAAGAATTTTGCAGGATCACAAAAATGTATTTGAAAATAAGTCAGGAGAGCAAATAATTCTCTATATGCATCTACTTTTTTTATTTTCTTTTATCAAAGGAAATAAATTTTCTTCTTCATTCATTGTGCTTTAAATATGAATCATATATGGTATAGCACTAATATTGTCTCTGTCTGACCCGCACAGACATCTGTGTAATTGTTTAGTCATAGTTGTACACAGCGAGTGTGTGTAGCGCAGCGCTGCACATCTCTGTCGTGCCTGTGGGTGTAGTGTGACCTTTGGCCTCTCTCATCGCTGCTGTGGCTGGCAAGATCCTCTGGGATTCGCATGGAGTCGCATTCATTATGCCTCAGTGCTTAATTAGCTGTTTAATGCAGCCGAGTGGAGAGCAAGCTGTTACAACTCACCACAGGAGGAGCTGTCTGTCCTGCATTAACGTCACACTCTCTTCTGTTTATATACAGTTGAAGTCAGAATTATTAGCCTCCTTTGATTATTTGTTCTTTGTTAAATATTTCCCAAATGATGTTTAGCAGAGCAACGAAATGTTCACAATATGTCTAATAATATTTTTTCTTCTGGAGAAAGTCTTTGTTGTTTTGTTTTGGCTGGAATAAAAGCAAGTTTAACTTTTTTAAAATCCATTTTAAGGTCAAAATTATTAGCCCCTTTAAGCTATATTTTTTCCGATATTATATTTTCCGATACAATAATTACCCTAACCTGCCTAGTTAACCTAATTAACCTAATTAAGCCTTTAAATGTCACTTTAAGCTGTATAGAAGTGTCTTGAAAAATATCTAGTAAAATATTAATTACTGCCATCATGGCAAAGAGAAAATAAAACATTTGTTAGAAATTCATTCATTTTCTACCACTTTTCCGGGGCCTGGTCTCAGGGCCAGCAGTCTTAGGAGAAAACCCCAGACTTCCCTCTCCCCAGACACTTCCTCCTGCTCCTCCGGGGGGATCCTGAGGCGTTTCCAGGCCAGCCGAGAGACATAGTCCCTTCAGCGTGTCCTGGGTCTTCCCCCGAGGCCTCCTCCCGGTGGGATATGCCTAAAACACCTCCCAAGATAGGCGTCTAGGAGGCATCCGAAACAGATGCCTGAGCCACCTTAGATGACTTCTCTCGATGTGGAGGAGCAGCGGCTCTACTCCGAGCTCCTCCCAGGTGTCAGAGCTCCTCACCCTATCCATAAGGGTGCGCCCTGCCACCCTGCGAAAGAAATCAATTTCGGCCACTTGTATTCGAGATCTTGTCCTTTCGGTCATGACCCAAAGCTCATGATCATAGGTGAGAGTAGGAACGTAGATTGACCGGTAAATCGAAAGCTTTGCCTTTTGGCTCAGCTCCTTCTTTACCACAACGGACCGGTACATTGACCGCATTACTGCTGCCACTTCACTAATCCGCCTGTCAACCTCTGGTTTCATCCTTCCCTCACTCGTGAACAAAACCCCAAGATACTTGAACTCCTCCACTTGGGGTAAGGACTTTCCTCCAACCTGGAGATGGCAAACCACCTTTTTCCGGTGGAGCACCATGGCTTCAGACTTGGAGGTGCTGATTCTCATCCCAGCCACGTCATATTCGGCAGCAAACTGCCCCAGTGCATGCTGAAGGTCCATGTTCGATGTAAGTTCTGTGGTCTCTGAACGGGCCCCCCTCCAGCCCAAGGCTGCGCCATAAAAATTATGAACAGAATTGGTTACAAGGGACTCTAGCATAGACTTTCCCAGGGAGGCTGAAGAGTGTGATCCCCCTATAGTTGGAGCACACCCTCCGGTCCCCCTTCTTAAAAATGCAAACTACCACCCCAGTTGGCTAGTCCAGAGGTACTGTTCCCGGCCTCCATGCGATATTGTAGAGATGTGTCAGCCAAAACAGCCCCACATCATCCAGAGACCTAAGATACACAGAGTGAATCTTATCCACCCCCGCTGCTTTGCCACTGAGGAGCTTTCAAACTACCTCAGTGACCTCAGCTTGGGTGATGGGTGAGTCCACCCCTGCATCCCCAGTCTCTGCTTCCTCAATGAAAAAACATGTCAGTGGGGTTAAGGAGATCCTCAAAGTATTCCTTCCAACGTCCGACCACATCCGCAGTCAAGGTCAATAGCTCCCCACTTCTGCTGTAAACAGTGTCAATGTGGAGCTGCTTTCCCCTACTGAGGCACTGGACGGTTTGCCAGAATCTCTTCGGCCGACTGATAATCTTCCTTTATGGTCTGACCAAACTCCTCCCAGGAGTTTTTGCTTCTGCAATCGCACGGGCTGCAGCATGCTTGGCCTGTCGATACCCATCAGCTGCCTCTGGAATTCTGCAAGCCAACCAAGCCCTGTAGAACTCCTTCTTTAGCTTGACAGCATCCTTTACTTTCGGTGTCCACTACCCGGTTCGTAGATTGCCACCCCAACAGGCACCACAAACCTTACGGCCACAGCTTCTCACAGCCACGTTAACAATGGAGTCAGAGAACATGTACCACTCAGTGTCCATGTCTCCAGCCTCCCTCGGGATCTGGTCAAAGCTCTTCCGGAGGTGAAAGTTAAAAATTCCTCTGACTTGAAGTTTAGCCAGACGTTCCCAGAGGACCCTCACAATATGCTTGGGCCTGCCAGGTCTTTCCAGCTTTCCCCCTTGCCAGCGGATCCTACTTACCACCAGGTGGTGATCCGTTGACAGCTCTGCCCCTCTCTTTACCCGAGTGTCCAAAACATACAGTCCGAGATCAGAAGCTACAACCACAAAGTTGATCATTGACCTCCACCCTAGGGTGTCCTGGTGCCATGTGCACTGATGGACACCCTTATGCTCGAACATGGTGTTCATTATGGACAAACTGTGATTAGCACAGAAGTCCATTAACAAAACACCACTCGGATTCAGATCAGAAAGGCCTCTTCTCCCAATCACGCCTCTCTAAGTTTCACTGTCATTACCTATGTGTGAATTGAAGTCCCCCAGTAGAAATATGGAGTCCACAGTCTGAGCACCTTCCAGCACCCCTCCCAAGGACTTTTTGGACATGTAAATATGCAGGACATTCCCCCCTCCCCCTAATGAGTTCTACATTTCCCTAAAGGATATATTTCCATGTGAGCCATAATAGTCTTGATGTGTCAACTATAATACAAGTTTATATATAATCTATATAATTTATATTAGGGTTGGGTCGATAGACGATGCCATCATCCATTGCCGATGGCCAATATGATACTGAGCCGGCATCGTGATCCTCCGCCCCACCCCGTCGCAGCACAAACCCGCTGGCGTAAAATACACACTTAGGCCCGGTTTACACTAATACATCTTAGTTTTAAAATGGCATTTTAGAACAAAAATGATCCACGTCCACACTGGCGTTTCACCTAGCATTTCTGAAAAGATCACCGTCCACACTATACCGCTTGAAATGCACATCACGTGACCAAACACACACACTCTGTCATGCTGCAGCGTATGCACGTGTCTGAGCTCCAGCACAAAACCCCAGAGACAGTTATTAAGGATATACCGCTGGATTGCGTCTCACTATAGTTCTTAAACGTGGTATTTATTCAATCTGTCTCTATCTAACGACTCTTCAGTCTTTTGAACTTATCAGGTAACGTGTCACAGCGTCAGTACACTGCTTTAATCTTTCGCTTTCACGCTTGTACTTAGTAATTTTAGTGTAAACCTCAGATACTGTTGGTTGGTTGCTGTCGGTTGTGCACCTTTTTTACCAACCAAGTTTGTCGACGCCATTATAACGACACAGATCACTCTGCCTATTCATGCCAGAGTCCCGCGGAAAAAGTGATTGACAGGTGGCAATTTGTGTGTAACTTATCTTTATTTATTTATGATTTGGTAATGGGTAAAGCAAGGATCAAGGTAAAACAATGCGGGTCAGGTAGTTGAAACCGTAGGCTACAAATAATTAATTCGTTATGAATTAATTATTCATAAATAATTAATTCACTGCTGCCTACGACAACAGTGCCATGGTCCATCGCAATGTTTCACATTAGACATCGTACGATGCCAAATTGTTCGACATCGCCCAAATCATATACAATTTTAATATGTAAAAAGCACATAAAACACATTGCAAATGCAGTCTTTTACCATATTCTATTTAAACAAAAGATTTTACTTATTTTAGGTCAGGCCTCACAGGGTTAAAGGAACCTGCTTTACTGTACTCAATGTGAGAGCTATATTTAGATATTAATTTCTGCTAATAAAATATGTGTTTCGACAGTATAGACAAGCGTCTTTGCAAACTTGCAGCATTTTTCCTGTCCGTTTTGTCC
This sequence comes from Danio aesculapii, assembly GCF_903798145.1. Lineage (NCBI taxonomy): Eukaryota > Metazoa > Chordata > Actinopteri > Cypriniformes > Danionidae > Danio > Danio aesculapii. Next base: position 35,939,329 of record NC_079442.1, on the reverse strand, counting down.
GGGTTCGAATAGACAAACAAACGCACAGTGGTGGATTGATTTCCTATTGACTGTCTTTATAACAGCTTGTCATTGTTACAACTGCAGATCAATTGCACATTTCGCACAGAAGTCAATAGAGCGGACAGCTCATTCAGACACACACCAACACACACCTGGCAGCTCTAAGTATATTGCTTAGTTTATGTATTTCAGTGATCAAATCACCTTTGGATAGGAAATAGCTGATAACTATCATGAGTGACTAGATCGACAGTATGAGCACAAACAACTTACTCAAGACCTGATTGTATGTGAATATTGGCTTTGGCAAGGAGATTAAACCTTACTCACTAGTTGGCGAGCCATTTAAGGCACAGAAACTTAATATATGATGCTAATTGAACAGCAATCAGAGAATCACAATCAAAGACATACAAAAGTAATGAGGAAAACATTTCTTGCAACTCGTGCATTTTCGAAAGACTTCTGACTTTGAAAGTTTCTAGATAAAATGTTTGACTTCAATCTACACTCTATAGACACATAGTGAGTGACAAAGCAAAAATCACTCTGACCTATGCACTTCTTGGTCTGATCTGATAAGCTTTGTGCAACTGGTTTCATATACTGGATCCAAATGAACAACTGAAATGAACACTCCAAAACGGAATACTTGTAATATGCATGAAAGACATTCAAATTCACCTGACCTATTTATAGACAAGGTAAAAAGTGATCTTTTGAAGTTCAAACCAAGCACCAGAATGGGTAAGATAAGTGAATTACGTGGCTCTGAATGTGGCGATATTGTTAGTAATTGTAAGACAGCCATCTCTACATTGAATGGTCTGAAAAGAGAAAATAAGTCAGTGACAGTATGGTGCGCAAAAATGCCAGAGGTCAGAGGAGAATGGCCAGACTAATGCGGCTAACTGGTTGGGCTAATAAATGACACTGCTGTCAAGTAAGTCCAGAAACCATAGGCTACAACTGGCATAGGCTAACCAAAATTTGATAGTAGAAGATACAAAAAGGTTGTCTGGTCAGATGAGTTGGGATTTCTGCCACAATATTCAAATGCTGTGGTCAGAATTTAGCATAAACCACAGGAAATCATGGATCAACCCTGCCTTTTTAAGGCTGTTTAAGGGTGTTGGTGGTTTAATGGAAATTTTCATGGCACTCTTATTTTTCATTTGAGCATTGTTCAAATGTCACACATGAGTATTGTTGCTGACCATGTCCATCTCTTTATGACCACAGTAAACAAAGATGGCTACTTCCAGGATTTTAATAACACGATAATAAGTTCACTACCTGCTTGTTAAATGTGATGTCATGCAAAGCGGCTTCCGGGTCCAAGCGCTCTATCAAACTGTATAGGGAACGTAGGGAAAAAGGAATGTATTTTCATTACTTTTGTGTCTTTATTTTTTTTTAGAAAAAAATGTTTAGACTAACAACAGATCAATCCTTTTCTTTTGTACGATACCATATATTAACCAAGCATACTTCTTCTTTCTTACTATGTTGCATACTTTTTAGAAGGAACTGCTGACAAGAGGGAAATAGCAGAATAAGAATAAATATAGTGCGGGGACCCTTGCTCCAGACTGCTGTCTAATAAGAAGTCTAGACATGTGACAAGGAGCTGAATGCTTGTAGAAGTTGTGAAATATATTAAAGATACACTTAACTGTTCAGTTCTGGTATGCAGAGAAGGGTTGCAGAAAGAGGAAGTATGTTTGGGTGCTACAGCCAAAGGACTGCAGAATGACTGATAAGTGACGTTACATCAAAACTACAGCTGTTAATATTAGTTGTGTATATATGCTGGAGTCAGGGAAATGTAAGTTAGTTGTGGTCATAAATGACTATTTTCTCAATTCAAATGACCTGAAATAGTATTTCATACGTCACAACTTAACAAGTGGATTCTCAAAAAGCCTCCACGGTCACGGTAGGAGATTTGCTTCATGGATGTGCAGTCAGATTCATGCTTTCAGCACTTCTTGAATCTATGCCTCAAAGAATTAAGGTTTTAAAGGAAAAAGGGATGCAAGCATGGTGTACCTAACAATTTGGTTGTTGGTTTAAATATATGCTGTTATGAGCAAAAAAAGCCTGTAGATTACTTCAAAATCAATAAGCTTCTTGTTACTGTAAACAATTTGGTTGTGGTTAAGCTGAAGGTTAAGACGAGTCTTCTTTGCATCTTATTGAGGATTGTAATTTCACCGCTTAGAGCCATCTTCTTTTCAGAAAATGCTAATGTGTTTGTACAGCCACTCAGACAAGTGTGATCTTTATTGAAGTAGAATTTATGCACAGTTAACCTGTCAATTCTGTACCTCTTGGTAATAAAACGCATCGTGGAATAGCCGCCAGTTTGGAATGCTCTAATGAAGTGCAAAGCACCTGCCTGAAGGAAATCTCACTTCTAGGGTTTGTTTCCAGGGAAACTATAGATTACAGAATGTATTATTGTTTGTTGGTTGAATAGAGTGTAGTGAGCAACTCAGTGGAATAAAGTGAAAGAGAGAGAGGTGATGTCAATAATGTTTTTTTTCCACATATGTTTTTTCACAGTCATTTGCGAGTGAAGAATACACAATATCAGCCCAATGTTGCTACAATAGGGTATCATCATAATCGTTTGTTTTATGTTATACAGTGTGTTTTACTGGGATGTTTTAAATGGGATACTTTATGACTTCAGACAGCTCTTCCATGCATGATGAAATGAAAGAGACAATGGTATTGGTGTTTCTGAATGCAATTGTGAAATGGATTCGCATCATCTTTCTTTTTGGAATCTACGCTGCTTCTGTAGCCATTGTTTGTTTTCAGACTTATTTCAGGAAAATGCTAGTGCTGCCTTCTTGATGAAATCATGCACCTCATGAAACAAAAGGAACGATGTTGTTTTAGCGTAGACATCGCAACGTTCATTCACACAAGTCGCATCACAGTATGTTTGATATCAAATAGGGATTATAGTTGACCAGGTACTAATAGAAATATACACTACCGGTCAAACGTTTGGGGTCAGTAGGTTTTTTAAATGTTTTAAAATAAGCTTCTCCTGCTCACCAAAGTTGCATTTATTTACACAAATACAGTACAAATTGTAAAATTGTAAAATGTTATTACACTATAAAATAACTGTTCAAAAGTGGTTTATAATTTAATTTAATCATTTATTCTAGTGATTTGAAAGATTAATTTTCAGCTTCAATACTCTTCAGAGTCACATGATCCCTCAGAAATCACACTTATAGTAATTATTATTATTATTATTACCATTATTATTAATATTATTAATTGTATTAGTAATAAAAGCAATAATGACTGGAGTAATAATTTCATTTGAAACTACATACAATAAGAAAGCGGTTATTTAAATTTTTTTTATAAATATTTAACAATTTAAATTTTTTTTTACATCTAATAAATGCTGTCATAATAAACAGAATAATTTTCTTAAAAAAAAAAAACATGAAAAACTTCTGACCGGTGGTGTATGTATTTTGTGGCATAATTGCAAAGTTAATTATTTGCACACATTTTTAAAGACCAGTTGTATTCCAAGCAGGTTTAAAGCGAGTTTCAGATACACAAAATGCAAGTGTTTAGCTGTATCAGAGTTTAATTGTATACAATCTATAAAGTGGACAGATTGCTAATGTATTTATGCTGTGCTAATGTAGTTATATTTGATTTATATTTGTAGTTGATTATTCATTTTCTGTATATGCTGTTAGACTTCCAAGAAAAACAGAAAGCACTCTTTATTTATCTTGAGGGTACACTCACACTATGCTATCCGAACCGTGCCCAGGCGTGTTCCCGGTTCGCTTGACAAGTGTGAGTGCTCCGAATCAGGCCTATGCGGTTCAGTTGGTCGGCCCTGGCCTGGTTAAAAGAGCTTTGCCAGAGGTACGCTTGTAATGTAAGTGAAAAGCACGTCTGAGTGCCAAACTGAGGATGCAACGTCACTTTGAAGATACTGTTTTATATGGATTTATTAATCATTCTTACTTTTCAATGAACACAAACTGTTATAGTTTATTAAAGACACAAACCCCTCGCTGCACGTCAGCTATCACTTCAGCAACCCCCCCTCCCCCACTTAGCGTGATATCCATGACCATCCCACAATCCTCCCCACTACCCTCCCCCCACCCCTCTTAGTGTCTTAGTGTGATTTCCAGACTGGGCTGGAATCAGTCAGCAACCCTGGTTGAGGGCGGCGGGACAGTCCTTTGCCTAGAGCGGTAGTTCAGCTTGCTTCGGCCCTGAGTGTATGTGTTTTTTTCAGTGCTTGGTTGTGGCTGTTTAAAACATATGCCGGAGTAGGCAGTTCATTACGCTGTGGCAACGCCTGATAAATAAGGGACTAAGCTGAAGGAAAATGAATGAATGAAAGAAAGGTGGAATATATTGTTCTTCTTCAAGTTCTTGAAGCATTAGTCACAATTACGCAATTTGAGAAGTAATTTGTGAAGTAATAATAATGCTCAACATTTATGGTACAATTCAAACATTCTTGTGCTGAACAGCTGAATGACTTGATTTCAGTGAAGGGACAATCTGCAAATTACACACTTACTGTAATCTTAATCATGTTGACTGAAACTTTTAGAAGTCAGAAAAGCCCCTATCAACACTTTACTGATCTAATCTTCTTACCTCTAAAGAAAGTCCATAACTACAGTAAAGTGCATATAATCTAATCCATGATCTCTGAGTGAAGTTGCAGAAAAGTGACCATTTATGTGTTGAAATAAGTGGTGTCTCTTTGATATTCAAGTATGAGTAAGTTGTATGAGGTAATAATGCCCAAACCTGGAGGAACTGTTTAGGTTAATGACTTGGTTTCCAGGCAATGGGGCAGCAACAGTGAGAGCTGATATGTGTTTAGAAAGCTGGAAGCTCTGTATATGACAACCTTGTGACTACAAGACTTTTGTTTGTGTATGTGTGCATGTGCTCGAGGGAATTGAAAATGTGCCTCTCAGACTCAAATCCTATATATCAGTACATTTTTGGATGTATTTAAAGGGGTGGTCTAATGCTATTTCATGCATTTAGAGTTGTATAAAGAGTTGGACTCTCATGTTCAAGCGTAGGTCAAATCACAAAAAATATACAGTTGAAGTCAGAATTATTAGCCCCCCCCCCCCCCCCCCCCCCCCTTTGAATTTTTTCTTTTTAAAATATTTTAAAATGTTTAACTGAGCAAGGAAATTTTCACAGTATGTCTGATAATATTTTTTCTTCTGGAGAAAGTCTTATTTGTTTTATTTCGGCTAGAATAAAAACAGTTTTTAATTTTTTAAACACCATTTTAAGGTTAAAATGATTACCCCCTTTACACTATATTTTCTTTGATAGTCTACAAACCATTGTTATACAATAGCCTGCCTATAATTCCCCTAACCTGCCTAGTTAACCTAATTTACCTAGTTAAGCCTTTAAATGTCACTTTAAGCTGTATAGAAATGTCTTGAAAAATATCTTATTATTCAAACTATTATGTTTAGAAATGTGCTTAAAAAATCTTTTGAAATAATTCAGGGGGCTAATAATTCTGACTTCAACTGTATTTGGACATAGCACAAATTATTTCTTATCCAAAAATCTGACGCTCAGGTCATAGCTAGTTTGTGTTTTTTTCTGGCTTTTGGTTATGTAACCAAGGGTGGATATCCTTTTATGTGTGATTCTCCGAAAAAGAAGCTGAAAAAGTATCCCAAAAAGTGTGCTTTTGGATGTGAGTGAAAGGTGATCTTGTTGAAATGGCTCAATACCATAATTTTGGATTCAGTATGAGACCAGAATGAAATACCTTGGTATTGGTACTAAAGTGATAGCAAAGGCAGCAAAGAATCAGCCTCAAAAAATAAGTGAATTGAAAACTTTATTTAAAAAATAGCAATAAAATACATGTAGATTTTTTTCCATATATTAATACCTTTGTATCAAACTGTAACAAAAAACTGATTATTTTTAATGAAATTAAGAAATATATAATTATTATATATATATATATATATATATATATATATATATATATATATATATATATATATATATATATATATATATATATAATCCAATGAAAATATATTCAAATCTTCAAATCATGTATCAGCAGATTAAAACACTGCATGTTTTTAAAACCATAAAAATGTTTTAATAATCCATAATTACTCAAATAGATTGATAATTTCTGTGTCACTGTTAGCTTACTTAAATATTTATATCAAAGCTTGCTTTACTCTAAAGTGTTATTCTAACAGTCAGGACCCAAAATCAATTACTCATCCTTAATTTTTCTACAAATTTAGAGGTTGACAGGTGAGTTCATCATTCATATTTCAGATATTTAGGTTTAACTTCAGAATTGCAACACTAAGAATTAAGAAAATTTATGATAATACACTCTCAGAAATAAAGCTGTCACTGCGGTGGTACCTTTTCAAAAGGTACAAAGTTGTACCAAAAAGGTCCAAATTAATACCTCAAGGTTAAATATTAGTACCTAAAAAGTACAAAAGTGTTCCTCTTTAAATTTTTAGATACTGATATATGCTTTTAAGATACCAATATGGACCCTATAAGTACAAATGTGTACCTTTTAAAAAGGTACCACCCAGCTTGCGTGTGTGTGTGTGTGTGTGTGTGTGTGTGTGTGTGTGTGTGCGTGCGTGCGTGCGTGCGTGTGTGTGTGCGTGCGTGTGTGTGTGTGTGAGAGAGAATGTGAGCGTGTATGGGTGTTTCCCAGTACTGGGTTGCGGCTGGAAGGAGATCCGCTGCATAAAACATATGTTTTATGTTTGTCACATAATGTTTCAGATCATCAAACAAATTTAAATATTAGTCAAAGATAACACAAGTAAACACATCATGAAATTTTAAATGAAGGTTATTATTATTAATATTATTATTTTTCCTTCATTAATTTTCTTTTCAGCTTTATTAATCTAGGGTCGCCACAGTGGAATGAACCGCCAATTATTATTATTTTTATTATTGTTGTTGTTGTTATTATTAGGGGAAAACAAAATCCAAAACAATTTGAAACAATTGTGTGGGTGGACATGCAGTTGAAGTCAGAGTTATTATGTATTCTTTTTCACATCTTTCCTAAGTGCTTTTTAACAGACCAAAGAAAGTTTCAAGTATTTCCTATAATATTTTTTCTTCTGGAGAAGGTCTAATTTCTTTTAGTTTGTCCTGAAAAAATAAGCTTTTAGTTTTTTAAAAACCATTTTAAGGTAAATATTATCAGCCCCTTTAAGCTATATTTTTTTTGCCCAAAGGACAAACACTGCTGTCCAATAACTTGCCCAATTACCCCAACTTGCCTAGTTAACATAGATAATCAAATAAAGTCTTTAAATTACATTTTAGGCTGAATACTATTATCTTGAAAAATATGTAGAAACATTTTATGCACCACAGCAAAGACAAAAGAATATAGTTATAGAAATTAGTTATTAAACCCATTTTAAAAACTGTTTAAAATGTGTTCTCACCATTAAACAGCACTTGGGAAAATATTTTTAAAAGAATTAAAATTTCACAGGAGCGTTAACAATTTTTACTTCAACTGTGTGCATACAGTATATATGTTCATGTAAACTGGGGTGTGCTTGGTTTGTATGTGTGCCTGGTATATTTACTGTGTTTTTTTATGTGGACAAGAGTAATGAACAGTAGTTACACCACAAAGGTGCGTGTCTTGACTTTTTAATCCAACATAATTGTATTTACACAGGAATCACAACTGAGGGAAGCAATCCATCATGTACTCGAATGTTACATTTTTGACGACGCACCTGTGAGCTTGAGGGCAAAGCAAACCTACTGCTGCTCTGAGGCAACACCCAAACGTTTTTATTTTGTCTGCTACAAATAACAAGTACAACTGGATTCCACTGAGATAGATTTATTTTTGTTTTTCAGCAATATTTTGAAGTTTTTGAGCTGTTATAAAACGTAATCCCGCTCTGTCACAGATAAGCCTAACACTCTCTTTAAAACAATCAAATTCATCATGGTCACACATTCACTTAAAAAAACCTGCTTGTTCAAACTACACTGTTAAAAAATAACTACATACTATGAATAATTTTTTAAGCATTAGCAAATAATTAATTCATTATCTGTTAAGTGTAAACGCCACATTATTAGACGTTAGTAAGCAGTTTGTAAATACAGCTACTAATGCTGTGTTCTTTACTTATGAGCACATTTATAATTTGCTTAATGATTGTATTTTCATACTTTGTTAATGATTTTTATATTAAATAAGTATTGCATTATTTACAAACCAGTTATTTAAGAATAGTTGGTGCTATTTTAAGATTATTCAGAATACTTAAGTAAATGATTAATAAACTATTCAAATTAACATTCATATATATATAATTATTCAGGCATATACTATTACTTAATTGTGTATGTTAATAAATGCTTAATAAGTTAACTTCATCCAGTTGTGTGACCTAATCTAAAGTGAGTATGCTTTATAAATCTCTTATAAATGATAGTTGAAGGCTCAGTTATGTAAACAGGAAGGTAAGAAAATAAATGACTTTATTAATTTCTATTCATTTGAAAATACACAAATCAATCTGTATCAAATGAAAAAAAATCTTTGCAATTTTACGTAAAATAAAATTACTGTACAGTTTAAACTATGGTAAATAACATTTAAATGTTGTATCATAACATACTGTTAAATTATTATAGACATGTCAAGTTTTTTATATAGCGCATTTCACACCCAATGGTAATTCAAAGTGCTTTACATAAACAGGAACAAAAGAAACAAGAAAATAAAAAGATTAAAAGAATTAAAAATTATTAAAACAAATAAAAACAGATTAAAATGTGGTAAAACAGGTTTTAAAGTAATGAAAAAGAAAAGAAAGATGTAACAGTGCGATCTGGGGGATGTAGCACAGTGGTCATTCACAAAAGGCACAGATAAACTGATGTGTTTCGATCTTGATTTAAATGTGCCTAATGTTGGCGCACATCTGATCATTTCTGGAGGCTGATTCCAGCAGCAGGGGTGCAGTAGCCGAACCTTTGGAATTTCTCATTTATCTGATCCTAAAGATCCAAGTGTTCTGTTAGGTTTGTATTGTAAGCATATCCGTAATGACTTGAGGTCTTAGGCCATTTAGTGATTTACAGCCAAGTAGTAATACTTTAAAAGCTATTCTGAATGTAACTGGGAGCCAGTGTAAAGTTCTGAGGACAGGTGTGATGTGCTGTGATTTCCTGGTTCTGGTCAGAATCCTGGCAGCAGCGTTCTGGATGACCTGCAGCTGTCTGACTGTCTTTTTGGGAAGGTTAGTGAGGAGTCCATTACAGTAATCCACCCTACTGGTGATAAAAGCATGAACAAGTCCTTACTGAGAACAAAGCATCTAATTCTTGCAATGTTTTTGAGATGATAGTATGCTGATTTAGTTACTGCTTTGACATACTGAAACTCATACCTGACTCCAGAATGACACCAAGATTCTTGACCTTATTTTTTGTTGTTTGACTCTTAAAGCCAAGCTACACCTTCACCCTGAGAAACTCATCTCATTTCCCAAATGCAATGACTTCTGTTTTTGGTTTGTTTACCTAAAGAAAGTTTATATTGTTATTGTTTCATACAATTTTATTTAATTGTATTTATTCCTAATTGTATTTTGACACTCCTGTTATTCGCCAATGTTTAAGGTTTATAGTACCTTTTATTTCTTAGATAAGATTAGAAACATTTATTGTTTATTTGATACTGAACCTTTAATTGTCTGTTATAAGGGATCTACAAAGCATGAATAGTCCTCACTTTAGATCAGATCACAAAACTGCATGAAGTTGAGTTAATAAAGCATTTATTAGAATTATTTCCTCATGAATTTGAATAGTTTATTAATCGTTTACTAACTCATTCTGAATTATTCTAAAAGCCACCAACTACTCTTAAATATAAAAGGTTTGTAAATAATGCAATACTGAATTTAGTAATTACTAAGGAATAAAGTATAAAAATACAATCATTAAACCCATTATAATGTGCTTAAAAGTGAAGAACACAGCATTTGCAGCTGTATTTATAAAATGCTTACTAACGTCTGTTAATGTAGAGTTAATGCTTAACAGATAAGAAATTGACTATTTGATAATGCCTAATAAATGATTTATATTCAAGGATGATTCCTTGGATTTACTATATATTTTTTTTATTTAAGCGGTTCTAACCAATTTATTTTGGCTGAATTAAAGCAAATTAAGTTGAACATCACTAAATTTAAATTGTTTGTTTAAATTCAGCACATATAAATCATTTTTTCAGTGTAGTGTGTAGTTATTATAAAGTGTTACCAAAAAGGGTTGACTCAACCAAATTATGGCATTTGACTCAATTTAAGTTTTTTTGCCTTAAAATTTTAAGTTGATTCCAACTTAGCTGACTTTTTTTTACAGTGTACTTATTTAAAATAGGTTGAAACAACACAATTCTTGTGTTCTTTGAGGGGACAACTTAATTGTTTTATGTTACACCCACAAAAAGAAAAAAAAAAGATTAAGTTAACTTAATCCATTTGTGTTGGGACAACATGTAGGAATTGTGTGAAACACACTATTGCACATAGCGAAGCACATTATTGACTACAATGTAAAAAATGCTGGGTTCCACACAATCGATTTAAGTTGGGAGAACATGAAGGAATTAAATTAACTTATTAGCTTTTACACATTTACAGTTGAAGTATGAATTATTAGCCCTCTGAATTATTAGCCCCGTTTATTTTTTTTCTCCAATTTCTTTTTAACAGAGAGAAGATTTATTCAATGCATTTCTAAACATAATAGTTTTATTAACTCATTTATAATAACTGATTTATTTTATCTTTGCCATGATGACAGGAAATAATATTTGACTAGATATTTTTCAAGACACTTCTATATAGCTTAAAGTGACATTTAAAGGCTTAACTAGGTTAATTAGGTTAGTTAGGCAGGTTAGGGTAATTAGGCAGTTTATTGTATAACGATGGTTTGTTCTGTAGACTATTGAAAAAATATAGCTTAAAGGAGCTAATAATTTTGACCTTAAAATGTTTTTAAAAAAAATTAAAACTGCTTGTATTGTAGCCGAAATTAAACAAATAAGACTTTCTCCAGAAGAAAAAACATTATCAGACATACTGTGAAAATTTCCTTGCTCTGTTTAACATCATTTGGGAAATATTTAAAAAAGAAAAAAAAAAACTCAATGTTAAAACATTTTGCATAATAACACAAATATTCTATGAACGAGCATTACTCGTGGTTATGAATGCAGATCTGGAGCATAAAGCAGATGGTGCAGCCTTCCTAATCCCATCCCATAAAAGATGCTTTCTCTTAGGTATTATAACCTGCTTTTATTTGCAATGCTTAAGATTACAGCACTCAGTGAAAGGGCACGAACACTGACACCCACAGTGTTGTGATGGGAACAGTAAATCCCTCAGCACTGCCTCACCCGAGAATCAAACGGGCAGGATGCCAGTTCCCAACGGCGGGCACATGGGAACACATCTGAGGGCTGAATTGTTGACAGCCGACCACACCTTCATTTGTGAAGGACATGGTCCTGCGAGAGCCATTAGCCTCGAGGAGGAGAAAGACAAAGGCGACGACGGGGCACTGCTGGGATTCAACAGTTCAATAGCATTCTGGCATGAATGTGCTGAATGTGACTGTACAGTGTAGTGTGACAGTTTAAGGTGCGAAAAGGTAAACGAAGCCGAGCTTTGCTGTCGCCAGTCATCAGACTGTCAGAGGAATTGAGAACAAGCGAGTTGCTGCTATTAAATCACTTTCTGACATGGAGCCGGCAAGATATAGTGGCTATTTCCAGATGTGACAGACTAGCCGCTAATGCAGTGACAAGCATGCATTTGTGTGTGAATGAGCTTATTGGGTTACTTACTACAGGGCACCTGGTATTAATGACGCTGAATACAGGTGTAACCAGGTTTATCCACTTTTGACTACTTTGGCTCTGTTTACATCTGGGATTAAAAATGCGTTTTGGTTGATCGGATCACAAATTAAACAAGGGAGATACATTGTTACTGACACCTGGCATGTAAGGATGTTTTTACAGCCGTGATTCAGTTCATTCGGTCTGGAAAAAGGGCAACGAATTAAACACTTCAGCTTTTTTTTCTTGCGGTTTGGATTCTTTTCACACCACACAGATTGTTCGAGTGCAAACCAGTTGAAGCATCCATAATGCATTCATGTGACAACATCCACATAACTCATTATGTCATCGAATTAGCTCCTAAACTGCTTTTCGATTGGTCAGAATTAACGCGCGTGAATATTCCTACAGAACTCCTGAAAGTTAACACAGAGAGAATGATCATTGACAACACAACATTTATTAGTATGGAGAGACGACTGCACCAGATGACTGTATCCCTGGTCATTGTATATTATATGGTTTAGGTCACAATTCATGCTATTAACTACTGGCTTATAACCTGACTATTATTAAACTATTAGCTGTTCTTCAGTAGTTATAAAGTATGATCTTATTCTGCATCCCTAATCCTACCCAAAACCTAAAGCCAACGTCTACCTTATTCAGTCATTATATCATTTTCCTTCAGCTTATTCCCTTATTCATCATGAATTGCCACATTGGAATGAACCGCCAACTATTCCGGCATATGTTTTACGCAGCGGATGCCCTTCCAGCCCCAACCCAATACTGGGAAACACCCATACACTCTCTCATTCACACATGCACACATTCACAACAGCCATTTTTGTTTACCCAATTCACCTATACCGAATGTCTTTAGAGTGTGTGGGAAACTGGAGCAGCCGGAGGAAACTCACGCCAACATGGGGAGAACATGCAAACGCCTTCTAACTTACTTAACCATTAATAAACAGCTACAGTAATTAGCAGTTTAATAAGCTAATAGTGTTAGTTAATGGTTTGTTAATACTGTGAATTGTGACTAAAGTTTTGTGTACACTACAGTGTTATATTTTCTTTGCATCACTGCAGACAAACAAAACTTCAAGAATGAAGCATAGATGACACTTGAAAGCAGTGTTATATTGCACTGCAAATGGTAAAGGCGGAACGCAGGTTACTTCAGAAATTTGGCCTTCAACTACCATGGAGATTTTGCTAAACACTTTAAACAAATGCTTGCCCTCATCCCATAATACACAGTGGAGCTGACTACGGCAGCCATTTTAGTTCAAAAATGTGCAGTGCTTAACTTGTAAATGTGCAGTACGTGCACTATGGATCATGTTCCAACCACAAACAAACTGTCCCAGTGTTAGTTTGAAAACCGACCAAGAGCACATCGTCAAGCAGGTCTCAGTACACTTGTTTGGTTCGCTTTTGGTGTGCACTCTAGTGTGATTGCTGCAGTCATACCTGCCCAAACAAACAGCTCAAAAGGGAACACAAATTCAAGTGTGATTCAACCAAACTAAACGTATGAGAGCAAAATAATACAGTATGCACCTTTCCAATGTGTGAGAGTGAGTGATCGGGTGTATAGGCTTTTTTTTTCTGATCTTCTGATTTAATATTATGAAAAGAGGCTTGCAGTGGTGGCTCAGTGGTTACACTGTTGCCTCACAACAAGAAGGTTGCTGTTTTGAGTCGCAGATGGGCCAGTTGACACTTCTGTGTGGAGTTTGCATGTTCTTCTTGTGTTCATGTGGATTTCCTCCAGGTGCTCCGGTTTCACCCACAGTACAAAGACATGCGCTAGATGAATTGGATATACAAAACTGGCCATAGTGTGTGAATGCGAGAGTGCATGGGTGTTTCCCAGTACTGTGTTGCAGCTGGAAGGGCAACCTTTGCATGAAGCATATGCCAGAACTGTTGGCTGTTTATTTCGCTGTGGAGATCCCTGATAAATTAGAGACTGAGCCAAAGGAAAATGAATGAATGAAAAGAGGCTTGCACAATCAGACAGTCAATAAATAACAAATAACTTTGATGAACATCCTTAGGTCAACATTTGTCATTTTATTTATTTCCGATGAGTTCCTAATTTATAGCATACTGTTTAATATTATCTGAAGATAACACACTATTACTAAAACCACTGAATTTTTTTATGCATGAGTGTATGAACATAAAAGATGATGACAAAAATCCGTATGGAGAAAAGGATTTTCTGCATTTCTGGTAGCTACAAAACTCTATGAGTTTGTGTTAGCAAAAATTTTGTTTCTTTATTGCAGTTTCAAATTAAACTTCTCTAGTAAATCTCTAGTACACTTCAATGACACATCCCAACGTGTTTAAGAAAGGTCAGCAAGTGGAGAGTATGTGGTCTTCAGTGGCTATTTTAATCAACAAAGCAAAAGCAGTCTGATCATAAGTGTCTATGAACATCTATGGATGGCGGTCAAAAGTAGTCCAGCTCAAAACATTTTAGACCTCGTTTACATCTACAGTATATTTAACATCACCTACTTGAAATCATATTGTCAAAAATACATCATAATACGGCTTATAAGCAGGGCCTTGCAGACAGTTAAAATCATGATGAAATAAGAGGGAAAAGTTTTGACTTGAGTGGTCTGAATGTTAATACCAGCTTGAAACTGTAATGTAGCGTGGCTGTTCACTTGTGATTGGATCACTGAAAAGTCATGTTAATAACAGGTCAATAAAACCACCTACTGTATGTATTGTAATACAAAGTTGTCATTTGATAATTAGTCTTAGCTTTAGTTCGAATTCTACAAATGTTTCAAACTGATGTCACTGTTATTATACTTTTGTTTCTAGTGATCAACCATCATATATGTGGCTTAAAATAACAAGAGTGGGTGGGTTATGTAATATTTTGGCCTATCAAAGAATGATAAGATGACAACTGCAGCATGAATGCGGACAACATCAAGGTTATGAGTGCAAAATTGTGCAAATGAAGGTTTTTTTTTTTTTTTGATATTTAAAACTTTATCATTGATTTTACATATAAATCTTTATCACGAATTACAAAAAACACCTGCTAAAAGTTATTTATGTACCAAAAAAGCCTTTCTAGTCTTACTTAGTGCAGGAATCATTTGATGATATATTAAAAGGCTCTATTTAAGGATCACAGTGCAGCCCCAAAATATTAATTATAATACTGCTGGAACCAAAAGTTGCTGCATATACTTTATTTTAGTATGATGACTTGTTTCCAACTGAAATGGAACACCATGGAGAGGGCGGGGTTTTATTGTTGTGCTCCTCCTCTTATCTTTCACTTCCAGCAAACTAACAACTGGAGTGCCGTGGCTAGCCCAAACTGACATTATCAGAAAGCACAGCTATTCCAGGGCGGAAGCAGATGGTTACATTTTGATTAAAGATTACCAAAACAGACAGGTTTTTTTAAGTGGATTAACTTGCATTTGGATTAAATGAAAACCTTATGACTAATAATGCACACTAGCAGAAAAAAAAAACATTATAAATTTGGGATTTTAAACCTTTATACTTCTCATTATAGCCTCATTTTTTACATTCAGACCAGGTTGTACTCATTTGTCAACAAAAAGTTTGATTTTTCCTTTTTTTTTAAAAATAAAGTACAATTTAATACAATCACTTTTGTATTGTGAATAGTTCTCAAATGTACATGTTGTTTATTGTTATATCTGTTACGCTGAATGAAGATGAAACATTATTTTACTATTTCAACCTGATTATTTTACTATTTCATTCTTTTTTTTTTACAAAAGTTATTTGAAACATTAAAACAAACAACTTATTTGCATTCAATGTGCTTTCTGTCTATATAAAATTCAATTATTCATTTTCCTTTGGCTTAGTCCTACTATTAGTGCTACTATTATCTTGTAAAGTACTATAGTGTCATCGTGGCAAATACAAAAGAAATTAGTTATTCCAAATAGTCACACTTTATTTTGATAAAAATCCGTTTGTTGAATTTAAGTTACATTGCATCTACATGCCAACTAACTCTCATTAGATTATAAGTAGACTGTTAGGTTGGGGTTAGGGTTAGTGTAAGTTGACATGTACTTGCAAAGTTTCTTATAGTCTACTAATAGTCTACTAATACTCAAATGGACTATCAAAGTAAAGTTTTACCTTATAAATGAGTTATAAAAAACTTTTATGTTGAAAAATGTGATGTTTTTTTTTTCTCTCCACTAAACATTCATTCATTCATTTTCTTTTCGGCTTAGTCCTTTTATTAATCCGGGGTCGCCACAGCGGAATGAACCGCCAACTTATCCAGTTTTACGTGGCGGATTCCCATCTCTGGGAAACATCCATACACACTCACTCACACTCATACACTACAGACAATTTAGTCTTCCCAATTCACCTGTAGCGCATGTCTTTGGACTGTGGGGGAAACCAGAGCACCCGGAGGAAACCCACGCGAACGCAGGGAGAACATGCAAACTCCACACAGAAACGTCAACTGACTAAGCTGGACCTTGAACCAGTGACCTTCATAGTGTGAAGCGACAGTGCTAACCATTATTTTTGCTAATTTCCTTTGATGCAGACTCCAAAAGGGGCCTCATGGATGCTTTTACATTATTTAGATATATATATTTAAAAAACAAAAAGTAATGTTGTAAAAAAAGCTCTAAATAAAGAACAGCTCTGCAAAAATCCCAAAAGGCAATGTTTATTGAACTTAAATTTACATTTAAATATTATCCACATACTTTTTTGTTTACAGAATTTATTTATATTTGTATTTTATATACATTTGTAAGACTGGGACCAAAATGACTAATAAAACAAATAAATAATGACTAGTGGATAGCTTTATCAAAGCACAAAATCATTCAGGGAAATAACCGTTTATCATCTATCACCGTAATATTTGTCAGCTAACAAACAAAACATATATCTGCGGTAGATGATGCAATTGGGATAGTGGAACTGTAGAATTGGTGCCAAATATCTCAGCCAGTCATATTAACCCGCTAGCCTCTGCTTATCACTTAAAAGCAGCTGATAATTTGAGCATCATCCTCCCGTGCAGATGGCCTACACGCTGCGGTTCAGATCTGCACCTCTGCTGCAGCTGTCACTCACCACAACTGAGGCATTTGTGGCCAAGTGGAAATTGATTTATGATTGAGGGTTATTAGAAAGAGTCTCTCACACTCTCAGGAAGAGGGAGGGTCGGATGTATGGTGTGTACATGTGTGTGTGTGCGTGCTTTGCCCTAGGGCTGAGGGTGACTTGGAGGTTGTGTCAGGGTTTGAGAAATGTCTGAAGTCTGATCATTATTCACAGCTGTCATTTTTAGAACTGACGTGATGAATGAGAAATATTTCAATCAGACATGGAGTCGACTATCGGGTATTGAACTCTATTGTGCCCTTGAGTGAGACACTTAACCCAACGTTGCTCTGAGGGGGAATGTTAATTATTAGTGTAAACTAATAAGCTTTTTGGATGCAAATAGTTGCAAAAATGACTTCTATTTTGAGTGCAAAAGAAAGGTATATGATTTCATTGGCTATATACAGTTTACAAAAAGGTTAATAGAAATGTCAATATTAATAAAAGTGTGTCAAGATCAATTCAAAAAAATAAATACATTAAGAAATATATATTTATATATTAAATATTTTCTTTAATGTTTTTGAAAAAAGAACAAAACAAAGACTTTAATTCAAATGATCTGTACACAGTATTGACAAATAGTCATATTTTACATAAAAAACTATTTACTCTTTCTCACACACGCAAAAATAAAATAAAAATGTTAATAAATAAAAACAAAGAGTCAAATAATAATATTAATAATAATAATAACAATATTAATAATAATAATAATAATAATAATGATAATCACAACAACAACAACAACAACAATGATAACAATAATAATAATAAAATTATTATTATTATTATTATTATTATTATTAACAACAATAATAGTAGTAATAATAATTATTATAATAATAATAATGGGGTGGGGCTGGGATTTGTCAGATTACTTCCTTTTTTCTTGAATTATTATATTTTAGATGGAAACAAGATCTACACTTTCAAAATAGTCTATAAAACATCCCCAAAAGTCAAAACTTTTTGCTTTTGAAGACAATGCATGATTTCTTTTGTCAATGTTAGATAAGTTGAAAGAGGTTGCTGTTGACTGACTGAATGACCGATCGACTGACCCACCTTCCTCCTTCCTTAAACACAACCGATAGTGTTTTTAAAAGCACCGATTGACCCGCCCACCCACTTCCCTAAACCCAACCAATAGATTTAAAAAGTAATCCAGAAAAAGAAAAGCCCTCGTGGTAGCCTTATTTTTACCACGTTTTCAGATTTTACCACATTCTCACCCTGTTGTTTACTTGTTTATTTTATATTTTGTTTTTGTCTAACCTGCTTTCTGGAACCGTTCTTCGCTGGACTTGAACCCGTCTGTCGTGATCAACTCCATTCCACATTACATGTCTGCCAACGTATGCAGTGAGCCACTGGACATATTGGTAACAGTGGAAAAGTCGTCCATACGGAGGTGAGCAGTCAGCTCTTAAGCGCGAAAAGGAACAACATCATACTGCCCCAAAGTGTTTATTTTGAAGACATTGGTCTCTATTTTACAGATCTAGGTGCAAAATCTTAAGCACATGGCGCAAAAGCATTAATTGCATGTCCGAATCCACTTCTGCTATTTTAAGGATGGAAAAATGCGGTCTGCGCTCTGGCACATGGTCTAACAGGGTTGTGATTATTCTTATAGTAAGTTATGTGTTTTGAGCGTAACGTACATTAAACTACTCAGTCTCATGTCCCATTCCCTTTAAGAGTCAGTTACGTCACACCATAGCGCATTTGCTGTTTAAATGGCAGACTTTGTAAGAGAAAAAAATGAATGTTTCACTAGATAGAAAACAGTTAAACAGATCATCTGCAGCATGAGGATAAAGAATGAGCCTCATCCACTCAGCCTCTTTACTTTCTCTTTACTTTTACTCTTTACTTCACTCCTTTACTTTCATGGATAAAGAAGTGACCTACATATTTAATTTGCTTTGTTAAGCTCAAAGATTTGTTGCAAAACTAATTGTAAATTCAGTTCTAATTTCCAGCAAACAATTAAATGTACAATAACAATGAAGTGCGGTCAAAAAACTGAGTTAAATCCAAACATACGTCCTATTCTTATGCCTCATACAACAGGTGGACACACCTAAACTTATTTTTATTAAAACTAATACAACTATGCATATAATAAATAATATTACTAATAATAATATTATACATGTGCAAATAAACTGAAAATAAGCCTCCCAACAGCTTGTTCAAAAAAAGTAGTAAGTTAATGAAACTTTGCAAAGCTTCTTTTAAGAGATAACTCTTACTGATAAGATATAAGCTTTTAGTTGTCTATACTGTAAGTTAAATATAATGATCAACATATAATAACCCTATCGGTTAACGTAAACAGCTCTGAATATCTTAGTCAGCATTTGATTGACGAGACACGTCTAAATGAATCTGCCTGAGGAGCAGACACTCTCATACGATCTGCTGAGGACAACAGACAGGTATAATTATATCCGATTA
Organism: Danio aesculapii; assembly: GCF_903798145.1. Classification (NCBI taxonomy): domain Eukaryota; kingdom Metazoa; phylum Chordata; class Actinopteri; order Cypriniformes; family Danionidae; genus Danio; species Danio aesculapii. Next base: position 35,919,705 of record NC_079442.1, on the reverse strand, counting down.
CAACTCCCAGAAGAACCGTGAGAAGAATAAAGAACCAGACATCGTCGCCGATCAAATATCTGACCCACATTCTTACAATGCCCTCATCCATTTACCTTTTCTGAGTAATGCATGCAGACAGTAACTGAATGCATAAAAAAGCATTATTAATAAAGTCTCATGAAAGACCTTGGTGATTATGTGTCCTCGGATTGTGTGTTTGATGAAGCTGAGTGCTCTGGACAAAAACGAGACAGCCGTTCTCACACAGTATTTCCATACATTTGATCTTCATCTCTTGGGGGTTTTGTTGTTTACTTAAAGTGATGTACTGTACACTGTTAAAAAAATGCAGGGTTCCACACAATTCATTCACATTGTCCCAACACAAATCATGTAAGTTAATTGGTTTTGACACATTTAAGTGGATTGAACATAAAACAATTAAGTTGCCCCAAAAAATCTCAGAAATTGTTGTTTCAGCTCATTCTAAATAAGGTTTTGGTTTTTTGGAGTGTACCGTAGGTATTTTATGAGACTGACTCTTTTCAGCTACATTTCCTACATGTAGGATACAGCAATATTAAAAAAAAAATTATTTCTATAGCACTTTTACAATGTATATTCTGTCAAAGCAACTCAACATAGAAGTTCTAGTAAATTGAAACTGTATCAGTCCAGTTTTCAGAGTTGAAGTTCAGTTTAGTTTAGTTCATTGTGGTTTAAATTTCACTGCTGAAAGTCCAAACACTGAAGAGCAAATCCATCAAAGCACCACAATTCTCAAACCAAGCAAGCCAGTGGCGAAAGTGGCGAGAAACAAAACTTCACCATTTGACAAAAGTGAAAAAAATAAATAAATCAATCAATAATCTTGACTGTCTTTAATTTTCATCCAATATGTCTAAAGCAATAAATTGGAAATATTTAAAAAGTAACATCTGCTAATGTAATACAATAACATTACATTGTTATGTCTCTGATGGGTAATGATGAAATGGAAATCCAAATACAGTCTGGTGGTTTATTGTGAAGTTCAGTAAATTAGGAATGACAAAACAGTGGAAAAACTCAACAAACAAAAACAAGCTAAAGGATAACAAAACCAAACCTGGGCACACACATACATCGGGACTAACTGAATGACTAATGAAGGACTAACAGAACCAGGTATAAATACACAAAGAAACCAAGACAACTATAAAGAACACAGAAGAAAAAGTATAAAGAGGTGTGACATGTATAAACCAAACTAAAACAGAAACACAGACATGGTTACATAATTAAACGTAAAAATTGTACTGTTTATAGTTACTTTTTTAATTTGAACTATAAAAATATAAATAAATATTAAAAAAGTAATTATCTGAAAGCTGGTCATTTTTTATGTTATGGCCAATTAGTAATAAATGATGGATACTGCAATTTAAACTTGTATTATTTCTCAGAATAATTAAATAAAAATATGAATGCTAAAATCTATTTTAAAATGTTAGCATCATAACATTATTCACTCAATTCCACACAATTCCGTCATGTTGTCCTAACTTAAGTGTTTTTACAACTTTAAGTGGATTAAACATAAAACAAATAAGTTGTGCCTAACAAAATCTCGAGAATTGTGTTGTTTTAGCTGCTTTTAAATAATATTTTTTGAGTGCAATGTACAGTCTTGTTAAGCCTTTGGACCATGTGTCATTTACAATGGACATCAAATTTCAGTCTATATTTTTGTGGTTCCTGCACTCAAAAAATATATATTTTTACTTGTTCAAACTTCTTATTTAAAATGAGCTGAAACAATACATTTCATTGGGACAACTTAATTTTTTTATGTCCAATCCACATAAAATTTGTTAAAAGTGTTAAGTTAACTTAATCGATTTGTGTTGGGACAACGTGAATGAATTGTGTGGAACCCTGCACTTTTTTACAGTGAGCATTTCATCTAATTTAAAGGCTGCAGTCCATGAGATTGGATGATTGGCATCCAATCAAATAGCAGTTAGACTCAGCATGTTGTAATGTTCCACCACACTGAAAAGCAGCATGGCATCACTTCAGTCCAGACACAGACACAAGCCACAATTACAAAGTTTTTATTCTGTTTTATTGATATGTTTGCCAATATTTCATAGATTGTGTGTAAAAAAATAGGGATTGCACTTGCTAAATAAAGTTTAAAAACATTTGTAACATTGCAAGCTTTAGATCAGGATTTTTTTAAAAATATGTCTGTCCGTTAGGATGTTTAATGGGTTAAAAATCTACTGATAGATAGATAGATAGATAGATAGATAGATAGATAGATAGATAGATAGATAGATAGATAGATAGATAGATAGATAGATAGATAGATAGATAGATAGATAGATAGATGGACGGACGGACGGACGGACGGACGGACGGACGGACGGACGGACGGACAGGCGGACGGACGGACGGACGGATAGACAGATAGATAGATAGATAGATAGATAGATAGATAGATAGATAGATAGATAGCTAGATAGATGGATAGATAGATAGATAGATAGATAGATAGATAGATAGATAGATAGATAGATAGATAGATAGATAGATAGATAGATAGATAGATAGATAGATAGATAGATAGATAGATAGATAGATAGATAGATAGATAGATAGACGGACAGATAGACGGACAGACGGACAGATAGATAGATAGATAGATAGATAGATAGATAGATAGATAGATAGATAGATAGATAGATAGATAGATAGATAGATAGATAGATAGATAGATAAATAGATAGACAGACAGACAGACAGACAGACAGACAGACAGACAGACAGATAGATAGATAGATAGATAGATAGATAGATAGATAGATAGATAGATAGATAGATAGATAGATAGATAGATAGATAGATAGATAGATAGATAGATAGATAGATAGATAGAACTAATTCATTGCTGAAACTATTTATTATGCAGAATATAAAGATCCTGAAGTTCTTGAGCATAGAGCAGATGGAAATATCTCAGATGTGGAAATATGAAGTGATGAGGAAGTTTGTTATAAACAAGGTGCAATCTATACAACAAAAACCTCGAATTTAAAGTAAAAATGTTACAATGTTAATGCTTGTGATTTTGAAAATAAATTTCAAGATTATTTTATTATTTTATTTTGATATAATGTTTAGGAAATACAACTTTTCTGACCTGATGTCCATTGAAACGGACAAAAATATATATACTTAAAGGATGTTGAATTTTTGTTATTATAATTTGATCTCATTTATAGGAGCCTCAAGAACGGTGAAAACATACTTTTACATTTTTCAGGAACTTGGAAAAATTTGGGTCTGAGGGGGTTAACACTTATTAAATTATTTGGGGTTTGTAAATTAAATTATTTGGTAATTCAGCTATAAATAAGATAAAGAGAGGTGATGAAAACAGGAATAGAAATGTACAAATTAGGGAAAGTGAGCATACATCTCGAACATTACATTTCAAAGCACACATTCACTATCAGACACTATCAGCAGCATAACTTTGTTCATTTCCCAGAGAAGCTAGGTGCTTAACTATACAGATCCACATATTTATTCTTAATTTTTTTTAACTGTTTATTTTACAGCCTGCTTTCATTCTGAAGCAGTGATGTGACCCAAACTCATTTGCATAAGGAGAGTCAAGCTCAGTTTTTCAGAGCAGCAGGAATTTAGACGCCACATCAAACGTTTCCATACTCTCTGTGGATGCTGCACACAAAATAACTGTGGCAGAAAGATGTTTAATAAGTGTTCAGGGATATGATTAGATGTTTTTATGACTAGCAATCAGAAAAGAAGACTGCTATTAATGCAGGTGTGCTGATATTTTCCATTCAACCATAAACATACACACACACCCTGCAGACAAGATTTTAACTTACTATAACACTGTAATCTAGATTCATGAATAAAAAAATAATAGTACAAATGACAAAAGTACATTTCAATTACAACTCAGCATGTCTTACTCACATTTAGTTAGTTTTTTACTTAATTTTAGCTTCACAGTGCACACATTACTAATAACACATTACACATTACTAATTTGTTGTGTGAACAATTTACTAATTTGATGAACATCTTGCACAAGATTTACTTTTTTTTTTTTTTTTACCTCAATTTAGGTACATCATGCACTCATTTTGCTCATTTGTTACTGTTTTAAAGACATATTTATCAAGTGTTGACACAGTGGAATGAACTGCCAACTGTTTCAGCGTATGTTTTATGCACCTGATGCGCTTCCAGCCGCAACCCTGGGAAACACCCATAAACTCTCGCACTTATACACTGCGGCCAATTAATTTTCTCTAATTCACCTACAGCGCATGTCTTTAGACTGGGAGGCACCTAGAGGAAACCCACGCGAACACTGGGAGCACATGCAAACTCTACACAGAAATTCCAACAGGACTCAAACCAGTGACCTTCTTGCTGAGGTGACAGAGCTAGCCACTGAGTCACAAATTATTAATTGCCTTTACTAATTCTTAAATTACTGTTTTCTGAAAGTTACTCATCCACAAAATTCAGTTTAGACTAATGATGTTTATAGAGTAACTAATAATAAAAATAAAGCATGACCAGGATGTGATGAAATGTAGGCTATTTGTAGAGAGTGCACAATAGTCTATTCATAGATCATTTTACTGATTATTAAATTATGCGAATGACTTACCCAAAATGAGGTAATCATTTAGTGATACATGCTCATGGTTTACTCAAAAATAAGTTGCATATTGGTAAAATGTGTGCTGACTTAAGTCACAGAAACAAATTGTTCATTTATAGCCAATATATAAACAATTCTTTAGTGATGCCGTAATATATGTAATATAAAAACTAGGGATGCTCCGATCAGGATTTTTGCAGCTGATGCCAAGTAGGGGAGAGCGGGACACAAAGTTACACTTTTTGGTTTTGGCCAAATTATGAATAAAGTAATGGGGTTAGACAAACCATATTTTTTTTACCAACGACACACAAGCCTCTCCTATAAATGAGCACTGGTTGTATGGTCGCCGGACTTGTGGTTTCTGTGCAGTATTGCCAAAAGTGCCAGGAGTAAAAATGTTACTATTTACCCCACCTGCGGGGCAAGTTGTAACAGACAGAGGGTTAGTTGTAACAGATGCTTAAAAAGGCAGATTTCACACAATTAATTTAAATTCAGTTCACTTTAAATAGTAGCTATATTTCCTCAGTAATTAGCTCAATTTCTTTTATTCTACATAGCACAGTATGTTTATTTATTTATTTATTTATGGAATAAACACATTTGAATTTATTTGCATTATTACCCATTTATCCATTATTATACAATGCATTTATTTGCATTATTAGCAATACATTTATTTTATTACAAAAATAAATAAAAATATAATAATATTTTCTATTAAAAAACATTTTAATTTAAAAAATTCTCAACGTTACACTCAAAATTCAACAATTATTTTGTTGGTTTAAGTGGTGTCCAACAGTGTGTGGCTGAATTGTAACACCCTGTTACAACTAACCCCGCTGTGTCGTGTTTTCCTCAAAACTGGCTAGCAGTCACTGTGTGTTATTTACATCCTTTAAAATGGTTCCATCTTTTAGCCTAGAATATGGTAATCACAACAATATAACATTTTACTTACATACTATTACAGATCTTGTTAAATAAAAAAAATTACAGACTATAATAAAAAAATCTTTTATGCTGCAAAATGGTTTCTCCTGTGTTTCTCATCCAAATTTCACCGAACTTTTTCAATAATTGGCAGGAAGACATCTGCTGACACTGTGGTGAAAACCTCGGAAGCACGCCATGGTGAACCCTGAGTAAATACCTTAAAACTCTGTGTTACATTAAACCCCGCGTTACTTTGTGCCCAGCGCTCCCCTACTGATTCTTTGTCATGGTGACCAGCCACTGAGTACCGATTCTAATGCTTCAAGCTTTATAATGCATTAAGCACTTTTTCCTTCTAAGTATGATAGTATGAGGTATGATAGATAAGTATGAGGAGATCTTGCCTTACCTAAGAGAATAAATGAAGGAGGCTGCATATAATCCCTTAAACATGTCTCCTATAACCTATTACATGTGGACATGTAATAGCCAGAAGCAGCTTTACAGAAAAAAATATAACACAGATATAAAAATTGGTAAGAAAAATTACAAACAATGCAATTTGGAAACATTGCAAATGATGAAAGAATTCAACAATTAAGAAAAAGTCTGGATCACATATTTGATGCATAAGAAGTTAAAATGCACACCAATAAATCCATTACTTTTTTACTGAAAGTAAATATGCCTATAAACTACTGTTAATTGCAATAAGTATATTACAAGGTATATTATTAACTATTTAAGCGTGGCGGTGGCGCAGTGGGTAGCAGTAGCACTGTCGCCTAACAACTAGAAGGTCGCTGATTCGAGCCTTGGCTGTGTCAGTTGGCATTTCTGTGTGAAGTTTGCATGTTCTCTCCATGTTTGCATGGGTTTCCGGTGGGTTCTCTGGTTTCCCCCAAAAATCCAAAGACATGCGGTATAGGTGAATTGGGTAAGCTAAAATTGGCAGTTGTTTATGTGTGTGGGTGTTTCCCAGTGATGGGAACATATCTGCATATAAAACATATGCTGGATAAGTTGGTGGTTCATTCCACTCTGGCAACCCCAGATTAATAAAGGGACTAAGCCGAAAAGAAAATTACTGAATGAATTATAAATTATTCATAATAAAAAAAAAATGACTAATAAATAATTGCGCCAATAGACTCTATAAACAGGTCACACCACATCTATATATATTTTAACTGTTGTGACGCGAGCGCACTGATCGCTCCAGCCCCCACGCATCATTTACCTCCTCATGTGTTGTGGTGTGCATCTTCCTCTGCTTGTAAACTCATAAACAAACATCAGCCAGATTTGCGAGTACCGATTAAGTCATTACATGTGATTATCGGCCGATTGATCGCAGAATCCCTAATAAGAACAGCACATTTTAACTCTATGGTTGAAGACAAAATGATTACTCTACTGTGAAATTTTAAATCATTTTCAAAAATGTCCCAAGTTGAAGTTTATTATATTTGTATATATTTATAGCTGTTAAAAATAAATAAAGAATACTAAAAAAATGACAAGGTCAATATTATTAATTTTCCCCCCGTTTGGCTACAGAACAATCCACTGCTGTCCAATGACTTGCCTAATTGTTAACCTAATTAAGCCTTTGAATTGCACTTTAAAGCCGCGGTCACACTGGACTTTTCGGTAACACTTTATTTTGATGGTCCATTTGTGTATTAGTAGACTGTCTGCTTAATATCTGTTGATACTGCTCCTTCAACAGACATTTAACTGATCATAGGAAACTTTGCAAGTACAAGTCAGTTTACACTAACCCCAACCTCAGTCAATGAGAATTAGTTGCTATGTAGATGCAATGTAACTTAATTTTAACAAACGGACCATCAAAATAAAGTTTGACCTGCATATCCTGCGATGTGAATTTTGTGGACACACATATTGCGAAATCGATGCTGAAACGATATGTTTTACAGCCCTCTTACAATGTCATTATTATTCAGATTTTTTCCCCTGTTTGGCTCTTGGCCCGATTTGGATTTTGACAATCCACTGTGATCCAATGACTTGCCTAATTAACCTAACTTGCCTAGTTAACCCAATTACTCATTTAAATTAGCAAAATAGCTAGTAAAATACTATAATGTCATCATGCCAAAGACAATAAAAATTAGTTATAAAAACTTTTATGTTAAAAAATGTGGTGAATTTTATTTCGCTCCACTAAACAGCACTTGTAAAATAGAATCAAACTGTTTGTTTACACAGCTATGTGTGTCACTGCTAATCTTTTAATGTGCCACCCCCAATCTTTTGCTTACTTTCTTGGTGACTGAGAGCCATTTATTCTCTTATATGACTGCCTCTCTCAAGCACAGAGAAGCATTCCACCTTTTCAATCGATGCCCACGTGTTCATGTAGGAGTATGACATTGTTATCTGTGTGCTTAACTTCCCATATTCAAGCATCAAGTGTTCATTGAAAGGAGCGGAGCACCACTCGTTGGCGATGGAGAGATGACTTGTCTGTCTTTCCTGGGATTCAGTTTGTGAACCCACTCTCACTCTCTCAGCCTTTTTGATGTCTATCTGTCTGTCTCTTTCTCTTTCTCTCTCTGCCTGGCTGTCTTACACAAATGAAGTCCCACAGGCACTTGTATCCACTCGTGTGGTGGGTGTAGTTGAATTTTGGCCATTTTGGAGTAGATTTTACATGCAAAGAGGTGGTGACTCGCCCCTGGCCTCCTCCACACTTCTTTTGGGTGCGTGTGGGATGGACAGTCATGTCTTTAAAGACCTTGCAGTGTCATGATGATGATGATGACGTCATTGCTCTTATTACCACACGCAGAGCTGTATCTTAGAATTTTGGGACCCCTGATGGTATATTATGATGCATTACTTTTAGTTTTATCTTTTGTTCAAGAAAATATAATTAGAGAATGTGGCCTTTCTCTTGTGAATTAATACGTGATAAGTAATAAAAATGTGTATTTTTTTTATTCTATTTTTATTTAGAGATTGATTGATTGACGAAGACCCAGATAATTCAGACACTCAATGTCCACCCAAAATATAATTAATTGTCAATTTCAATCTTAATACTTTGCCACAATCCTTCAGAAATGTTTTTAACGGTGCCCTATAATGAAAATCTGGGTATACCAAGGCGTAGTAGAATAATAAAAGATCAGTATATGGAAATGGGCATAATGTGAGCCTCAGACACCACTGTTTCCTCGCTCTCATTTAAATTACACGAGTGTAAAGCCACGCTGGACAACGGGCCAATCGGAGGACAAAACAAACTGTGACAAGACTCTTGGGCCATGCCCTCTGCATTTGCATGTATGCCTAATGGGCTATATGCACAGCTAGTGTTTTTCAGCCAATGATTAACTTCCGGTGAAAGCTTTAGGTGACTATTTTTAATTTCTTAAGGTTTCTTTTACAGCATCGATGCTATAATGTAATTCAAATATAATCAGTTAAATATACTTAAGCATTCATTTGGCTGTTAAAGTGTAAAAAGAGATGAAAGACCGTTTAAATGCAGGTGCCGTAATCAGCTGCAGGCTAGTGCCGAAATTCCAATGAAAATACTAAAATTTATTTCCATATTTTAAAGACATGGTACGGAATAATATAATTTAATGCAGTACTTCCTGTTTGGTCTGATACCCACTTTATATTGTATCTCAGCCAGGCAGTGAAGATTGCTGTTTTTTAAAGAAATCAGATCTTAAACACAAGGATTTTGTATGGGATGACAAACTGGAATACCTGGGGATGGCTTACTGAAATTAAAAGTCCGTGTGCATATACCCCTTTTAGGTCCGTAATTTGGGCCTGACGAGCAGCCATGTCATCAAGCTTTGAGATAATAAAAAAAGCTCTGAGATCATTAATGTGCACGTCTCATTCTGCGTTTGATAAGCAACAACATTTTCTAGTGAGACAACAACGATAATTTCCCCCCCCTTAGTTATTTTAAAGCGTATATTTCATTTACCATGTATGGGGGACTTTTATTATGAAAACGCGTTCGTCAAATTGTTTACTGTGCCCTACTGGGTAACGACAGCAAGAGATGTTTCAATATCGCCACAGGACGCAAAATGCAAGATTTAAAGAGTATACCTTTATTCATCTCCACTCTGAAGAGGCATATGGTATGTTTAGTTGCATATTTTGTTAATTTATCGTGTTTATTTTGAAATTTGATGCGTATGTTTCAACAAACACGTGTCGAGGAAAATCACTCAGCTTAAATGTCATCTGTTCATGCAGAGGCTTTACATTGACTCTATCTTCAAAAAAACAACACTATACATCTCTATCACTCTCTTTTGTCAAGTTTATTTTTAAGTTTGCCTTTATCCACAACAGATCTGGTGAGCAAAATAGGTTCACATTACTCTGATTGGGTTTATGTTTGTCTGTGTTGCTTTGTGTGTGCGCCTGTAAGAGCAGCAGGTCAGAGTGGAGCTCATTAATATTCACGACACGAGCCATATATGGTCAATTATGGACCTTCTGATTCTATGGGTATTTTATGGAGTAATAAATGAGCTTATAGAGAACATTTATTTAAATAGTTATTTGGTTATTAGTTATTTAAACCAGTGCTGTATATGGCACCTTAAATAGATTAAACATATAAGGAACTTTAGTTTGATCACTTTCTCGTTTATTTATTTTAATAAGTACAGACCAGGGGTCCGTTCTTCGTACCTCGCTTAAATGATCTAAGATGATTTGGCAGATCATGGATCTGTTTATCTTGATAACTGATCTCTGGCTAATTTGGTAATTCATAACCGCTGAAATTACCACAGCTGCATAGTGTCAGTACAACTATAAATGAGGATGCTTCAATCACACAACAGGAGTCGGGTTTATCTGACGTGATGGAAGAGAAGCAGCCATGCATGTCAGAATGGTGAGCGGGGAGAATTAGCTCCTTTGCATTTAAAGGCACAGGCTAAAAGAAATGCTACAATTTCCTCTGACCCCAAAAATGACATCTTCAGCAGGCTATAATCAATTATCTGATTGGTATTTTGAGCTAAAACTTTACAGACACATTCTGGAGACACCAAATACTTATCTTACATCTTTTAAAAAGGGGTAAAGTTGGAGCTTTTTAAGTAAACACTGTAAGGTATATACCTGTAATTTGCAGTCACTTTTGAAATGTAAAATTTGATATTGACACCAAAATGGCACCCATAAATAAAAACTCACACTTAAGTTAAATAAAGAAATTTGTTAATAGAAAAATATGTATAGAAACCTACATTGATCCCCCTGGAATTGTTGTTAGCATATCAAACAGTTTTGCAACACTCGAAGCACAAAAGGCGCATAGATCTCTATTGATCATGGAAACCGATGCTGGTACATTATCTGCATTCATGAACATAATTCCCAACACTCTGCATGACTGAGGCATGAATCAGATATGTTTCTCTGACAGCTCGGTGGCACCGTCTGACTTGGCCTGCATTATTTATATCCTCCAGTCATGCATAGGATGGAGTCAATTAATAGATACTGTATGTCCATTGATACCATCTCTAGAGAATGTAAGACAATGCTTACTGGTTATCAATACCTGTCACTCATTGGCTCTAGAGTCAATTTATCAGTTTGTTATAAAGTCGCCATGATCCCAATCTATTGGGCTCATTGACTAACTGACTGGAGCTTTAAAACAAACATCCCATCACATGCTGTGAAGAGGAGGTGTAGTGGAGGATGCTTGGCTTGTTTTGTTATGTGTCTGATTATTTGCATGTAGGCATCTTCGTTTGTCTGTTCATTGTTGCATTGGGAATTATGCATTCACATTTGTATTGTTTTATACAAAGAAATTAGTATCTGTGTCTTATGTTTTATTGAAAAGATACAAATTATAATGTGGCGGCATGGTGGTTCGGTGGTTAGCACTGTCGCCTCACAGCAAGAAAGGCACTGGTTCGAGTCGTGGGCTAGACATCGGGGTTGATTTATATCACTTATATTGGCAAGAAGCTTTGATGTATCATCACTAAGCGGTCAATTGTCCCCATAGCAACAAAAAGGCTAACATAGAAACCATTTAAAAACAGCAATATTTATACATCAGAATATCGTAGCCACCTGGGTCAAAGAGCATAGAATCACCAAGAGGCGACACTCTTTTGTTGTTTGGGAAACAGCCACTAGATGCTGCTAGTGTCACGCGGCCGCCATTTTGGAATGAAAATTCCAGTAGGATAACAGCACGGATAACTAACAATAGACAGAATGAATTAAAATTTTGAGTTAAATATGAGTTAAAATGAGTACATCCCCTTTGTAAAGTAACATTTTAAAACAATTTCATAATGAAAACAGATAATTTCCAAAATCTTGACAAGACTAAGTTTAATACATCTGATATCTAAAATATCTGCTTCACAGATAACATAAAAGTAAGGTTAACAAAATATATCAATTACTAAATTTTTTGTTTTACTCAAATTAGGGTGAAGCAAAAATGAGTATACACAACAAAAACTACATTATCTGATAGTTTGTATGGCCTTCATGATTTTTAATGACAGCATTATAAATCATGAATAAAAAAATATATAAAAATAAAAAGTAAATAAATTTAATAAAGTTTTTATTTAAAAAGCTACTTTCTTCAGTCTTTTTTTAACAGACAACACTGGAAAAAATACGGTGTACTATTATAACGACAAAAACAACAAAAAGTACTATTATTCTGTTATCAACATCCCAATTTTGAATGTCATGTTAATTTAATTTAACATGTCAGTATTAATATGTATTATGCCAGTGCATAAACTATTAAATTAAAGTAATTTAAAGTAATTTCACCTAAAAGTCACAGTTTCAAGAAAACAAGTATGGTTAAACTATATTAAACATTAAGTCTGTAAAATAAACTATTTAAAGTGCTGATAATTACAAATCTATGATTTTAAGTGTTGTATTGTCGTCTTTCAGGTTGTATATCAGCTTTGATGTGCTTTTTAAATAGTTAAATAAAAAACACAGCAGCTGCTTGCCATCGCGACAGCAATAAGATCCAATGGACGGCTGATCTCTTTCACTCCAGAATGGTGGAATCGCTGGGCGCTGCTGTTGCAATGGAACATTCTATTAGGTGCCGCCTCTTGGTGATTCTAAAACTCTTTGCCAGAGTATTGGCTCGTTTGACTCATGCTAGCAAAATCGTACTTCCTGTGTACTATGCATGGTAACCATGATTAGTCAAATGCTAATAACAATTAGCTACAAGCTAGTAATGATTATCTAAGTGCAATAACAAGTGCTAGAAATGCTTACTAAGCATTAGAATTTGATCAAACATGTACGTGAGGGCTGCTATTTAGGAACCCAGTTTATGTTAGCAACTGCTTAGCAACCACCTAGTAATACCATAAATATTTTAGCAACTGCCTAGCATCCACTTAGAAACCGCTTTCTCAAGTCAACATCAAAGTTTGTCAATGAACTTTAGGTTCTAGTTAAAAATTGCAGTTTGAATGCTCAGCAAATGTAAAAATTTATGAACCAAACGAACCAAAAGACCTAAACTAAAAGTGCGACCACATCTTTAGAAAACATTTAATCTTCAAAAGGCCATTAAATCTGGTCCAACCATAAAACAAGACAAAATTATCAAGTATCTAAGACTCTTGAACATCTTTCAATTTCCAGTGCCATGCATTTCAGAAATGTTGGCATATCCAGCAATTAGTTTTTCCTTGGAAGCACTCATTATATCAAGTACCTTGTAAACATGACTTTGTTGTTGACGGAGTGATAAAAACAGTTTTGAATCCTAGAAATTACACTTAAGTCGGCCAATCTAATCAGAACTGACAAGTGACTTGGATTTCAGCCAGCGATTGCCATTTTTTGTGCATGATATGGATCAGATGGTCAGTGAATGACGCATTGGCAGGCTGTCTGAGGCTGATAAATTGGTATGTTCTTCTTATAGCTTCAGTAATAGGCATGGGATTAAAAATTATCAGTTGATTTCTGGCTGTGGATATGAAAAATAATACATGAACATGGGAAAAAACAATGTGCTAAACATTTCTGAATTATACTGTACAGCATACGTTAAGCTCTGATTACTACACCTTGTATTTACAGTGTTAAACATTCCCTTTTACACCCAACTCTGTGGGTTTGTGTTAGAATCAGGACTAGGGAGAGAACATTGTGTTTAACTTTAACCTTCAAGCCAACCTACCAATTTTCAGATGGCAGATTTGAAAATTCTGTCTGACACATTTCAAGAACATGTCCTGCAATATTTAAGAAAAGATGTGGTCTTTTGTAACTGTTCAGTTCAATCTGGCCACATGAGCATTTACACAGTAAAAGCAATCCAGTTAAATGCATTTTCAGCTACCCCAGAAAGTGGATGAAAAGGAACAAGCTCAAAATGTATTGCCCTTGTTTATTTAGCATCATCCACTCATGATTGGGTCAACAAAAACACATCTTAATTCCAAGTGTGAACTGAGCCTTAGATTGGGTTCAAATTTCAACCAACTGCACACTAGAGAAAACATTCACCTCACCACATTCTGCCAAAGAGAAAAAGTCATTTAAGAAAAGTAACGTTTCAATTATCTAATGTTTTTTAGACTTTCAGAACTAAATATGCACATACTATACAGCTTATTTAAAATAGCTCCTCCAAAAAGAGTTAAATTTGTTGAGTAAACAATCATAAATGTCTAATTAAGGTTGCATGGATGACTGAAATATTTAATACTGGCTGTTTCTGCAAGCTATGTTAATGTGCAGTTGTGTTGTCCAGATACTGCAATTCGTTAAGTCGGTACAGAAATCCAAAAAACATCCATTTCCCACTAACATTTGAGCATGTTCTTAAAGATGGTCGATTTATCAGTGGATGAAAGTTGATTCATCAGCGTATCGCTTGTATGTGAGCTCATATACAGACCAGCTGATCTTCACAAATTTAAAATGCTCCAGTGTCCATGTATCTGTGTTTATGCTGATGGTGAAGTTCGATGAACTGATGACATTCATGGCCAATCACAGTCATTCCTGTTGAGCACTTTAGTATGTGCAGTATATGTTTATAATATTAGTTGATATTTTACATGCATACAGCGTGTGAAATTATGTCTCCACTAATCGTTAAATTAAAATTTGAATATTATGTTTCTAAAAATGTTCTATCATCCACACTAAAACGACTGAAAACACTTTCGTTCATGTACAGCGCATGCGCGCAGACATAAGACGATTTTATCTGCATCATATCTACCTGCTGTTTATTTATGTTCTGTCTTCTTTAAATTTTGCGGCAAACAATAGTTTCCAGTAAACGCATCATGTCCTTTGAGGAGAGGAAATATGGAGAATGTACAATCTGATATTAATCTTTAATAAAGCTCACAATAAGGACAGCAATTAAAACATCTGCTTAACAATGTCGTCCACCATGGATTTGTCACTTGACTGCGTCACATGATAAAAATGTGAAAATAAAAAAAGAGAAAGCCTCTGTTCTTACACTGCACACATTTATCCACTTTAGACAGCGTTATCAAAAATATACGTTTTCGTTTTCTAAAAACGCCATCTCCGTGTGTTAAATGAATAACGTATTTGTGTGGACATGACCTGACAGAGATTTTGGCAGAATGACTTTTGTCAAAGCATTTAGGGTATGTTCACACAACAATTATGTACTAAAAGGATAGCTACATTATCAAAAGGATCCCTGCGCATACCAACCATGAAAACAACTAAAATACTGTATGCCAGGTCTGTAGCTGCAATGTCACTAAGTGCCAATGTCGCTGACTGACTGACTGACCGACTGACCGACCGACAGACCGATTCCCCCAACCAATAGTGTTTTAAATAGCACAGTTTGCCCTGCCCACCCCCTTTCCTAAACCCAACCGTAGTGTTTTGAAAAGCAATCCAGAAAAAGAAAAGCCCTCACCTGATTTTTTTTTACCACGTTTTCAGATTTTACCACATTCTCACCCTGTTAATTGTTTATTTTATTTTTTAGTGTTAGTTTTTGCCTTACCTGCTTTCTGGAACTGTTCTTCACTGGACTCGAACCCCGTTGTTGTGATCAACTCCCCTCTGTGTCTCAAGTCCGCCGAGGTACGTTTTATGCTACCGGACAAACTGGTAACAGCGGGAAAGCCGTCCATAAGAAGGTAAGCGGTCAGCTGGTAAGTGAGAAAAGGAATGGCGTCATACCGCCCCATATCCTTCATTTTAAAGATGAAATGCAGCCATTTCACATAATTTGTGATCTCTTTAAATGTATATAGGCTCATTCTGAAAACGTAGCCCTATGTTGCAATTTTGACAATACTCACGGATGTCTATAAAATGAACACAAACCGCGTCTCACGCCTTCAAATGCCACCACCCGTTCATTTCGTGTCGGCATTTGTCTTCTGAGGCGCAAGTAATTTACTGTTGATATTTGGCACCAGTTAATCAGGAATGACGTTTTTTTGTGTTTGACTCGTTGGATGGAAACTTTACTTTTTCGTATGTCTGTTATGCAATAATCCAGTTTTGCGCATAAAGTTAATTCGCATTTTTGAATGGAAACATAGCTAATAACAACAATTTTGTTGGCAGTAGCGCTTTAAAATCTGTTTTCAAAAGTTTGTGTTTCCAAGCCCCGAAGTACCAATATCGCACAAAAAAGTTTCCTGTTTTTAGTTGAAAATTGTGTTCTGTAAATGCCCCCTTCAACAAGCATGCTTTTTTTTTTCTTTTTGTTCCTCTAGGGAAGTTGCATTAAAAATGTATTGAGCTAAAAAAAATCAAAGGCAGCACATACAGTATGCAAAGGCATGAGTATTCTAATAATCATTGAAGATGGTAAACTTAACGGCAAAGCCCCTTTCTGAATGCAAATATTATTTGAGAGATCCTGTCAGTATATCAGGACTGCGTGTGTTCCTGGCTCTCTGACAGTAATGAGGAACAGAGCTGGTTTCTATGGTTTCTGTGGGAGCGGTTGAGGGCACAGACTGACACCGGTAATGATTACTGACACTCATCCAGCCAGGAGAACAACAGCAGCTGTGTGTGTGTGCGAGACACAGACAGACAGTGAAACCTCAAGAGTTGTCGGAAAGTGTACGAAAAAGGGAGACAGAGACAACCTGAGAGAAAGAGAGGAAGACAGGCAGACAGCGAGACAGACGTGACAGTCAGAACTAATGGGTAAACAACGTGTGTGTAACTCCTGTCAGACACTGTAGTACTGTGGCTAATGATGCGTCCTGTCAGTCCATTATCCATTAGAAACCACACTTCCTGTCTTCAAATATACCATACACACATGCTGACCTGGTTGCCTGGCAGGACTGTTACTGTTATTCACAGGGTTAGCCTACCACATGCAGTATGTGGCATTCTGTATACGGAGACAGCAAAATAAACAAGACAATATTGTGTGGAATAATGAATAGAAAAGACTGCAAACCTGCCTAATGATTGACAGCTGAGCAACCAACTGACCTGATCTGTTTGTGGCTTCCACAAGCTGCAGATCTCTCTGGCAGTGTATACAGGATATGGTAAGACATACAGGGAAATGTCACATATTTTCATTATAGAAGTATAGCCGACTATCCTTTTATTTATTTCAGTTTATAATATGACTGCATCGCTGAAATACATTTGCATTATTTACATTATTATGAATTATTATACCGTATATTGTCAACAACATATCAACTTTGACAGTAAACAGCTTGCTCCTTAAGCACAGGTTTAGTCCAAAAACAACTAAATTATATTGATAACTTCACAACTATATTGATAACTAGTTCTAAAGTTTTAATTGATTATAAATCGATGTGAATTTAGAGAATTCCATCCCACGGCTCTATCGGTAACTATACTGTTAAAAGTTTACCTAAAAATTTCAGTTCTGTTACTAATTCTTACCCCCAAGGCGTTCCAGTTACCATCTTTCATCTTCGAAATACAAATTAAGATATTGTTTCAGATGAAATCTGAGAGCTCCCTCATCTTCCACAGACCGCAATGGTCCTGACACACTCGGTTGCACCACTGACGTATTACCTCAGATCCACTGTGCTTTATTGCTTGGTATACTGCCACGGCCATATCAACCTGCAGCCCAAGACTGGTTACTCACTGAAGCTATCTAGGTTGCTGTTGGTAGTGGTGTTAGTGAGGCCACCAGATAACTAGTCCTAATGCCCCAGTGTAGTAAATGGGGAAACTATACTGTTAGTGAGCCCTGTCTTTCGGATGAGATGTTAATCCGAGGTCCTGACACTTTGTGGTCATTAAAAATCCCATGGCACGTCTCGTAAAGAGCAGGGGTGTTACCCTGATGTCCTGGCCAAATTCCTTCCATCAGCCCTTACCAATCATGGCTTCCCAATCATTCCCATTCACTGAATTGCGCTATATAATTATACTTTACATTACATCAGCGCTCAGCACTCGTGAATGCATGTCCTATGCTAATGATACTAACTATAACTATACTATACTAACTAGTTGTTATTGCACTTAAAACTGTTGTCATAGCTAAATAATATTTCGATTGAACCACTGGAGACACACGGACTGTTTTGACCAAGTTTTTGTGCCTTTCTGGACAATGAACGAGCTGGGACCATTGCTCCCTTTGGTGAATCAAGGAGCACATCTCTTATGAATATGGACCATAGTTTTATTATAATAAAATGTAGCATCCCTGGGGTGTCTCAGTGACTCAGTGGTTAGCATTGCCGTTTCACAACACGAAGGTCACTGGTTCGAGTCTAAGCTGCACCAGGAGGCCTTTTTGTGTGGATTCTGCATGTTCTTCCCATGTTTGCATGGGTTTCCTTCTGGTACTCCAGTTTTCCCCACAGTCCAAAGATATGCAGAATAAGGTGAATTGGATAAACTAAATTGGCTGTAGTGTGTGAATGGGTGAGTGTGTGGGTATTGTGGCTGGAAGGGCATAATTGCCAAAGTAATTAGAGGTTCATAATGCTGTGGTCATCCCTGATAAAGCAGGGAAAAAGCTGAAGAAAAGTGAGTGAGTATAGTGTAGTGGATTTTTTAGTGTATTAAAAACCACAGTTTTACTACAAACAACTTTTACTGGTTAGCAAAACAATGTTTGATTTGTGGTTTATTTACACAATCTTTTTTTTTGGTACCATTTTAGTATTTTAAAGAGTAAATCCTTAACAAGATTTTAATTTTCTAAACGGCAAAATAAACTTGCATTATCTACTTTTCGGCATCATTAGTCAAACCCTTAAAAGTCAAGGTCTGAGGATCAGTTTATCTACGTTTAAAAAAAAAAATAAATACAATTTTTAACTTGAAATGAATAGTTAGTTCCAAATCCTTCAAATGGAAGTCTAAACAGATGTAGTTGGATTAAGCCAGTTCAGTCCGTGAATTAATGTTTGTAGAGGAAACACACTACAACTAGATGAATAGTATCATCTAGGGTTGGGTCGATAGATGATACCATCATCCATCTCTGATGGCCAATTGACATCACAATGCTAAGCCGGCATCGCAATCCTTCGTCCCGCCCCCGTCGCAGCAGCAACCCGCTCACGAAAAATACACACGGCCCAATTTACACTAATACGTCTTGGTTTTAAAATGGCATTTTAGAATGAAAACGATCCACGTCCACACTATCGTTTCACCTAGCATTTTTGAAAAGCCCTCCTTCCACACTATTCCACTGAAAATGCACATCACGTGACCACACACACACAAACACACACAAACTCTGACATGCGCTGCAGGGTCTTGTCTCTATGTAACGACTCTTCGGTCTTTTAAAGCTATCAGGTAACGTGTCACAGCATCAGTACACTGCTTCAATCTTTCGTTTTCACGCTTGTACTTAGTAATTTTAGCGTAAACCTCAGATACTGTTGATTTGGTTGCTGTCGGTTGTGCACCTTTTTACCAACCAATTTTGTCGACGCCATTACAATGACACGGATCACTCTGCCTATTCATGCCAGAGTCCCGCAAAAAAAGGGATTGACAGGTGGTAATTTGTGTGTAACTTATCTTTATTTATTTATGATTTGGTTATGGGTAAAATTAAGACCATGCGGGTCAGGTAGTTGAAACAGTAGGCTACAAATAATTAATGTGTTATGAATTAATTAATTATCCATATATAATTAATTCACCGCCGCCTACGACGACGATGCCATCGTCCATCGCGATGTTTCACATTAGACGTCGTACAATGCCAAATTGGTCGACATTGCCCAACTCTAGTATCGTCCATAGGTGTTGATACAGAATTGTTGCAATAGTATATATTAGTATATTTACAATGTCTTTCATAAACAATGCTAAAACTATGCATTAGCTACTTACTTTTCGCGCCACTAGTTAAATTCTATTCTCTCGAATCCAAATCTCCACTCGAGCTCTGATCCTAATTATTC
Organism: Danio aesculapii; assembly: GCF_903798145.1. Classification (NCBI taxonomy): domain Eukaryota; kingdom Metazoa; phylum Chordata; class Actinopteri; order Cypriniformes; family Danionidae; genus Danio; species Danio aesculapii. The sequence goes on along the minus strand of NC_079442.1, from coordinate 35,899,623 downwards.
ACTTGGTTGTATTGATTCATTTTGATCTACAGTCATGACAGCTTCAGTTGTTAAATGCAGACTCTCTCCGACATAGAAAAAAAACGATTAAAAAGAAACTCAAATAAGATCCGTCCATACTCTTCAGTTTGTGTATGAATCTTTCAAGTGCCCTTAGGGAATTGATTCAATAGAAAAAGAATCAGTTCAAAAGAACCACCATAGTGTGAATATTTCTTAAATTTGCAAAATTAACAAAAAACTATTGTCTCATGAAAAATTGTGGATTAAAATATAAAAATATGTATATATTGAATATATAGGGTTATGAAAAAATATGTAAAAATATAAGTAGACTATGAAACCATAAGTTATTTGTTGTTGTCTAAATGAAATAATTCAAGGGTCAAACTGTCTGAGAGACAAATAAAGATATATTTTTTCTCTCTCTCTACACAATGACAGCCAATACATTCCAAAGAAAATAATGTATTCTGACTGAATAAAACTTTATGATTTTATTTTATTATTTATGTATTACTTCTTATCTGACAAAAGACCAGTAACAACCGTTTACCAACTGCTTACAATGAATCCAGTGCAGCAAAACGCCACCCACATTATCCTCAGAAAATGTAAACATCTATTTTTAACATACACCGTGACAATCAATTTGCAATTATCACATTAAATTGATAAGTGAGAGCTGGAGAAGGCTGTGTGAAGTAGGCTATGCGTAGTGTTTGTCTATGTATGTGTGGGTGTGGCTGTGCATGCATTACAGGTGTGTGTGTGTGTTGGTTGAGTGGGTTCACATTATGAGTATCTGTGTGTTTGTGAGCATGTGTCAGTTAGTGCTGTCAAGTGGGTGTAGGTCATGTGTGTGTGCTGTGGTGTGTGGGGGGAGGCCAGGTTAGTGGGTTACAGTCGTGTGTGTGTGTATATGTATGTGTGTGTGAGTGGGTTGCTCTGGTAATGCAGCTCTATTGGCAGTCCTCCAGAATACTGGAGTCTGTGTGGTGATCTGTTCTGTTTTCTGAAATATCGATACCACCAGCAGCCAGAGGCGATTCAGACACACTATTTAGACATACAAAAATACAGGCAGATTCCATTAGCAAGATATAGTTTTATAATAATATACTGCAGTGTTCGTTTTACTATTGCGATACAAAGAATCAAGAATTATGGTGATAATAAGAACTATAATAATACGACGTTTAGCAATGTACAGTGCTTAGCATAATTGAGTACACCTCGTTTTAAAATGAATATTTTTATCCATTTCTCAATGAATATAGGTGATGTATTTGGGTGCATTTAAACAAAACAGATTTATTAAACAGATATATTTATTAAAATAATATTTTAGTCACCAAACATATTTAGAAATAGAAAGATAATACATTTAAATCCAAACAAAATATTGGGAAAAAAAAAATTTAACCTACAAAACTTCAGGTAAATTCTTAAATTGTTTTTGCTTCTCTTGATTTGTCAAATTTGTATTTAAAGAGCCCCTATTATGGGTTTTTAAAAATGACCTTCCATGCACTGCGCAACACAAGTGAAATATCCAGCTAAGGCTTAAATCTGAAAGCGCTTTAAAACTATTGATTCAGCTATAAAAGAGTCGACTCAGAGTGGTTCAAATGAATTGTGGGGGTAACAAGTCGTTAGCCGTGTTGGCTTGATGCCGATACGGAACTTAAGCCCCGCCCATTTGTTGCGCAAGCAGACCGAGGAAAATCGAAGCCCCTGCCCACAAACATTTTAGAAAGAAAAAGAGGAGACAAACACAGTAGCAGATCTTCATAGAATCATGTTGCGAAGATGCTGTGCTTTGAAGTGTGGGAAAGTTATTGTTATTTTCCCTACCCGAAGATGAGGCTGTGAAGAGTCAGTGGTTGAAGTTTATTTTTGCAAAAATACCTCAGCATTGTCTTGTGCAATCTACACGCTTACAACGGGGGATTCGTCGGCCGTTTGTTGAAGGAACGATCAGCAATAACTACTGATGCATGGGGCTTTGTCAGAGCTGGACAGGAACTTTACAGTACACTGTAAAAAATAAATTGTTGAGAAAACCTAAAAAAAGAACAAGGCAACTTGATGCAGTAAGAACTTTGAGTTGACTCAACAACTGTTTTTAGTTCTTCTCAGTAACTATTTTGTTCAGCTAACATAAGTTTGTTTATTCATGCAATGTTGATTATTGTATTTTACTAATAAAGATATTGTCACATCAACTGAATTAACAATTACTGCTATTGAGTCAATTCATTTTTTTCTGTTAAGTCGATGATTTTTTTTTCAAATTTGCAAAATAAGTAATTAGTACTAGTTAGCATATCATCTTGTTTTTAATATTTTTACTTACAAATGACAAACACAAACTTACTACTACATTCATTCATTCATTTTCCTTCAGCTTAGTGCCTTTATCCATCAGGGGTCGCCACATCGGAATAAACCGCCAACTTATCCAGCATATGTTTTATGCTGAAGATACCCTTCCAGCTGCTACCCAGTACTGAGAAATACCCAATTACACACCTGTGTCGCATGTCTTTGGACTGTGGGGAAACCGGAGCACCTGGAGGAAACCCACATGAACGCGGGGATGCCAACTGACCCAGCCGGGGCTAGAACCAGCGACCTTCTTGCTGTGAGGCGACTGTGCTACCCACTGCGCCACCGTGTCACCACGCTTACAAGCAACAGATAAACAAGCTTAGTTTTCGATCGACACGTCACGCATGAATTATTTAAAAATCAACATTCCTGTTCAACACAAAAATGTTTGTCCAGAAAACTTGTAGACACAACATTTTAGCAAATATTGTTGACATAACATATATTTTTATGTAGGTCAATAGTTATTCACAATTCTTAGTATATATGACAGAAAAAGTACAGTGTGATGAACAAATGGTGATTTTATTTTTTACAGTGTACACAGTTCATGGATACGTTTCTTCCACCATTTCACAAGTATAAGTAAGTGTGATTAAAATGGTTGCTTCCTTGTTTTCTCTATCTTGCGAATTATGTATTTAATTGTGTTTTGTTACTTGTAATCGCTCCACACGGCTTGTACTGTATCTGGTTTACTCTTTATATTATCATATCGTGTCTTAAACCACATTAAAACGCAATGCATGCCGCTTAGTTTACAGATTTAAATGCGTTTGTGAGTTCGCGATCCACTGCCGTTTGTCGTTGCTATGGCCACCATCAGCTGTTCCTACACACGAGCGGCAGTCAAGTTTTAAAATAATTTAGATTTGCCACTGTGTGGATTAATACTGAATGTGTGTCATGGTTTTTACTTATGGTTAAGAACAGAGCAATATGCTGGTGTTTAACCGCATTGCTTTAATGCACTCCTGCATTGGGCTCACACATACACTCTGCACTCTGACTACTTCAAAATTGTTTATAAGCCGTGGTGGGCAGTTCTCTCTCTCTGAACGCAGTCAACCAATCACAACAGAATGGGTCACTGGACCAATCAGTGCAGCTTAGCCGCATGCTAAGGAGGGGTTTGGGAACAAATGAATCGCTAAACGAATCATATGGGAGCCATGACAAGACAATGAAAGTGTTTTTTGACCTTGCATGGACATCAGACTGTTGTTGGAGACCGCCAAAACCAAAATATGACACTTTTTAATGCATAATAGGGGCTCTTTAATATTTTTCTATAACATATCAGTTTGGGTGTACTAGTTTTTGGACCATTATTTTGTTAGATTAGCTCCAGATTTGGCTTCAGTACTGACTAATTTAATGTATGTGCACAAATATAATATTGTATAGCTTCCTATTAAAAATATAAATTTAAAAGATAGATTTGTGAGGGATGTATTCATATATGCTAAGCACTGTATTTTACCATGTTTTAGTCATTTACTATATGGTAATTGGATGTTTTTTTCTGAGAAATGCCATGCTTTTGTATGCTTATCATATTTTTTTTCTTGTTTTAAGAGTTTTTCTCTTGCATATATTGATATTGAACTGCATTTGTATACTTTCTAAAAAATGATTTCTGAACTTTACATCAATCAAATAGTTCATAAAATAAATAAATAATAAAAATGGATCACAGTTCACTGTTTGAACACTGAATGATTAATTGTTTCTAAAGAAATGTGTGGCTGATTTAATATAAAATATGCTGAAAAGAAAATTTGTATTAATATTTCACAAGATTACTGTTTAACCTGTAAAATAAAATAAGTATTTATTTCAAAAACAGATATTTTTTATAGACACTTAAATATACGACTTTTTAATTTTCTAAACGGTAAAACAAACTTGCGTTATCTACTTTTCGACACCATTAGTCAAATCCTCAAAGTCAAAGTCTGAGGATCAGTTCATCTACGTTTTTTTTTTTTTTTTTTTTTGCTTGATATGAATAGTTAGTTCCAAATCCTTCAAATGGAAGTCTAAACAGATGTAGTTGGATTAAGCCAGTTCAGTCCGTGAATTAATGTTTGTAGAGGAAACACACTACAACCAGATGAATAGTATCATCTAGGGTTGGGTCGATAGATGATAGATGATAGATGCTCTGATAAAGCAGTTTATGGCTATAGCAGTAATTTGGTTTATAAATTGATACATCAAGTATTTAATTAAACATTGAATTAAAAAAACATAATTATTATACAAAGAGAGAAATTCACAGTTCTCACAAAAGAAATAAATACATTTATGACCAGAAATGATGAACGATAGATGTGAGGAAGAAATGAAAGTGTCAGCCTGCAGGTTAATTATAGTGGATAACTGTGTCACAGCGTGTGGTGTGTGTAGATAGGGTTCATGACACCACTGATAACCTCTTTCATTACCTTAGTGCGTGCGGATGTGTGTGTCAGAAAGAGAGAAAGAGAGAGAAGCTCTTAATTTGCTTTACACACATCCAGCTCACTTTGATACATTTTTTAATAGGCCTCTGCGTCTCATCCAGAGAACTGACTGATTCCCCCCTCAATTCTTGTCCTTCCCAATTAATCCTCTTTTTTATTTTTGGAGTGTTTCTCATCTCATCGGGCTGTCTCTCGCTCTTCATATTCCCTGTCGAGAGTGTGCAGCCCACGTTCACTTTTCTAACTCTGAGTCTGTTCATCCCACACGTGGAGAGAAAGATTGAGATGGAGGAGAGACGAGCGCAGCGTGTGGTACGTCCCATGTGACGCATGGAAAGCCAGACAACAGGATTCCTTTTTCAAATCTGCGGGATGAATCTTGTGTATCTTCACAAGAGCTTGTATGCATTACTGATTAAAAACTGAGCAAAAAGCCGCAACTAACCGTGAATAGGTGTAAAAAATGCATGTGAATGTGGTTCGACATGGTTTTTTCATTTGTTTGATAGAGATGAGTTTGACTCATAGAAGACAGACTGGCCAAAGAAGTTTTTTAAAGTGATACAGAAGTTCACCTGAGAATGAAACTTTCAACACAGGTTCATTGGAAATATGTGCTACATTTTTACATGAAACTACAAAAATCTACTTAAACATATGTTTGACTTTCATTTCTTAGTTAGGAGGTCATGATCGACCACGGCAAGGCTAGACAAGTTTATTTCTATAGCACATTTCATACACATTTCATACACAGTGGCAATTCAAAGTGCTTTAGATAAACATGAATAAAAGAGACAAGTATAAGAAAATAATTTTAAAATAAACAAGTAATTAAAAACAGATTAAAATGTGTTAAAACGGGTTATAAAAGAGTGAAAAAGAAAAGGCCAGACAAATTTGGCCAGGCTATCACTATACTGGGGCATTAGGACCCACACAGAGTGCAGGTTGAGCACCCCTGCTGCTCTCACTAACACCTCTTCCAGCAGCAAACTAGTTTTCACATTTGGTCTCCCGTCCAGGTACTAACCAGACACAGCCCTGCTTAATTCAGCAGGCGAACATGTGAGGGCTGCAGAGCTGAAATAGCTGCCGCTAATTTCCGCTTTTGCAGTGAAAGCAACTTAAAAGTAACGCAGGACTAGCATTACACTTTACAATTCTTAGACAATATATTCTAATCCAGGGGTGCCCATTCCTGTTTCTGGAGATATCAGCTGCAACCCTGATCAAACGCACCTGTCTTTAATTACCAAGTGCTCCTTCAGATCCTACTGAGGCCCGTTTACACTAATGCACTTCAGTTTTAAAACGGCATTTTAGGATGAAAATGATCCACATCCAGACTGAAGTTTCACCTAGTGTTTCTGAAAAGATCTCCATCAACACCACACCGCTGAAAACGCACATCACGTCACCACACACACACTCTGGCATGCGCTGCAGCGTATGCGCCTGTCTGAGCGCTAGCTAGTCAGCATGTGCTTTGAGCACTGCTCCTTGAGTGAGAGCAGCGAGGTTGGACAGTTCATCAAGGAACTTCCGCTGAATTTCATCTCACTAATAGTAGTTAAACGTGATATTTAATTTATCTTGTCTCCATCTAATGGTCTTTTGAATCTATTTCTTATTCTCAGGTAACGCGTTTTTCGCTGAGCACAAAGATAAGTTAATGTATTACTTTATGTAACCACGTACACTGATTCTGCACGTTTGACTGATCACTTGCCTTTATTATAAACATTAATCTGGAATGTATTACAGTTTGGAAGTAACGTGCACAACAAAGTCAGTATGATTTTTTTTTTTCTTAAAATTTTTCCATTTGTGTTCCATGGAAAGTAACAGGTTTGGAACAAGATGAAGATAAGTGATGGCAAAATGTTGATTATTAACTGAACTATTCCTTTGCTTTTAATCATATCCCAATAAATCCTGTGCTTTCTAGTGCAGTGGCTTTTAAATAAAGAGAGAAGCTCCCACACACACGCACACACACACTCATCCACAAATACAGACATAGAGTCACGCCGCCCCCGTCCCAGTCCGTCTGACGCCCACGAGGCCCCCCTGCTGTGCCTCCTCCTGCGAGCTTGGCTCTTGCTTTCTGAAGCCAGTGGGAGGCTCTTTCATCTCCATCTCACCAGCGGGCACCGCACTGCCAGCCTGGCATAATCAGCCTGGTGCTGAAATTTTAGCATCTCTTTTAGCCGGTCTGTTATTCCTCTCCACCTGATGTCTCTCTGTCTCACTCTGGGTCACCAGCCCTTCAGCAGGAAAAACAATAGAAACCTGCTAATTTTGTCAGAGCCGCGGCCTCACGCTTGAGCTCCAGACATGCTGAGATGAGAGAGATGAACACTTTTCAATCTGCCCTGTGTCACATCTAGAAACTTCCTCCAATTTCCTTTCCTTAATTTACGTTTATAAAAATAGAAAGTATTAACAATGAAATGTCTGCATTCCTACTTCTGGTGTAAAACCTGTGTGTAAATATATATTTCATGTAAACTTACAGGAAAATACTGATTTTTTTTTTTTTTTTTTTGCAAGCGAGAAGCAAACTTCCTATAATTATACATAATACAGTAAATATTTTAAATGACACTCAATTTTTTACATTTTAATCATTTTTGGTGAGGCGACATATTGGCTCAGTGGTTAGCACTGTCGCCTCACAACAAAAAGGTTGCTGGTTTGAATCCTGGCTGGGTCAGTTGGCATTTCTGTGTGGAGGTTGCATGTTCTCCCCGTGTTCATGTGGGTTTCCTCTAGGTGCTCCGGTTTCCCCCACAGTCCAAAGACATGCGCTATATAGGTGAATTGAATAAAATAAATTGTCCATAGTGTATGTGTGTGCATGTGAGAGTGTATGGGTGTTTCCCACTATTGGGTTGCAGCTGGAAGGGCATCCGCTGTGTAAAACATATGCTGGATAAGTTGGCGGTTCATTCCACTGTGGCCACCCCTGATGAATAAAGGGACTAAGCAAAAGGAAAATGAAGGAATTAATTATTTATGGTTTCTTCCTTTATTTAAAATTATTTAATTTAACCTGTAAGACCTCAAATGATTTTACAATATTTTACATTTTTACATATTGTCAAATGTAATCGTTGATATATATGGAAATGGATAAAAGAGAACTAATTTGGGTTAATACTGAGATTTAATATTAACCAAATTTTTTAATGTTAAATTTATTTAATAATTAAATTTTAAAATTTAATATTAACCTAACCATATTGTTAATTTATAATAATAACAATAAGATTTAATTTATTCTATAACGTTGTGATTGCATTTAATTAAATAAAAAATAAAAGTTGAACCTGATTTTTTGAAGGTTATTACAATCGGTCAGAAAAAAATGGTTACATTTGTTGCAATTGAAAATGAAGCACATGTAAAATGAACTCTCCTGAATTTAACCCTCTGAGGTCGCTAGATCACTGCAGCGCGTTTAGCCTCTCTTTTTTCTTGTCAGTGCCAAATACACTAAGAATACGGTGTTGATTTTGGTCACGCAAATAAGTGTTATACACCATTCGAGTCTGTTAGGTATCTACTTTTTTTGTGTGCACTTACAATAACAACAAAAGTGTGTGCTAAATAAACAGTGTACACATTCTTTCTTTTGTCTCTAAGGCTGCTTTCACACCTAGACTTTTGTTTCGAAACCTGGCGCGTTTACGCAGTTAGCGCGGTTCGTTTGAGCGTTTCATGTCGAATAGGAATGTGAAAGCATGTTAACTATTAATGAGAGCTGATTATCCGTTAGGAAAATTGACCGAACAGCTGTCTTGGTTTATCTGTTATTTCTCATAATGTAAAGCCTATAATGCATAAACCAACTGCTATGTATGAGAAAATGTCTTACCTCTGATTTATATCTGGTGACGATGTCTGGAAGTCACCATTCAAAATGAGAGCGCAGCTTTTTACTTATTATGTCTTGTTGCTCATCATCATAAATAACGACGTGACAGCTGAGCGAGACTCTGACCAAACTCTGACCAATGTGAGGAGAGTTTACTCGCATATAACTTGGTCTAGCTCTTTTGGTTCGTTTAGAAACTTTGCCATGTGAAAGCGAACAGCACCAAGAACAAAAATAAACATTGTAACAATTTTAATCTCTGTCTCAGAACAAAAGAATCGATCCACAGGTGTAAAAAAAAAAGCACCCTAACTGTTTTTAGAAACGCAGCACTAAAATGCACTGAAACTCTGCGAAATCAAAACACACAGACATGAGACAAATGTCTATATAAAGCTTGAAGTGTCTACTTTTAAATGCAGCATGTTGAAAACAAACATTGCTTGATAAAGTAATCAGTATGAAACCAACATTATGTCTAGTTGCAGTCTGAGCTCATTATATTTAATGCAACTACACCCACAAGCTACGTTGTTATTACAATCGTCCACGTGAGATGCGCACGACATGTAGACTGTGGTCAGAAAAAAAATGGCATAATTGTGAAGTAAATATTCTAGTTTACAAGACTGGTTACAAAAGTCTCATTCAGGCCCATTCAGTGTGGTTTTTTTGGACCTTATTTCAGCTACATTTTATTCTCCAAAACATACTAACCACACAATTTTTTTTTCTTTCTAAAAACGTAAGCATGTACATCCATATTTCTCACATATTATTGTTTGTTTGTGCTGAATACATGTTGGCCAATACTATGCAATAAGTAGCTGAAATAAGCACAAATGTTACGCCATCTAAACATATGAGGGCCCCCAAAATCACCTCAGACCCCAGAAGGTTAAAACATTGGTATTGTGTTCAAAACTGAATATAAAAATGTGAACTGTTAATGACCAGATATTTTTACTCCACGGTTTAACGCTGAGAAGCACTTTTTGCAGTAGCTTGTCTACATACAATTATCGCTTGACTTCAGAAACCATCACGACCACTGTTTGTTTGTGTGTGGTGAAATCCATCTCAACTTTTACACATCTCTCATTCTCGGTTTCATTTAAAACCAGTGATGCTTTTAGAGTCCTCGTTTTTTCTATCTTTATCCTGTGAAAGCTCTAAGCCCACAGTATGGCAGGATCTGTAACCCAACTACGAGCAGGTTCTCCAGACTAACACGTTCATACACTCACAGCCACAGTGGGAGTTTAATGGCTGCTAACCGAAGCCCAGAGGAGCCGCGCCCTCATACTGTGGGATGCAACAGGAAAAAGAAATGAGTGCTGGGGAATCACTAACTGTGGGAAACTGTTTACTTGTCTTCTCTATGTGATCGCGTTCCATCTGTGTCTTAATTGAAATTGAAATTGAAAGATGAATGCATATATTTTATTAAAAACATGACTTGACTTGACTTGAAATATACAGCTCTGATAAAAACACCAGAGACCTCTGAATATTTCTCAGCTTCTATGATTTATCGAATTAACTCAGTTTGAGTAAAATGTCAGAATTTGTTTTAGTCTGTAAAGGTAGCTGATAACAAGATTTGATACAGATTTCACGCTTACATTTCATTTTGCATGAAGTAAATTTATGTTTAAATACCTTTAAATTCATAACATGCGTAACATACAGTTGGTTAAGAAATGTACCAAATGTCTAAAACAATTTTGTGAGCTGGGCAGGAATTTCTTCATGCATAATGTCAAATAGAAATCTGCTGCAAGGAAACACTTTTCTGACATCTGTACTAAACTGTTATGGGCAATACAATTGTGACTAAAAAATAGTATGCTTGAGCAGTCTGTACAGTGGCTGAGATGTTAAGAAAACACATGCATATTGAAAAACAATAACAAATTGAGAAAACAGAAACCAGAAAAAATTTATCTGATAACACACGTGCCCAAAATTCTCTCAATACGCGCAAATACAGAAACATGCAGCAAATAGTGCAGACCAGAGTGAGAACTGCATAGGGTTTGGAGGGGATTGACCCCTCAAATTAATGCTTGATCCTTCCCGAAGGACATCAAAACATCATATATGGGGGTCGGTCCAGTGGTTAGCACTGTTGTCTTACAGCAAGAAGGTCGCTGGTTCGAGTCCTGGCTGGGTCAGTTGGCATTTCTGTGTGGAGTTTGCATGTTCTCCCCATGTTCACGTGGGTTTCCTCTGGGTGCTGATGTTTCCCACACAGTCCAAAGACATGCGCTATAGAGGAATTGGGTAAACTAAGGCACAATCCCAATTCGATTTTTTTCTACCCCTACCCCTTCCTCTTGGCCGTTGAAACAGAGTGTGAAGGGGAAGGGTTTTAACATTTATCCCTAAGAAATGGGACACCACTACAACACCTGCGCATGTCATCACATGTCATTGCGATCTCTTGCTTCATATGAAATCGACCATGGCAACTGCTGTAGTTATTCCAGTTGCTTTATTTTTTTGGTATTTATCTTCAGGAAATCACTAAAGGCATGTATTCTGTTATTATAACGATATAATGTGGCAATAAGATCGTAACTATACCGTGCATTTACACAGTGGCCATATTCAATTGTGTATCACACAAAAACCAACATTAACATTATAGCAGATACTGTAAAAAGCTCATTCCCTGCCACTAGACATTACCAACAGGGTATTGGAGTGTCATCGAATGACATAATGTTGTGGGACTATTATTATGAATTACAGATAGCGAAATTTAGCGTTTTTAGAAAAAAGCATGACAGTAAAACACGAACGCGGTTATGAATGTATTAAAACATATGTTTGTTTGTTGTAAAAATTAGTAATAATGACAAAAAATACTAATTTGTGGATTTCCTTACTTTCGGGTGCAACTATACTGCCGTTGTGGCTGGTGTATTCTGGGAAAGTTTCTTATCCCTTGGTTTCGAGTGTGGTCCTGAAAAATCTCAGTTTAAATGGGTATCTTCCTCTTTGTCTTTACACCTTCAAGCTAAAGAGAATTGGGACACCCCTATCCCTTCACGTGAACACGCAAAAACAAGGGGTAGGAGTAAGGAGAAGGGCAAAGGGGTAGAACTGGGATTGGGCCAAAATTGGCCGTAATGTATGAGAGTGTGTTTGAATGTAAGAGTGTATGGGTGTTTCACAGTACTGGGTTGCAGCTGGAAGGGCATCGGCTGTGTAAAACATACGCTCGATAAGTTATCGGTTAATTCCGCTGAGACGACCCCTGATAAATAAGGGGTTAAGTTGAATCAAAATGAATGAATGATAGATAAATATACATTTGAGCACACCTACAGCGGTTCATACCATTGTGAATGCATAACCGTGCCAATCAGTTTATGCCAGAAAAAAATTTCATTCAACATTCTGAAACCTATCTAGAGCACTGATGGACATAAGTGTTTACAAAACACTTTTCTTGTAAAACAGCTGTTTGTTTCTACATATAGCCTAAAAGTAAAGTAAAATTTGATACATTGTGTGTATAGTTTGACCTACAGTAACCTCTGAAATAGTATTGGAGGATACTGTAGACCAGAATACACTAAATATCCCACAAAACACTGTAAACTTGAAGTAAATACATACATTTGATTCACTCTAGCATGTTTTACACAAACTCCTGAAAAAGTTGACTTTCCTGATCATCAATGTGTAATTCGCACCCTAGTTCAGACAACAACGCAAATTTGTCAGTGGACCTCGGATGTTTAGAGTCAGTGGTGTTCTGTCAGTCGGAGATCTGAGAGGTGAATTTTTTTTTTTTTTTTTACATCCAGATCATAATTTAGGGTAACTCTGAAGAAAAACTCTAACAAACAATTAATTAAATTCTTAAATTCTTCAGATTATTAGGTTAAAAATGTAGCATGTAACCATAAGATCAAGACTAGCTTGAATGTAGCTGACAGAAAACATGAAATATTACACTATGAATCTATTATCATCAGAATTAATAGGGTTCTCAGGTTATTAGTAGGGTTCCAACTCGTTTTGTGCTGCAAACATACTTGACAGTTTATGTTTCACATAAAGTTGTTCCATGCTAATCTCACTGAAACAGAACTAGCCACCATCTGATGTGGTGAAGTGATGTCAAATGGTGTCTCGTTGAAGTCAGAGTTCTTCGATCTGCCTCAAGTTCACAGGTCAGTTGTCATTTGCCAATAGGAAGTAGGAAAATTCCCAATTCTAAGTTGGAAATGCCACAAAATTAACCACATAAATACATCGATTGCTCCAGAGTCTACTTTAATCGAACCAAACCTGTCACTCTCAGGGACCAATCACAGTGGGACATCTTTCAGGATTAGATAGTGCTGTTTGTTCACCCTTTCTGCTTGTAATGGAGCCACCAAAGAACACCTGGGATTTCACTGGATTGAGCCTCGGCTGGGTCAGTTTGCATGTTCTCCCTGTGATGGCCTGGGTTTCCTCCGGGAGCTCTGATTTCCCCCACAGTCCAAAGACATGCGGTATAGGTAAATTGGGTAAGCTAAATTGTCCATAGTGTATTTGTGTGAATGAGAATGTATAGGTGTTTCCCAGTGTTGGGTTGCAGCTGGAAGGGCATCTGCTGCATAAAAAACATATGCTGGATAAGTTTGCGGTTTATTCCACTGTGGTGAGCCCTGATTAATAAAGGGACTAAGCCGAAAAGAAAATGAATTAATTAATAAATAAATATTCAAAATATGGTTAAGATTTTGGTTGGGCCTATTGGTCAAAATAGACAACAAGGGGGAGCTATTAGTAAATTTAATATTCTGAAATATTTGCATATGTGTGAGTTTATACTCATCAATTATTTTCATTTTTTGACCTAGCAACATCTAGATTGACAGAACAAGGACTGATAATGCTTTAGGTTTGTAGTCATTTCTCTGGGTATTTCCCACCCCATCTCTCAGGCTTCGTCAGTATGGAGTGTGTCGGGCCAGATATTCAGTCACACACAGGGTCAACTGTAATCGATTTCTGCTTATCCCTCGAGGTCCACTGATTCAATAATGCCATCACTGTTCAATGACACGTTCAAAACGGCCCAGTTTCTCATTCCAACAGGAAACATCCATCTAGATCTTGAGGAAACAAAACAAGACAACTTAAGGACAACTCACCAACATTAAATGAATTAAATATCTCTAATGCTGTGTTTTTGCTTTAGCCTACTTGTTTTAATATTTAATTTGATCCTTTATTTATGTTCTAACAATATAATATTAATTTCATTTTTGTTATGTTTAATACATGTATAATTCATTGGTCTATCATGTTTTCTTTTGTACTTCACATTTCGCAACAAATTGTTTTGTGAATTATTTTAAATAGGCTGACACTTTTATTTTTCCATGCCAACTAAGGGCCTATTCACACTATGCTATCCGAACCGTGTCCAGGCGCGTTTCCCGGATCGTTTGAGAAGTGTGAGTGCTCTGAATTGGGCTCAGGCACGGTTCACTTGGCCAGCCCTGGCTCGGTTGGAAGAGGTGTGCCAGAGCGCGGTTCATCTGGGCTTTCATGCGGTGCGCCTATAGTGTGAGTGCAAAGCGTGCCTGAGCCTGAAACTGAAGAAGAGACGTGACTTTTACAGGATTATTCATATGGATTTAATAATCATTCGTACTGTTCATTGAACACAAACTGTCGTAGGTTATTAAATACACAAACCCCTCACTGCACGGCAGCTGCACCTTCAGCAAACCTCCTAATTCCTGCAGCACGAGGACTTTATGATTGTTTATGAGCGTCAAAAGTCATGGATCTGTCCGGCGAAATATTTGACTGCGTGTCACTGTGTATCAAACGACTTAAACAATACAAGTAAAGAAATCTCGTCAGGGGAGACGGGAGCGGGGACAAGCGTGCTTTGGCCCGGTACAAGGCAACTGTACATAGTGTGAGTAAACTGTGCCCTAAGTGTGGTTTATTTATAACTATTTTCGAGAGGATCATGTGCTTATGATTAAACACAGCTGGCACTGCATATTTGCACCAATTAGATGATTACTGACACACTATAAATTACCAGAACTTTCTACTCCAGTCATCTTCGTCTTAAAGAATCCCCCCTTCCACCCCTACTCCTCCTCTTCTCTGAAAGGGCGGCATGGCGGCCCAGTGGGTAGCACTGTTGCCTCACAGCAAGAATGCCGCTGGTTCGGCCCTCTCCGAGCCGGTCACGTTTCTGTGCGGAGTTTGCATTTCTCCCTGTGTTCGCATGGGTTTTCCCTGGGTTCTCCGGTTTCCTCCCACAGTCCAAAGACATACACCATAAGTAAATTGACTACTTCAAAATTGCATCCTAAGGCAACTCTTAGTCAGATATATCTCAGCAGTTTACAAGTAGGGGAGTTCTCGAGACATACCTGAGCTCAAACTCTCCTCTCACCCTTTAAACGGGAGGGAACCCCGGGCTCAAGGATATTCTGAGCTCAGGGCTCTCTCCCGGGACAGCATGCCAAATATGCTTTATTATCAATCATCAGCTAAATGTGAACTTTTGATCTCTCATTAGATTATAAGTAGACTGTTAGGTTGGGGTTAGGGTTAGTGTACTGTAAGTTGACATGTACTTGCAAAGTTTCTTATTCATTCATTCATTTTTTTTTTTTGGCTTAGTCCCTTTATTAATCTAGGGTTGCCACAGCGGAATGAACCGCCAACTTATCCATCATATTTTTATGCAGCGGATGCCTTTCCAGTCGCCACCCATCTCTGGGAAAGCAAAGTTTCTTATAGTCAGTTAAATGTCTGTTGAAGGAACTATATCAACAGATATTAAGCAGACAGTCTACTAATACTCAAATGGACCAACAGAATAAAGTTACCAATTTAGTTATTACCCAAGTAAGAATGTATGTACATTTTAAAATATTGGTTAATAAAATATAAGTATTTCAAACGCAAAGGATTCCTTTTGATATAGTCTAGTTAATAATATAAGTTAATTGATCATTAAAAGTTCGAGTCCCGGCTGGCTCAGTTGGTATTTTTGTGTGTATTTTGCTCCGGTTTCCCCCAAAGTGCAAAGACATGCGCTATAGGTGAATTAAATCATCTAAATTGGCCGTAGTGTTTGTGTGTAAAGGCAAGAGATGTTTCCTAGTACTGGGTTGCAGCTGAAAGGGCATCCGCTGTGTGAAACATATACTGGATAAGTCGGCGGTTCATTCTGCTGTGGCGACCCCTGATTAATAAAGGGACTAAGCTGAAGGAATATTAATGAATGAATGAATCATTTCAAATGTATTTAAATTGCTTTTATAATTACTTTGTCTGAAAAGTAACTTAATAAATCCTTTAATTACTCGACTAAATACTGTCTACATAAATGTCAATGTATAAACAAAAGAAACTGTAAGACAAACAGGTCTTAGTTTTGTATTTATATTTAATTATATTTAAATATATTCATTACATACTTTAAATAGTGTGTGCGTGTGTGTGTGTGCGTGCGTGCATGCGCGTGCGTGCGTGTGTGTGTGTGTATTGGCATGAATTTAAATTTCATTGTTTATTATTCATGTGCAGTTAATAAAACATCCTTTAGTTAAATTGAGATCATTTTCAATCATTTATAATTATGTTAATATGCAAAATATCCAAATAGCAAAAATATAAATATTTACAACTACTCTGCTTCTCTGAATATAAATACCTTATATTGTCGTAAACTCATTTCTAAATAGTTTTTAAATTAAAATATGCAGTTGATAAATGATAAATGTTCTTTAGATGGAAAATATAATTAATCTGCTAAATACATATTACTCTGCTTCTCTGAACTGACTTATAGCTGTTTATGCTATTTATTTTATGCTCAGTATTTAAAGCAAGTATATTATAAGTAACTGTAATTAAATGACCTAAAAATGAAGAGTAATTTCTTGCTTTACTTTTTCAGCAGATTTGATCACAATAACTAGTTATTTTGTAACTAATTACACCCAACGCTGTATATGACAATGTTTCATTTTGAGAAAATGAATTTTCCGTTATGCACTTATACCTGTGCCTTCTGAATTATTAATCAGCACGCTTCACTGATCTGATTGCCTCATGTGATTTGCCATATTACCGTCAATGACTAAAGCACTACTTTTGATCTCATTCTAAGACATACGTTTTTTTCCTACAAGCTGAACAGATTTTCTTTGCAGGATCAAAACATTGCGAGCAGAAAGAATGTTTATTCGGAATTGAATAATAAAACGAAAGTGTGTCTAGAGACACTTCTTAGCGTAGTGTAGCAGCTATTTCAAAGATGTAAAGAAATGCAGTTCCACAGAGACTAGCAATAACAAACACAACAAAAGATTTCTGGACAAAACTTTATTTTGGATTATGGGTCTATACACTGTACATCCTGACACTGCAGTATATAAGCCGAACTACTTTCAACTCTAATCTCATAGAGCTCTCTATCTTACATTATAGTCCATGTGTGGGGAGAAGGGAGGTCTAAGGGGGAGAAATTGGCCAGATCCAAGTTGTATAAGCGGCATCAGTAGAAGAAGAAAGCATACATTAATCTCTTACATAAAAATAATTTCAAGAGTTGCAAAGTTTATAGTATATTGTTATAGCAGCAGTGAAGGGCTAAGATATATCGGCATAGGAGAATAAAGAAGAGATTAAAACAAGAATCTGAATGTCTGATTCAACCAGAACTGATGTCTTTGATATTTAGTTGAAGGTAAAACATTGAAAACCTGAAAAATGAAACGTTTCTACTGAACATTGCAGAAAAAGGACTGAATATGTTTGCGCTGGGAATACAACCTTTGAAGTAAAACATTTTCTGTTTGCTTTAAAAAAACACAATGTAAAAGATAACAACTATGATGTAAGTTTTCTCATTCTGAAAAAAAAAAAGAAACACAATATACATTTATGATACAATTCTTGTAAAATGAACAAAAAAACAGCTATATACATTGGTGAATTTGTACTTTCAGCGTTAAACTGGCTAATCCTGATCATCATTCATCAGTGATGTTGTTATTGCTGTGTTTTAGCTTTTTTAGTTAGCAAAAAATGGCTCTTTTAGGGAAAAAAATCCACATTTTTAGTATTACATTGGGAGCAAAGGAGCCTCTGTGATCAATTTCTCCCTTTTTTAAATAGAAAACCATGAACAAAGTGATCTGCACATATCAATTTGCTTGTAAAAACAATTACAAAACAACCTCATCTGAAAGTATTTTTTTTATGAATGATTTTTTTGGTCTGTAAAAATGCACAGCCTCTCGCTACTTTTAAGACACCGAGCTTCATCTAGACCCCATCTTCGCCGTAGCCTGCAATGTATCGATTCAAAGGCTCTTTTTATATCTATAGCAAAAAGTAACCTCTTAAATATATTTTTTTATTCTTAAAAACAGAGAAAGAAAAGAGTTTATTTATTCCAACATACATTTAAAAAGCTATCTTAGTATAAGATTTTTAATTCTTCTTTACCAGTGGCAATTGGTGCATTAAATTCTGCTATGCATTTTTCTTTTTATTTAACTATTCATAAACTTTCAAAGGAAAAAATATCAAAGGAATACTGACAAACTGGCATTAAAACCTATCAAATAAGCTGCGGCTTGCTCCTAAGCAGTGATAGTCAAGTTCTGGCAAAATGGGGTGAGCCTAAAAGTGCAAAAAGCACTAAAGCTCCCCAAATGACAGTGCAAATGGGACGTCCTGTTCTCTTCATCTGACCGGACGGTCAGCATAGGAACAGGCTCAATAATTGTTCCACTTCTAGAAACCCCAATGGACCTAAAACAGGCACTTGCGGGTCTCCAGCATTGCATATGCACATAAGGTTTGTTTTTAGCCCAAGAGTAATGCCGTTAATGTTGCGTTCAAGAGCTGGAATTTATTGTTAAGTGGGTTCTGTTTTTCCTTTGTAGTTAAAAACAACGCTTTATATTGCATAACACAATAAAAAAACCGACATATACAGTTTTAATGCCCAATAATGAATATATGAATGGCAGACTTTATCTTTTCTTTAAAATTCCATGCATATGAAAGAAATTACATAAGCTTGCTATTGAGAGGAGGAACATACGCAATAAAATATTCACACAATCTTGAAAAAACATCCAACAACAACAAAAAGAGCCAAAATGTAACATACATTCTGATTGCATTGTACCCAATGTATATAAATCACTTAAAAATATATGTATTTACCAAAATCTCTCCCAGCTAAGTGTGTGACCGTCTTTCATTCATTCTTTCATCCTCATCATCTTGTTCACAGCTGAGAGGAGCACCTGCATTAACATTTAGACTCCCTTTTACCAAGTGTTTCTCAACCACGTTCCTGAATTACCACCAGCTCTGCACATTTTCTATGTCTCCTCAAACAAACACACCTGATTCAGATCATCAGCTCATTAGGAGTTGTAATGAGTGTGACAAACAAAGGAGACATGTATTGTTGGTGGTCCTCCAGGAACGTGGTTGAGAAACACTGCTTTTACCGATTCATGTGTCCTATTTATCGCCGACGGTTTTAAATTTGATTCGAAACCGTTTGAAGCCTGTAGGACAGTAACAATAACACTTTCGCAACAATTATAATCATATATCGATAGCTATGATAAATGAATTCATTAATAATGTCAGATTGAGGGAACGGCTTTGCGCACCGTTCAGCAAGCAAGCATGTAGAACTTTTTTATTTTTAAATCTTGCGTTTTATTTACAATAGTTCGTCTTAAACACATGATTACATTGCATTTATTAGAACTGCATATAATTAACAAAAGGTTTATTTCAATTTTATACTTAGAAATACTAAAAAAACGCTCTGAGATAAATGTGTGGGAGAGTGTGGGAGCGTAATGCATGAGACAGTATTTTGTAATAATGACAAAGTGCGATTCATTATTTTGTAAAGTAAAAAAACAAAACAAAGCGAAAGAAACATTTTCATATTTACATTATAATTTACTTAAAAACAACAATTTGTGGTTCTTGATCACATGACACCTCCTGCCCTAGAAGCTGTTTTTTATGCTTTTAGTTTATTCCTCAAAATGGCCGACTATCGTTGTCAACACCTCAGCCCTCACGTGTGTGACGAGAAGAAAACCCTCACTGAGAGCAAGGGCCACAAAACTCCTCGCCGATTGGTTCTGACCCCCAATCACACGACAGCTTGTTTGCCATTAAAAGAAAGTGCTCATGGCTTGATCATAGCACTTACTTGAACTCAAATCTCGCTTCCTTTCAGTAGGGCTGAACTTCACCTCTAGCTCTCCTCCAACGCTCTCCTGACCATCTTTAACAAAGTTAAAGATGCAAGTGTGTAACCATTTGTCTCCATGGCTTCTTTTAACCAGCGTGACATGTACATACATATAAAAGAGGGGTAAATTTGAGGCTCTTATAAGTTTTTTTTTTTAATCTCATACACACTAAGTCTCTTAAATAGCTTATTTTGAAGTGATTTTTCCTCAAAATGGATGAAGACGATGATGATGGCGAGTCCTTGTCTCTTCAAAAACGATGATGAGTGGTCAGCATGCTAAGATCTCCTTAAAAACTGACGTAAAATTTGCCGTCACCAATTTTGTTTATAGAAAAGTCTTTATTTGAAAATGTATTCAGTTTCAGGCACAGTTAGCTTTTGTGCTGTTGTCTTCTTTCTTTCTGATGGATTTTTGCATTTTTGTTTTCCTCTTTTATTTTAAAACATCTGGCGAGGTGCATTTCAGTGCTCTCGTTGTCTAACTTCCCTCAAAAAAATGTTCGGCTTTTGCGCTGGCTGAGAGGCGGGTGGGCGGGGCTCACCCACATGCTAGTTTGTCATGATTGGGTGGTCGGTGCTGTCAATCAGGGCGGTGTTGATGTGGATTGAGGCGGAGTCAAGAGACAGAGTGAGGATCAGTTGTTGGAGTCTTTGGCGGGTGGGTGTGCCACGTCTGTGCCATTCTTGCTGGGGCTTTTGGGCCACAGCTGTTCCTGTAGCTCCTTGACCACTCTCTCCAGGTGCTCCCGCGCCTCCCGCTCCTGGATCAGATCGGCTCTCAGCTGCTCTCGGTCTGCCTCGGCGTGCTGCAACTTTACTTGCAGGTCTTCAATCTGAAAGTACAACACATAAAGATGAATAAAATGGGCAATAAAGTGTGCAGTGTGATAAAATGCACTTTTTGTCAGCTAAATATGAACATTTGGTCATTGTTTACTCACTCCTAATCCTTCCTTAAAAGGTAGAAAGAAGATATTTTAAAGAATGTTGGAGACTAGACATTACACTTTGACTTTCTATAATAGGACAAAATTACTATGGTTCTCAGTTGGTACAACCAAAGTCCCTTTAAAGCAAGTAATTTCACTCTGCGGCCATCTCAGGCAATATGCTCAGGCATTCTGTCTGAATGGGGAAACATTAAATTCTCATAATAAATTTCATATAAGGAATCCCCATTAAAATTAAGCAACAACTGTCACTTTAGTTTCATTTCTAATGCCCCATTCACACGGGGGCATCAGCGTCA
Source organism: Danio aesculapii (assembly GCF_903798145.1). NCBI lineage: Eukaryota > Metazoa > Chordata > Actinopteri > Cypriniformes > Danionidae > Danio > Danio aesculapii. The sequence continues at coordinate 35,878,330 of NC_079442.1, read as the reverse complement.
ATGCTACCCATTTACTTTGAATGGGTGACATCAGGCATTGCCAAACTGCATTGTGGATTCGTCGGCGCCGCTTTAGTAGTCTAGTGCCAACGGACGCGCCAGCCAATCAGATCGCTTTATGCAAATACACCAGCTCAGACAGTAGTCGATTGTGGACTAATTTCATTGGCTGATGCTGCAATGACGATCGCGTCAGCCCCAACTTCAGACACGCTCTCTTGTCAAGCATTGACGCTGAAGCCCCATGTGAATCGGGCGTAAATGTTCAAATCACTGAAAACCTGTAGAAATTTATGTCTGCTCTGAGCCCCTCCCCTAGAGAATAATCAGTCTATAGCGATCAATGATTGGCTCCTGTATTAGAAGGCGGGGTTTCATTTGCCATATTGACCGTTACACTTTTCCTCATTCAAAACTATACGAGTGACAGGTCTTGTGTATTCTATAGTCTTTTGGTATAAAATAATGGTGGACAACAACATCAGAGTGAAAATGGTTTATTTTGATTTTGTCAGTGGATTCTTGTCAATTTTCTTATTTTTTTTATTTGCTTTTAATTTCAGTTCCAGTTATTTTAGTATTTTTAACCAAATGTTGAACTTAAATGAGTTACATTGATCTTTAATAGTTTGGATGATTAATGTAATTTTATTTTTGCTGTTTTTTTTTTGTTTTGTTTTTTTTACATATGTAGACATTGCTTTAATGCCATCATCTTAAATTTAATAATTGCTGTTCAGTTCAGTTTAATTTTAATTGTATTTTTTCAACTTTCTTGTATATTAAAGTAAAACAATACATGTTAATATGGTTAAAAAACAACTAATTTTACATATTAGATTTTACATATCCTATTGTAACATTTCCACAGTTGATTGGTGACATTAAGAACTGCCAGCATATTTTGTATTACAGCATTTCTAAAATGTTGTTTAAATATGCAAATATTACATTATTTTTAACTAATTGTGCACAAATTTGCAGACATCCGAGCATTAAATAGTCATGTTCAATTTTTTTTGGTTTAATTTTTGTGACATATTAGAGTCAAATGTTTTTAGAGAGGGGATTTAAGGAAACCTGTTTTTTTTTTAAAAAATACTGCAAACAGCCAGGAAAAAAAATCTGAGTTGTTTTTTATTGTTTTACTTTAATATAGTTGAGACAGCAAAAAGTGTGGGGAGGAGGATCAGCTAAACAACCTTGATTCATTTTAAATCGCATCGATATAGCTAGATGCTTCTAGTGACGGACCCTAGCTACCTTTTTGAAAGGCAGCATGTCTGTAGCTAAACACATACATACAAACACACAACCACTGGCAGCCAAACATCTCAGTGCCGTCTCGCTCTTGTTTAGTCTGAAACACACATCCCTGACAGGAAGTGAGTCGGTTTCCTTCTGAGAAATGAAGCGTATCTGATCAGACAAGCGGAGCCACACCCAGTCTGAGAGTTCATCTGACAGTGTGTGTGTGTGGGTGGAGGTCATGCGGCATCAGTCGTAGCAAACTTCTGATTGCTCTTCATAAACCCACACTTGTTTATCCCAAACCACTTCCAGCACAGGGACAGTCACCCGGGAAGAATCTGCGCTCAAAGGTCTTTGAACCCGCAATCTTTGGTTTACTAGGCCAGCTCTTAAAAGGCTTATCTTGGAAACAGTATATGTGGTTATTCTGACCTGCGCAGAGTATTTGGCCCTCAGGCGTCCGGCCTCGCAGCCCTTGTCACACACCCGCAGCTGTCTGGCCTGCTCCAGCTCTCTCTTCAGCCGCATACGGGACTCGTTGGCCTCTCTCATCTTCCTCTCGCTTTCAACACGCAAGCGCTCGATCTCCTTGCGCAGGTTCCTCTTCGCCTCTGTCGCCTCACGGAGCTTCTCCTTCTTTGCAACACGGAGGAACTCCAGCTCCTGTGAAAGACAGGGGAATAACTCGTGATTATTCACTCTATTAAGGAGAGTCACTGCAGGCAAAAGCACAGTTTTTCTAAACTACACCAAGCCATAAATCTTCACTTCAGCAGTAGTTGCATACATCAAACTTCACAGTTTTATTAATAGCTGTATTCTGAAGGTTTGTACTCCAGGGTTTGTTCATAACGCATTTGCCTGATTATATTATATAAAAGTAATTAGACTGATAGAAAATGTGGCATTTGGAGAATACATCAAACTTCAGAGTTTTATTAATAGCTGTATTCTTTGTTTTAAAGCTAGGAATAAAATACTTCCGAAATGTATACAAAATTGTGTTGAAGAAAGACAAGGGGGATATATTCTGAGAGAAGAACAACATTTTAGGAGGTTGAAAACAAGGACAATTTTAAAAATGTGTGTGTGTCTGTATGTGGTGTGAAATTATGGAACAGATTCTCAAACAATGTCTGGATATTAACCAATTTCAAAAGTTGTATAAATATATATTATTAAAGGGATATAATGATGAATAGAGGTGATTTAAAAAGAATAAAATGAGAACGGTATGATGAAATGTATTTTTTGTGTTATAAAATGTAAATGTACAATTGGAATTAAACATTTATTATGACAAAGATGCCAAAATGATAAAATATGTCTCATGTAGAGCTCATATGTCTCGTGTAAAAGGAAGAGATAAGTGAAAGAAGAAACAAATTTCTTCAATTACTTCAATTTGTTTCTTCTTTCACTTATTTACATTTACATTTAGTCTGCTAAATGACTAAATGTAAATGTAAATAAGTGAAAGAAGAAACAAATTGAAGTAATAGACGAATGATGTGTGTGGTAATGGGGTGGGGAAAATGTGCTTGTGCTTCGTCCCAGTCCCGACCATGTTGAAATGTATTTTGTTTAAAGAAATGTTTTGTGTATGATTTTTGTGTTCGAAATAAATAAATAATAATTAAAATAATAATAATAATAAAATATTATATATATAAACAACATTTTATTCTAGAAATAATTCAGACTTTTTTCCCTGGTTGTCCACAGTATTTTTAATCATGGAGTGATAACATTTGACTCTAATATGTGACGAAAATTAAACAATATGATCAAATGTCTGTCTGATGAAGAGCTAGTTACACGCTTTGTGTGAGCCTTTTGAATTTAATAAATTCCTATTTTGGTTTTGGAGCTTTGGTGTCGCCGCATTTTTTATTTTTTTATTTTTTCTACAAAAATTAAACAATAAATTTGTATGTATTTGTAATGTTCTGATGTGTGCAAATTAGTGCATTTGTAAATTAATATTTAATAAAAACGTATGTAATACTTGCATATTTAAACAACATTTTAGAAATCTTGTAATACAAAATATGTTTGCAGTTCTTAATATAACTGATCAACTGTGGAAATGCTACAATATATGTAATTTTTTTTTACCATATTAACATGTATAGTTTTGCTTTAATGGACATGTATTAGACTTATTTAAGAAACATGAGTAAATCCAAAAGTAAATCATTATTATATTCCGCATTCTATACAGAAAAGTTTTCATTATGCACTGGGGGAATGACACTTTTTACAAGATGCCATGTTTTAACAGTACATAAACACTAAGCTGTTCTGAATTTCTCAAGAATAGCACTGCACAGCTGAATAGAAGTGGCACCCTTTTCAGTTTCATTTACTGTGGCTGATCATGTGAACAATATATGAGTGAAAAAGAAAGTTTGACTTTGCACTTGTGCTACAACCATTTAGTGCTGTGGATTTCCGTTGTAATAAAGTTTACTAGTTATATGGTATGTGCTAGTAAAAACCTAGTATAGAACCTCCAATGCGCAGTTAACTTACATAAATTGTTGCGTTCAATTCATTGGTACAATTTTCATAATAACAGATTTTTAAATGATTTTCTTAAAAATGTTTCCCTTTTATTTTGTTTTTATACAGGTCTCTGCATGTGTACCTGCTGGAGGCTTCGCTTGGCCTGTAATGCGGATCCGAGCTTTTCCTCCTGCTTTACTCGCATCTTCACAATCTCATGCAGAAACTTCTCCTTGGATTCTTTTGAGTCCAGGCCATTGTCTAGCGCCTGTCTCAGCGTCTCCAGCTCTGACTCCAGGTTAGTCATGGCATGTCCCTCTCCTCCAGACAGCAGGGGGCCCTCTGGGGGTCCGGCGGCGGGTGTCACAACTGCTGGTAAAGTGGCCACGGGGCCGGAGGGAGAGCTCAAGTCCTTAGCTGAGCTTGAGGAGGGAAACGACGGGGAGGACAGTGAGGAAAGCGAAGACGTTACTGAAAAATAGAACAGAAGAGCGATTATGAGTGGCCAATCAGACTACAACTTTCAACCGAAGTTGTAAATAAACTTAAAGGGACAGTACACTACATGAATTTGTCATTTACTCACTCTTTACTTGTTTCAAACCTTCAAACAAGAAAGAAGATATTCGGAAGAAAGCTGGAAACCTGTAACCTCCATAGAAGCTGTTTTTCCTACTATGAAAGTCAACTGTTTTTAAGCTTTCTTTAAAATATTTTCTCTCATAAATGTTTGGAACCATTAGCAGGTTGGTAAATAGTGAGTGCGTTTTCATTTTGGGGGTGATCTGTCCTCTTTAAGGCACGTAATATGTCATAAAGCATTTCAAAATGAACATTGTTTCCATCCAATGTGTTAATAATATTAAAAATAATAATTTCTGCAAGTGGGAAAAGCAACCCTATGCCTTTTTCCCCCTTCACTGCAGATCCGTTTCACCTCAGAGCAGCAGACGACACACAGAGTAACAAACTTTGTCATGTTATCTTGCATTTGGAGTGGAGGACCAGATGTTTGTCAAAATAATAAGACATTTATAGGAGGTAATTGTACAAGGTATTTAGCTTGGTTCACTGTTTAGTCTACTTATCTAATCACATGTTCTGCTGAGGCAAAAATCACATGATTTTTTAATGTGCATCAATGAATTTGTGTGAAGTTTATGCACTGGATTAAAATGTGTCCCATTCATTTGAGTTTTTTATGGGCAATTTATGCACATCTTGGTGTTTCCATTCAGTCGTTTTTTAATGCAATATCCTACAATGCACATAAAAATAGGTGGATGGAAACGTAGCTTATGTAGGCTTCACTGGTTTGTGTGTTGGCAGCACTGGGATCAGTTTTTCAAGCACCTGTCAAACGCACAAGATGTGCTTTAAAATGAGCCGTAAAGGATGAGGAATGAAAGAGGCCTCATTGATTTTCTGCCGCATTCACACAAGCGCTGTTACCGTTCTAATCCACCTCTCTCCAGAGCACTCAAGGTTGACTGGAAATGAACTGTGTGCAAATGAAGTGTGAACCAAATCTTAATGTCTTTAAAGAGCACTTTTGTTTCACGACACGGCAACAGAATCGCCTGTCACAGTTGCTTCTCTAAGAAAGTCTAAAAGTAAATCCAAAACTAATACTAATACTCACACGTTAAAAGACTGTGGCATTCCTCAACAGATTTGGAAGAAAATAAGTTGAACTAATCTCTTGTAAAAGCTTGTGCAAGGCATTTCAGAGGGTTTAAAAGCAGAAAGGCACAAATTCCCCAAAACAAAACATGATTTTTAATGTCTAAAAGTGTCTAATTATGTTTATTAGTAACCTTTTGTGGCATATTAAAAGCTATTAGATTTATCAGCTTATATGTTCTTTATAATTACACAATAGCAACATATTACGCAACATATATTGTTATGGCTTGATATTACTTTCTAAACAATGTTTATTTTGTTATATAAACATATATATATATATATATATATATATATATATATATATATATATATATATATATATATATATATATATATACACACCACACACACACACACATTTTGAAATATTTACATTTAGATATAGATATTTTAATTATAGTAACTATATTTTAATAGAAATTATTATTTTTATTAAAATATTTTGTATTTTTATGTAACTTTTTTTTCCCAGTGATGTCAAATCTGAATTCCTAGTTTCATTATTCTTGTCTTCAGTGTCACATATTAATTCATAATAAAGCATTTCCTATCATTACACAGTGCATCTGGAAAGTATTCTTCACTTTTTCCACATTTTTCATGTTACAGCCTTATTCCAAAATGGATTAAATTAATTCATTTCCTCGAAATTTTACACACAATACCCCATAATGACAATGTGAAGAAAAAGAGTTTTTGAAATTGTTGCAAACTTATGAAAAATAAAAAACCTGAAAAATCACATGTACATAAGTATTCACAGCCTTTGTCGTGAAGCTCTAAATTGAGCTCAGGTACTTCCTGTTTCCACTGATCATACTTGAGATGTTTCAGTAGCCTAATTGGAGTTCACCTGTGGTAAATTCTGTTGATTGGACATGATTTGAAAAGGCATACACCTGTCTATATAAGGTCCCAGGGTTGACAATGCATGTCAAAGCACAAACTAAGCATAAAGACAAAGGAACTGTCTGTAGACCTCTAAGACAGGATTGTCTCAAGGCTGGGGAAGGTTACAAAAAAATTTCTGCTGCTCTGAAATATCAATGGAGTTGATACAACAGCTTTGTGAATTTCCTTGAGTGGCCCAGCCAGAGCCCAGAACTAAATCCTACTGAATATCTCTGGAGAGATCTGAAAATGGCTGTATACCGTCGCTTCCCATCCAACCTGATAGACCTTGAGAGGTACTGCAAAGAAAATTCCCAAAGAATTGAATCCATTTTGGAATAAGACTGTAACAGCCTCCGCCGCTGAGACTGCAGTTCTGCACAAGACGTCAAGACGCACAAGACGACATTTTTCAGAATCTTTTAATAAATATAAAGTTTTAAATAAATATTTAAATGTTTTAACCAACATGTTTAGGTATCACAATGTTATAATGTACCCTGTGAAAGTCTTCATTAATTTCTGCAATATTACTCCAGCAGTTTACTGTGAAGCAAGAACAGGGATGTGGATCATCAGTTACTCACGTTCCTCTCGACTCTCCACCTCCACCTCCACATCAGATTCATGCTCCTCTGGCGAGGCTGGCAGGGGTTTGCTGGCGGTGGCTGAGGGACAGGGCTGTGGGCTGGGCTGAGTGTCGCCTGTCAGCCTCCTCTTCCTCCCGCGACTGGCTCCTTCACTCTCTGCCCCGTGAGGGTGTGAGTTGCTGGGGGCCGACGGAGAGGCCTGTCCTCCTTTCTGCAAGGGTGTCAGAGCCACATTTGGGGCCACGGCACTTTCCAGACTCTTGTAGTTGTAGAAGCTGCAGAACAGGATTTAGGGTGAGTACACTTTATGCATCGGTGCTAATTTCAGAGATACATGATACTGAATGATATCCAAAAAAACTGATTTTTTTTTTTTTAAACCAGCATCCTGTTCACTCTAAAAATGACCAGACTGCTGATCTGACCTTATAGACATCATCATCATCATCATATAGCCATTGTCATTGCAAGGCATATCAGCATAAATGGGCAGACGTTTACATTTCAAGTGAAAGTGATGCATTATAAGCTGCTGTACTGTAATGCAATAACCAGCATCATCTTAAAGAGTATGGGTGATTTAGAAGTGAATAATCCAAACCAAATGGCAGGTTCAAATAAAAAAAACATCTCTTCAAGCCACAAACGAGGGGTGGGTAGAGAGTAACGGCTGTTGTGAGTGGTTTCAGAGAAACCGATCTGGGCCGGACATGGTGACTCACTCAAAGCCTCTCTAGTTAAGATGGTGAAGTTCAAAACCACACATATCTAAGCAAACAACCAGCTTACATCATGCTTCTCTGAACAGAAGATCTAAACCTTCTGCTGCTTTGCTTTGGAAAAACCGCAGCCGAACATGACTAACAAGCTGGTTTCACACAAATCAGCATATTCACACACCCTTTCTTCAGGTTACTGATATAGTCATATAATCATGTAAATCATCCACTAAAACATGTTTTATACAATAATGGTTTAGACACCATTGATATAAAGAAGATTTGACTGGTTTATTAGAACACATTAAAAAAATACATTCAAGTTCATATTTTATTGACATTATTATATACTATTGATAGAAATATTTAAAAATATATAAACAATGGTTTTATACTTTGATATTAATGTTAAAAATATTTTATAGAGAAATATTTAAAAAACAAAATATCAATGGAAATAATAATTTATAATATAAAAAAGAGCAATATATATATATATATGTATAATACATAACCATACATCTCTGTAATGACTCAAATAACTTATTAATAAAGTCATCTGGAATGGCAAATATGGTTCTTGCAGGACTCCCAGGGTTCATTCCCAGATATTCTTCTTTGGCTCACGGCGAAGGCGGTTGCACTTTTTTTCCTTTCCCTCCCGTATCTTTCCTGGCTGGCTTCTCTTGCTCGTCTTATTCTATCTCTGAGGCTCTCCTTGCCCTGCTCTCTAAACAAATAAGGAATTATGGATTTGATCAACTGGTCTCTAAACGCAATTGACACCATCCTCTCAATGAGAAGTTTGGGTTCGGGGGAACCCACCTGCCCTGCAGGGATGTTCGCAGCTGGATACGTGATGGACGGTCGGGAGACAAAATGTCTTGATTCCTCAGGCTGTTGATGTTGCCCTCCACTTTGCAAATCTCTTGCACGCCCTCATACTGAATGTATCCACAAACCATGATTTTTCCATCACCAAACATGACTGATTTCTGTGAGAATCGTGGGTCCATGTGGGTTCCAATAGGTCTTCTGAGTATTTGTGATGATTGAGATGCAGTTTAAGAGATGATTTATTAGAAAAATTTACCTTCTGCCACTTTTCCAAATGATCAACTAGAAGTTATCATTTGTTGTTCTTACAACTGGGATTGACGACAAGACTTTTGTCAGATAGTGTATATATAAGCACATTCAAATATATATTTCGTCGAGATGCAAATGTTTCTGAGAGCCATCCAATATTTGTTTTGAAGATTTACCTGTCTCGTAACATGCTAGCGGGTCTGCCTGCTCCATCTTTATCGCTAACAGAGATGTTTGGAGACCAAGGCCTGAAGGCTGACGGTCTCTGTCTGGGCTGAATGCAGTTGAGCCCCTGTAGCAACAAAGAGAAAGCTGTTAAAAGACATCACAGTAGAAAACACAATCCAAAAAACATTTCAGCATGAACACACCGAGAACTGGGACCATCTGTACGCTAAGAATGAAGAACATTTATTTGTTTATTTTATTTTATTTTTAGAAAAGCTAGCAGAAAGTCTCTTGAATTTAACAGAGGGAGTGAGAGACGGAGATGAAACAAGCCTGAAGGATGACCAGAGGCACAAGTACACCGAGGTCACCGTGAAATCAGAGACCAGCGCAGGCCTATTTGCAGGCTCTCTTCTTTTTAGGAGAATTGATTTTTTAGTTTTTTTCAAAAGAACATCATCGGTTATTTTGGGTTGAGATCCAGTTTCAGAAAAGATCTGATTCTCTGTGGCAAGAAAACAGTTGCTTGGCTCCAAAAACCATCCGAGGAGCGGCCAAGTTTCGTAAAACAGCCTTGTATGTTATTAATACGTAGATAAATATATAATTAACTTTGAACTCTGTACTCACAGACAACTAATCACATATATCCACTGACAGAAAAGAAAACAGCTTTGTAACCTTATTGGCTGACGCTGAGAGGGACCGTAGCCAATCAGGTTGCTTGTCTTTGTCTCCTGAGGGTGACTGTGCTGGAAAGTCATCGTGTTTGGGCTTCTTGGCAGGAATTGGATCAGCCGCCTAGAAAGAGAGGAAAAAGAAAGCCAAAGAGAGGGAGAAATTATGAGTGTTGCCTAATATAAAGAGAAAAAAAAAACTATCATCATTGTCATTCTGATTTGGTACATTTGATGTTTTTTGCGCTCGGCTCAGTGCACATTATAGTCTCTAGTCAAGCGTTCTGATGCCCTCTGGAAACTACAGTACAGTAATAGTAGGATCGATGTTAGCATTAAATGAGAGGCACGCTGGAGGGCGTCTATCACCTTAGACAGAGCTGTGAACTGCTGGAGACAGGTGCAAAAGGAACCATCTGAGGACTAAAACTGCCAATGGTAAATTTAGTATGAGTGTTGACACTATGCGAGTCTGCGTGTGTGTATGCCGGAAAGAAAAGCTTTGATGGACTGTTCAGATGCTTAAAGGGTTAGTTCATGCAAACATTAGATCTTGTTTTGTTGTTGTAAAACCATGTCACGTGTCCAGTGTTTTGGTGTGTTCTTGTATATACCATGTTTACGTCATGTGATCTTCCCGTCATGTTTCCATGTTCCAAATGTGTCAGTTTATATCATATGACCCCTTTGTTTTGTTTCCCACCGTTTCTTGATTATTATTGAGTTCCACCTGTGTTCACCCCCCTGTGTATGCAGTGTGATTACATCCTGTGTATTTATATCCCTGTGTTCAGTTTGCTCCTTGTCTGGTATTGTAGTAATAATATTAATAATAATTCCTTACATTTAAATAGCGCTTTTTTAGACACTCAAAACGCTTTACACATTGAGAGGAATCTCCTCATCTACCACCAGTGTGCAGCAGCCATACTGTGCCAGACCGCACACCACACACCAGCTGATTTGTAGAGAGGGAACAGAGTGATGAAGCCAATTATGATATAAGGATGGATAGAAGACAGTGGGCAAATATGGCCAGAATGCCTGGGTTAAACCCCTACTTTTTTTCGAAGGACATCCTGGGATTTTTAACCAAGTCAGAACCTCGCTTTAACGTGTCATCCTAAAGACGGTGCTCACTAAGTCCCCTTCACTATACTGGGGCATTAGAACCCACACAGACCACAGGTTGAGCGCCCCCTGCTGGCCTCACTAACACCATTTCCAGCAGCAACCTAGCTTTTCCATGTGGTCTCCCATCCATGTTCTGCTCAGTTCTGCTTAGCTTCAGTGGGCTACCATGTGAGAGGTGCAGAGAGCTAGCTGCCGGCTGATAGTATTGTATTGTCATCCCTTAATGTCTCTCCTGCGTTTATATATTCTATTGCCTGTAGTAAGTATCTTTGTTAATAAATTTGTGTTTTGATAACTCCTGCGATCCAGTGCATCTCTTTAGTAGAGTGTTTACGTGACACTATATTTCATCTATGTACCACAAATGTAGATATTTTTAATCAAATCTGAGAGATTTATGTCTCTCAATTGAACATCTATTCATTCAACAATTCAAATTGTTTGTATAGAGATTGAAAAATACATTTAGAAGAATTAAATTGAATGTGATCACTTTACATGATGGACATCCAACATAAAACAGAAATTGAACCATCTTATTTCGCATGTCACACAAGAATCTTTCGCTTTCACGCTTGTACTTTTGTACGCTTGTAATTTTAGCGAAAACCTTAGTTGGTTGGTTGCTGTCGGTTGTGCACCGTTTTACCAACCAAGTTTGTCAACGCCATTATAACGACACAGATCACTCTGCCTATTCATGCCAGAGTCCTGTGGAAAAAGTAATTCACAGGTGGTAATTTGTGTGTAACTTACTTTGGGGCCATATCTTATGATTTGGTTATGGGTAAAACAAAGACCGTGCAGGTAGTTGAAACGGTAGGCTACAAATAATTAATTCACTATGAATTAATTAATTATTCATAAATCATTCACCGCTGCCTACTACGACGATGCCATCGTCCATCAGAATGTTTTACATTAGACATCGTCCGATGCCAAATTGGTCGTCATCGCCCAACCCTAATCTATGCTGTGAGCTAAGCTATGAGTCTCACTGTCAACATTTTGAACTGTCAGAGTATTGGATGAACAGACATTCAGTGAAGGAATATAAATCTTTCAGGAGTTGAATAAATATATACATTTCTTTGTATTTTCCGTGGGTTTTGGAATGAGTCAATGACCCAAGTTTTACTTTGGGGTGAACTAACCCTTTAAGAGTTTGACAGAAGCGTCTGCTTTTAAGTTTCCACGTGCACATGTGAGTGCAAACACACATAAAGGCAGTATTTGTTTAGTTGTGTCACTAATGGTTGTGCGATGACCTCACTCCTGCTGGATTCCTCACTGACTGAAGTATAATCCCCGAAATACACTGACCTTCCTTTTCTACACACTCATTTAGTCCAGAAAAACTGCGGTGTGCACCACCCACACACTTCTCGCTTATTACAACAAACCGCAGACGTTTAAATGATAAAATAATGCACGAGGACTGGACAAGCGGTATCAACCTCCGGCTATAAATCTGCGCCAGCTTTGTCTGCTAGACTTCGAGAGTCAGTGAGAGCTATTTTCAAGCAGGCCTCCTCGTGGGAATGAGAGAGAACCTAAACTGACAAACTGCAATGTCCCGGCATAGTGCCCTAACTGGCCTGGCAGCATGGGCTTCTGGGTAAAGTTCTTCCAACTGGGTTGAATGGTGTCTGACACAGTTAACCAATCATAAGCTTAGAAAGCTGCAAGTCAGAGATGCAAAAGCAAGTGTGATTTTTGAATAAACGCAATGGAGAAGTCAATTGTGGAAAGAGAGTCATTCAAGTCGATGCTGTTTGCATACATGGGCGATTGCATCACGTATGAGCTCATTCGGCATGCAGGCTGATCTGCTTGGGCGTGGTAAAATTTCCAGCAGCAGAGCATGATTATCTGACCCCGAAAGCAGTCATTCGCCACGTGCCTGTATTTATTCATGGATCAGACCTCTGACATAATAACACCAAATCTGGAAGATCTTGACTAATCTGGGCTAGAGGAAACTGGAGGATTCAGAATCATAGAGCATCATCTATGCATGCTAGAAATAACATTATTAGTATTATTTAGCGAAATAGAGAGTAATGAACAGCTACATCTTCCCATTATATCCTAAAGTCCACACTAGCTCTCAGACATCAACTGGACATCACTTAGATCCTTCATTAATCAATCTACAAAACAAATAACTTCTGAAAGTACGAGTCAAACAGACAAATAACAGAAGCTTAAGATTCAGACTTCATAGTTACTGCCTGACAGTCACTAAAGTGTGGACAGGAGGAAGGGCTGAGGGCAGCTTTTGGGACAGAAAGAGTTGTTGCTTCCTCTTTCTTTCATTTTTTGGTCCTGTTTCAACGCCCCAATTTTAAACTGTTCCTTTGCCTCCATTCTTACATCAAAGTGTGCAAAACTGCACCAACTTTTGCAGCATCTCTGTCTTTCTTAGTGACAGAAAGGATGCTGTAGACAGACTGAGAGATGTGCAGACAGGAAATCACACCTCTAGATACGACGCAGGATGCAGCAGCATGCGAGAGACGCACTTAGATGCACTCAGCTCTTAAAGACACAGTTTACAAAAAAATATTGTCTGAACATCAAAGATTTTTCTTCAGTAGAACATTTTTTAGCAGAAAAATTCTCTGTGATTCATAAAGTGCACGTCAAAGGTTGTCGCCACTTTGAAAGTAAAAAAAAATATATATATAGTACAGGAAAAGCTAAATTAAAACGAGAACTGCTATGAATAGGCTGTGGTTAAAAGCTATTAATATTGTAAATAATGGTCAGTTTTTTGCACGGATAGATCGTTTCTAGTCATGACTCTCAATGTATCGAATTGGCAGTCAAGAATGTTACGTTTTGTTTGTTTAGCTACTCAGCAAACAATTTGTGTTAATAGACGTCTAAAACACATCTAAATGTAGACAGCTTGACTAAAACAAGGCTAAAATCGGGCTGTCAGTCAAAATCTAATAGACATCGAAGGATATACCAAAATTAGACTAGTCATCAAATAGTCAGATAAGACAGACTTTATATGTGTAGTCATTCATTTCTGTTTATTTGATGACTAGTCTAGTTTTGGCCAATTCTTAGACGTCTATTAGATTTTCACTGACAGCCCAAATTTAGCCTCGTTTTAACCAAGACGACTATGTTTAGACGTCTATTAGACATCTATTAGACATCTTTTAAAAACAAAAAATGCTTGGCTTGAATTTTATGAATAACCACCGACAACAGTTCCAGCAAAAACTATGTTCTACTGAACAAATAAAAGTCTCTGATATACTGAAGGTGAACAAATTAACAGCAAAATGTTCATTCTTGGGTGAAAAAATCCCTTTAAAAATATGCAATTACTTGCAATTTGCAAATATCTCAAGTTTTTTTGTCTTTCAGAGGAATCTCTCACCTCACTTTTGTCAGTGGGAAGACGGTGCATGAATGCCTTCATATAGACTAAATGTGACGCATGCACAGTAAAAACAGGAGTACACAGGACGGACAAGTTTCTGCAAAGCGGTTTAAACTGCAGGTGTCTGAGGAAGGGTGGGGTGACACTCTCAGACACACACACACACACACACACACACATTGCACGTTGGTGTGAGAATGGCAGAAAGGCTTTTTGCTCGAAGGTTTCTTGTTGCTGGTTTGAGGGATGGCAAAGGAAATGCGCTTAGAAGGGCTGAACACCCACAAGAACATTCGCTTCTTGCCACATTACACACAATTAACCTACTAAACAAGTTAAAGGAGTTGCTAAATGGCCTCTTCTGTCTCGCCGTCCCCATCATGCCACCACCCCTCCTCGTCTAGTCCTGTGTTTCCTGTGGCACAGATTGCAGGATTTCCCGCCTAAACAAGCAGCAGCGTTCCAAACAAACATTACTGACAGAAACTTCCCCATGTGACGCTGGCAGAGTAAACATCTTTCTGGAGTCTCTGCGAATCATTTTCCTTCCTATTTAGAATCATTAGACACTAATTATCTCCATGAAATAAGTATGTAAATTAGTCAATTATTTTTCCTTTATGCTGTGTCTAACATTACGGTCACTTTACAATAAGGTTTTGTTAGGTAATGTTAGTTCATCTATTTACTAACATGAATTAATAATGAACAATACTTGTATAGCATTTATTAATCATAGTTAAGCATTTACTAATGAATAAATAAAATACAAATTCATGCTTGTTAACGTCAGTTAATACACTCTCATTTAACAAGAACTAACAATGAACAACTTTATTTCCATTAACTAATGTTAACATAGTATACATCGAGAACGTCAGAACAGCAGTGAAACAGCTCAATTAAAGGCCGGTGCACATAATCTTCGTGCATTATGAATACACCGCGCGGGCTACAATCCTATTGTACAACACGGGTTCAAATTTGTTGGCTGCTAGTGCTAAGTGAAAGTAATGGCGGCAGGTTGAAGGCAGACCCGCAAGTTTAAGAAAATAAAAAATGTCCTCCAATGTGTTACAAAATGTAGTTTTAAGAGTATTTCAGGTGAGAATGTAGTTGTTTTAAACTCGAATCGGCAATTTGTTTACAAAGATAGTGCATCTTTGACGTTGTGCTTCAGTGATTGCAGACTCTGTCAGCGGGAGGTCAATCTGCCGCTGGAATTCATCTCCCCATTGTAATTAAAACATGATATTTAATACATCTTGTGTATATCTAACGGCCAGTTTTTGGTCTTTTTAATATACTATTTGTTCTGAAGTGTATCATTTTGGCAGTATTAATTTGTTGCATTTTATAATTGTCTTTTAATTATTAATTTACTAATTAATGTTACCCTGTTGTTACCAAACGGCTTATCTTTATCTTGTACTTAATACTTGTATGTCCATTGTAGTAGTTCAGTAAATCTGATGACCAAAGACAGGGGTCGGTGCATAATAACCCATTTCACTTCACATTTATGGTGATTTATGTTTACATTTTCTTAAATGTTCATTTATAATACTAATTATAAGGCTATGCTTTATATAATGAAATCATTTTATTGTTAATGTACAGGTTTTTGTGCATTTCTATCAAATAACTAACAACTCCAGACGATTATTATGTTGATATATATAAATGGTTTCATACACGTTGACTGTGATTGTACCTTTGTTTGGGCCTTAAATGGTCCAAACATGGACCTGTTGACAGTTGGGATAATATATTTGTACCATATTTGAACATATTTTTTACCCTTAAATGGTACATTTGAGTACCACAAGGTGCTACTATGAACCATTGAGGGTACAACTTCACCATTTGTACATTAACTAATAAAACCTTATTGTCAAATGCTACCAAAATCATATTAATCGTTATTAATATTGTTAATATAAGTAATAATAATAAAAGCAGACATTTGAGCTTTTCAAATAAAATGTATTGTTCAATTCATAAACTGTATTATGCAAAATATACATTACACAAACTAACTTTTCGTGTTGATGATGATTATTTATTATTCAAATATAGGCTTGACAAATACTGCAACGGTTCCCAGGTCTGTGAGTGTCGTCTGATCTCCACTGACAGGTTTGATTGATGAACGTTGTTAACCGTGAGACAGGTTAAGACCACGAGACGGGTTATTTTAGAAGCTTGTGTGACAAGCTTGTGTATCCATGCAAGTGTGAATGCCAAAAAAGCATTTGTGTTGTTTGTGTGCGCGTCAGCGATCCTCCACCCTCTCTCTGACCTGAACATGGCCTCCCCCTTGAGCGAAGCTGCAGGCCTCAGCCGGAAGGGAGGAACTTCCTGTAAAACTAGCAGTGCGCAGTTCTCCATCGCTCACTCCGTCTCTTGCAGTCTTCAAACCTGTTGTCATATCTCTCACCAGCCACTGACCACGAAACCCTAAGTGTGCAGGTGTCAGACTCAACATGATCTGCATGCTTCCTCGGTCATGCATTTGAGCGCTTTTGTCCGTACGTCTGTGTTTTGATAGTGTTTTTGTTCCTACATCCTCAATTGGAAAGTTTTAGCTAAAAACCTTCCTTGCATGAGCGTCTCAAATACATATATCATGAAAATATCGTCAAATTTACTGACTTATACACTGAAAAAAATCATTCAAAGATGATTCCTTGGATCTAGTATACTGAATTTTTTTTTAAGATAAGTGATTGTAAACAATTTATTTGGATTGAATTTAAACAAACTAATAAAATTTAGCTATGTTCAACTTAAATTGTTTAAATTCAGCCTAAAAAAATTGTTTACAACTATTTACCTTAAAAATTCTGTAGTAGACCTATATACCTATTCACCTATTTATACCTATAGACCTATTCACTGACTAATATATACCTATAATTGGGTCTGTGGTGAAGCTACCAATCCAGAAAATGTGCAAGAAGACAACCTTGTAACTTTTTAAGCCTTTCTCTGCAAGCATGTGACAAAAACAAGCTTTTATATATAAATCAACCCTTAATCTGCATGTTTCTGCACCCATTATCTAACTGCATTTTGAACACATAAGGTTTTGATTCGCTACAGGTCATTTCAAAATTCTAGACTATATCAAATGAACTTGTTTTGTTATTTCTATCAGAATAGTGTGTAAAGGAGGGTGTTGCAGTGGCGCAGTAGGTAGCGCTGTCGCCCCACAGCAAGAAGGTCGCTGGTTCGAGCCTCAGCTGGGTCAGTTGGCGTTTCTGTGTGGAGTTTGCATGTTCTCCCTGCCAAGAAAATGAATGAATGAATAGTGTGTAAAGGATACATCCTCTTCTGGAAAGCAGCAGCTCATTTGCATTTAAAGAGACACACAAAAAATTGCCTGTTTTGTAGTCATTTCAGACATTTTGACTAAATTAAATTAGCATGTTTTATTTCTATTATAATATTTTAAAGGCTCTGCCCTCCACACAAAAGCAGCAGCTCATTTGCATTTAAAGAGACACACAAAATGACCAGTGTTCTAGTCATTTCGGACATTTTGACTAAATAATATTAGCTTGTTTTGTCATTATAAAGGCTCCACCCTCCCCTCGAAAGCAGCAGCTCATTTGCATTTAAAGAGACACACAAAATGGCCTGTTTTTCAGTGATGTTTGACAGTTTGACTAAATAATATTTGCTTGTTTTGTCATAATAAAGGCTCCACCCTCTACTCAAAAGCAGCAGCTCATTTGCATTTAAAGAGACACAAAATGACCAGTTTTCTAGTCATTTCGGACATTTTAACTAAATAATATTTGCTTGTTTTGTCATTATAAAGGCTCCACCCTCCACTCAAAAGCAGCAGCTCATTTGCATTTAAAGAGACACAAAATGACCAGTTTTCTAGTCATTTCGGACATTTTAACTAAATAATATTTGCTAGTTTTGTCATTATAAAGGCTCCACCCTCCACTCAAAAGCAGCAGCTCATTTGCATTTAAAGAGGCACACAAAAATGGCCTGTTTTCTAGTCATTGCAGACATTTTGACTGATATTTTAAAAGCTCCACCCTCCACTCGAAAGCAGCAGCTTATTTGCATTTAAAGAGACACAAAAATGGCCTGTTTTTCTAACCCTAAAATGGAGCAAATTTAACAAGCTGTAATAAATGATCTTTGCAATATGTAAACTGAAACTTGACAGATGCATTCTGGGCATTTATCTGACATCTTATGAAAAGAGCATATTATATTCCCTTTAAGGTTTATTTAGGAATAATTAAAGATCAAGTTGATTGGTGACAGACACATGCTGTTCTCTGAGAAATCGGGCATTTTGGAGATGGAGGTGTAAAGTGAAGCTGTGAATGAGTGGTTTTCTCTGCACTCATTAGGAGCATGTTGTCTGCGCACCACATTGCAAGAAAAAACACCTCTCCGAGTTTGCCAGCAAACGCATGCAGATGTTCACGGCTCTTTTCTCACTTTCCCAGACTATCAGATGTTTGGCTAGCACATCGTGATACTCTTGCGACACTTTTCGGTGTATTTAACTGTGGTTGTTTACCTGTGGATTTACTCCATTAAGCTTTCACACACAATCCAGTTTCAGTTTGGCACCGTGAATAAATTAAACAAACAAAAGCACACAGGGACTATATAGAGCATTTTGAGAGATGTAAACAAAAACAATGGTCCCGACGTTTTTCCTGTTTTACATTTTTAATTTCTAGAGCTTCCGAGAATCCAAAAAGAGTCACATATTGATAAATAATGCTATGATAGCTGTTTAAAACATTAAGTTATGATTGAATTGCCTCTTGTTACAGTTATGAAATAGTTTGATGACAAGCAGGAACTGTTCATGGGCCAATGACATGACCACAGTGAAAGTCAATTCAGTTCTGGCAAGCGTTTTCTCAACAAAATTAACTAAAAAGTTGTAGATATAAATTAAGAATGTTGTCATGGCAGTCCAAAAATAACTAAAACTGAAATAAAAATGTATATATAAATATTATAGCACTAAACTATACTATAATGTATAAATATGCTAATTTATTGAATTGTAATAATTATTAGAAATTATTCAAATTAGCCAAATTAATTACAGTTTTATTATATGCATTATATTTATTTATTTGATTAAATCAATTATTATCAAAGCATTAATGATTTTTAATATACATAATACTTATATAATAATATACATATATATATATATATATATATATATATATATATATATATATATATATATATATATATATATATATATATATATATATATATATATACACACACTATAACACTAACACTATATGCAAGAGATTTCTGCTTACAATAACTGTACCACTTATTCAATGTCCATGACACTTCTAGAAGAGCGACACATCACGTCTGGGGTTATTTTTAGCACTCAGATTGCATGGTGGGCAGAAGTCTTATGCTGTACATTGTCGGACAAAGTTCTGGGCAGATGATTCAGGCCTGTTATTAGTGTCTGTTGTGTGTGTGTGTGTGTGTGTGTGTGCGCGCTGAGGTTGGACTTCCAGGAAGAGTCCAGCGACTCCAGACATAACAAGGCCGCACAACACTTACAAGTGCACCACAATAAGGCAAAGCAACTAAATCAGGACCATCTCCAGCAATCTGTCCAGCACAGACTCCATTTCCAGATGCAAAACCACACCAGCGCCGCCGCACACATAAAACCACATCAAAACGGAGTTCAGTGCAGCTGCTGGCTTGCATATTCTACTAGAAACACACACACACAAATACACACACTCACACACATAAACCTGGTGTTTTCTAAACTTGGTCGAACCAGAGAGGAGGGATTGGGTTCCACTTCCTCTCCAAATTTGCTTTGGCAACAGCCTGTGTGGGAACGCAGAAGACCCTGCTCCCTTCGGACACACAGAGGGCAAATGTGGAGTTCAGGAAAGACACTACACGTCCTGCTTTTTACACAACTGTCATCATCACACACCTCGCACACTCAACACTCAATCTGCAAAACAAACTCTAGTCAAAATGAGAAGCTGCCAACTGACAATGAAGAGACGTTTCATAATGCAAACGATAAAAACTATACAAATATAAAAGCAAATGTTAGGATTCTGAAACATTACCAATTAAAAAAACATGCTTAGCTTCTTCTTCTTTTTAATAATTGGCAAGCGTACACTTGTTGTTGAGACCTCTTATATCTGCAACCCAGGATAAATACAGTTGAAGTCAGAATTATTAGCCCCCTCTGTTTATTTTTTCTCCAATTTTTTTTTAACGGAGAGAAGATTTTATCAACATTTCTAAACATAATAGTTTTAATAACTCATTTCTAATAACTGATTTATTTTATCTTTGCCATGATGACAGTAAATAATATTTGACTAGATATTTTTCAAGACGCTTCTATACAGCTTAAAGTGACATTTAAAGGCTTAACTAGGTTAATTAAGTTAACTAGGCAGGATAGGGTAATTAGGCAAGTTATTGTATAACGATGGCTTGTTCTGTAGACTATTGAAAAAAAATAGCTTAAAGGGGCTAATAATTTTGACCTTAAAATGGTTTAAAAAATTTAAAACTGCTTTTATTCTAGCCGAAATAAAACAAATAAGACTTTCCCCAGAAGAAAAAATATCATCAGACATACTGTGAAAATTTCCTTGCTCTGTTAAACATCATTTGGGAAATGTTAAAAAGAAAAACAAATCAAAGGGGCGCTAATAATTCTGACTTCAACTGTAGATGGTAAGCATGTAAAAACCCAATCTAATAATATTTTCCCATAGTTTGAATGATGAGTTAAGTCTAAAACACACTCACAAAACATTCTAGACATTTTGAAAAAAACAGAAAGAGAGAATGTTGAATTTTACAATGAAACCACTTTATACACAAATAAAACAACTCATAAGAAAAACCAGATCACCTTCAAATACAGTAAACAGAGGCTTAAAACTAATAATTCCAAAGAAAAGGTTTCATTGTAAGTACAAAATAATTTCAATACAACACCAACAAAAACACAGAGAGAGAGAGAGAGGGGAGGAAGAGGAAAGAGAGGATTCCTCAGAGAGGCATAAATCTATGACTCATTTAGTCTCAAACTTAAAAGCATCTAAGAGCAAGATAATCACATTTCAATGTTTTTCGAAAGTTGTTGAAATTGCTGAGGCTGGACCCTAATGGACGCTTATTGATCTATGAATGTGTACATGTTGCTTTCTTCTAGCATGTCTTACCTCATGTCTACTAATAGCCAGATCTCTCGTTAGAAGCAGCTTAATTCTGACTGATGGCCGATAACCAATATTATAAATCTATATGAGCTTTTTAGGGAAAGAAATGTACCTAATCATGTAAATCAGTGTAAAATTTTATTTTATTGTCAACAAGTGTAGAAAAACTACAAACTAATTTTTGCAGATAAATATTTTTTAATAATATATAATATTTTTATTTATTTTATTCATTGACAACTTTGTGGATAATGGACATTTAAAATACATTATTTAATAAATTTTATTTATTGTGTTATTATTGTTATTATTATTATTATTATGATGCGTCCGTGAGTCTGCGCCTGAGACAAAGCGTATTGCTGCGTGATAAACTAGAATCAAGTAGAGTAGCGGCTGCATGCATGTATAGATGATCTTTACACCTTAATCAATTATAGACAATAATGTACTCTCTACTAATTTCTTACAGGTCTTATGAGGAAAACAATTATATATAAGATAATAGTGATTTGTCATTGAAAAACTGTGTAATTATGGAATTATAACTTGTTGGAGTGTGGACATTGCTTATTATGTTATTAAAGTATTATTATAATTATTTAAAATAAAACTATCAAATAAAATATGAATTGCAATATATAATAACAGTAATACAAAAATAGTCTAATACTACAGAATAATATAACTTTTAATTTTATTAACTTTATTAAAATTATTATATATATAATATAATTATTAACTTTAATTGAAGTGTGAATATTATTATTTATTCTAAATAAAGATATATTGCTCTAATTATTTAATAGATCATTAAAACATATTCATTCATTCATGCATTTTCTTTTCGGTTTAGTCCCGTTATTAATCTGGATCACCACAGCGGAATGAACCGCCAATTTATCCAGCATATGTTTTACACAGCGGATGCCTTTCCAGCCAAGTGGTGCCCACTGCAGAGCCACTTGGGCAGAGCTGAGCTCCAACAAGGGAGAGCTTGAGCTCCAGCTCCTCCTTCCTTGCACTTCTTCTACGAGTGATGTCACGGGGGGTTGGGGTTAGGGGTGGGGTGGATGTATGCATTAAAACAGCTTACAGGAGGAGGAGCTCGAGCTCAAGCTCCCTCTCGCTGGAGCTCAAATGGCTCTGCAGCGAGCAGTGTTTTCTTCCAGCTGCAACCCAACACATCCATAGACACTCATTCTCACACGTACACTACTGACAATTTAGCTTACCCTATTCACCTATAACGCATGTCTTTGGACTGTGGGGGAAACTGGAGAACCCAGAGGGAACCCACGTGAACACAGGGAGGACATGCAAACGCCACACAGTAATCCCAACTGACCTAGAGGCTCGAACCAGTGACCTTCTTGCTGTGAGGCGATCGTGCTACCCACTGCACCACCATGACGCAAATTAAAATACAGTATTAGTAGATTTAATAATATTAGTATTTTGAAATAATAGTAATGATACACAAACAAATAGATTTTATAAAGCCAAATCACACCTTTATTATATATATATATATATATATATATATATATATATATATATATATATATATATATATATATATATATATATATATATATATATATAATAAAGGTGTGATTATATATATATAACTATTTTTTTTTAAGTCTATATTTGACAATGGGAGATTTTAAAGTTTCCTCGAAGTGTGAGACAGTTGTGAACTTGCTTCTTTCTGGCTTTGCGAATGGCAGTCGCTTCTAGAAAAGTTCAAACGCAGTGACAGTTTAAACCCCCTCAGGAGAGAAGCCTCTTTCAGCCAGGACTCGTTTCTTTCCCTTTCGCCTCCTTTTCTCGCTCTTGTTTTAATGACTGCCTTTCAGCGCTGTCAAAGGAGCCGCAGTCGTGAGCGCACTCATAAAAATATTCAGAGAGCCTCACCGAAAAATTCCAGCGTTTATGACCTCATAAACATAGAAAGCGTCGGAGAGAGAGATTTCTCTCATTCCTCATATGAAGGGGAGGAAAGGCTGATCGAAGGAGAAGAGGCTTGGTGACAGCTATGACTAAAACGAATGTGCAAAAGTGACATTTAAAAAGTTTTTATATGTTTCACCGTCACGCGCAAGACTTTCGAAGTGTGCTTCATTTGATAGTGGGTACACTGAAGGCATGCACACTATAAAGGGCGGTTTTCCAAGATGTTTATTGTTTTCATTCTGTAGTTTGTTGTTTCTCTCGTTCCATTTTTTTCTTTCACTTTGAAACAACAGCCCTGTTCAGTGTTGACACCTTGTGGACATTAGGGCTGCATGATACTGGAATTCGATACCAATTGATTTGCCGTTGTGTTTACGTGCTCAACAGAAATGACTGTGGTTGGCCGTGAAGGTCATCAGCTCACCAAATTCACAGCTGTTTACTGAGGGTAACCACAGATACAGGGACAATGGAACTTTTTAAAACCGTGATTCATCAGTGGGTCGTTCGTATGTCAGGTTATATACCTTACCGTTACTTTGAAACACTCCAAGTGTTCCAAAATGAGATGGAAATTTGCATATTTACTATACAAATATATAAAAATGTAGTCAATCTCACATAATGCCAGACAACACACCTCTTTTTAGCACCAACATGGACACTTATCATTATCTGTGGATTAGCGCACATGATGTGTGTGCAGGCATGTCCTGTTTCCAGACAGCTGGCCTGGGACAGTGGTCTCAAACACACACTGGTGCTCAGTGTTACTTTGGGCCAGTGGAACAGTGCGAGTATTTCGGTAGTCTCTGCAGAGTCAAACGCACATGTCTATACATGTGACGGACTGAGAGAAGTGCCAAAACAAACACGCACTCACACAGAATAGGAAACATGGCCTACACACACTCATTCTGGGAGATGCAGAGGTCACAAACTCCTGAAAGAAATGAAAGGCGGGAAATGAAAGAATGACTGATTCAGGAGATGAGGACGAGTGATGTTGAATTAGCCAGTTCAGACAAGATCGTGTGTGGGTTGTCTTTTTGACACGGTAATCCAGATATTATTGAGGCTAATCCCACTATTCTCAATCACTTTCACTTCTTGGAACTGGAACATCTCAAAAACTCATTTGAGATGTATTTTAGCTATTTTTGCCAATTTGCCAACGTCGAGTTAACTTTTTTTTACAAACTCTTTCTTTTTACCATATATATATATATATATATATATATATATATATATATATATATATATATATATATATATATATATATATATATATATAAATATATATGGTAAAGAACTGCCTAAATGTTGGTATCAAACCTGCACAGAAACAACAAGCATATCCTATGACAGACGAGTCTCCGCATTGATCTAATGGGCCAGCCTGAACACTCGCTTGTGCCTTACTCACAGCTGCAGCTTCTCCACAATGGACGTCCAGCATTTTCTAGCCCCTGGCACCTAGACTTCAGCTCTGCACAAGAAGTTTGTCCAGTGTAGAAATGCTCTCGCCCAACTGAGCCTGGATTTTCTCAAGGTTTTTTACTTCACTTTCGTCAATTGGTAAAGTTTGTTCCTCGCAACTGTCGCCAGTGGCCTGCTTGATTTGGGACTTGTGGAGCTGGGCATCGATGGATTTGCTCATCAGTCTTTGAACTTTCAGCAGTGAAAATGAACCACACAGAACTGAACTAAACTGAACTTCAACTCTGATAACTGGACTGGCAGTTTCAATTTACTCAAAGATTTATGTTAAGCTGCTTTGAGCAGTGCACCCCCCCCCTTTTTTTTGTTTACTATTCATTAAAAATTACAGAAATAACTTATTTTACTTGTAGACGGTTTTAATACTGACAATAATAATAAATAAATGTTTCTTAAGCACCAAATCAGCATATCTGATTAATTCCTGAAAGATTGTATGACACTGAAGACTAGAGTAACCATGATAAAACGTAAGTCTATTATATTTTTACAGTGCTTAGCATAATTGAGTACACCCCAATCTTTTTAACCCTCATTTGTGATTAGTCATTTCCTATAAGTAGGAAGCATAAAAAATCTGACAAACTGTGTCATCTCTCTCTTCCCATCTGTTTCGTAATGTTCCATTTTCCCCTGTCATCCCGTTTTGTAACTCCATAATACACACAGGCAACACAATTTGAGAAATCAATGGTCCGTTTGCATCCGATTTGGGTAAACACCAAATCAAATAAAACAAATAAATTGCGCCCGCGTTTCCGGCTTGTGGCCCGAAGAAACAATTGGGTTATTAATAAAGAAATCATTCGGAAGCAGGGCCGTTAAAAATAGCATAAATAGGGGATGACACACAACAGGATGAACTTGAACGACCTGAGTAGTACGTGTGTGTGCTGTGTCTTTCCCAGCATGCGCCGTCTAGTCGGAAAACACAGGGACGCGGGGAGTGATGAAAGCATTCGGAAGTGTTATTATGGAAAGTAGGAGACCACCGGGGATACTTGGGGACAATGCATGGTCTCTGTTCCTGACGCTGACCTAGCCGGACCTGAGCGCCACATATACGTGATGCGACACGGTTTTAATTAGCCCGATCGCTCCCGTTCCGCAGCCGCAGGAAGGAGAGACTGAAATAGAGAGGGTGCTATTAACAGCAGGCCCCAATATAGCAGTGTCGAGACGCCACACAACTGCCCAGCACCCAGCAGACTCCTGAACACACTCGGAAAAAAGACGAGAGCACTTTTCTGCTGTTAGAGAGGGAGAGAGAGAGGGAGATGACCATTCCTGACCATAACAGCCTCAACTTTTTCTCTCTCTCTCCTTTTAGCAGCTGCGCTTTCCACTAGAATATTCTGTTCTTCTCTTTCCACTGTCTCCCATAGCAACTGCAAAGCTGTATCTGAATAACAGAACAAAGACTTCTTTCCTTTCTTTTCTCCCTCCCTCATTCCGTTTTTTTCCTCTCATCGCTTTTAGTAAATCCTCGAGATTCAAATGGATGCTTCCTTTAAAGGAATATTTCACCTAATCCTCCCCAAAAAGTCATATTTACTCACACTTGTGTTGTTATAAATCTTTGTTTATAGGAATATAAATAGGAATACTCTATTGAGCCGCTTCCACTCAGTGGTATGGTATGGGTCGGTTGGGTCACCTTTATCAGGCTTGCGTTTTCTTTGTCAAAAAGGTACCAATGGGTGAGGTGTATGACAGAAAGTTTCAGTCGACGTCATTCTTGCTCGAGGAAACATCAAAGTAAAGTTGTACAAGTCGTTCACATATCATATTAGAAGCACTTCTCACAAAACAGAGGCTTTATAAATACTTGTGTATAAATGTTCATAACTAACCTTTCTATGAACAAGATTTGATTATAACATCAGATCAATGGTGTATATGAATGAAATAGCCATAAATGAACATATAGAGCCCCTTACAGTCTTCAACATGTTACCAATTACAGAAAAACTACACACAGCATACATTTAGTTCTTACTTGGGTTCAAAAACAACACGCAACATACAGCCCAGTCAGTGCAAACCTCTCATCTGTGTCTTTAATCTTCACCAGCACATGCGACCTCTGTTAGAAAGTAATTCCATAGTCCAAAAGGTGGCGTTCATGTTTTAGATTGCTGAAAGAATCATTTGCTCCTTTGTTTTTTCCAGCTTCTCCTTTGTTTTTTTGCATGTCAGTCGTGTGTTTGTCTGATTCTGAAAGAATTGGATGTCAGAAGTACTTCAATAATAAGGCACACGTCATAATTATCAGGTCAAGAAGTTTGTTACTTCAAATATAGATGCACACGAGTTCTCACGAAAGTGAAACCATTTGTGCTTTAGACAGCCTTGTAAACAACAACAGGACACGTAGATTCGGCTCTTTTTCTTGGCTTTGTGACTGTTCATCAAGAAGACAACAAGGTTTGTTTGAGTTAGGGTCGACCATTGCTCGTTATTATATGTATATATTATTATGGTGTATTGTCTCGGCTGTGTATTTAAAAATGGTGCTTCCTTTGTTTTCATTCTCCTGGCTTGTGCATGAGCTAGTGACGTATCTCTGTAAACCAATAGTGTTCAGCTGCGCGTCTTGCTCCACAATTTGGTACCCTTTTGTTGTGCTAGGTACCTTTTCGAAAGGGTACCACAAAATGGTACGGTATGGTTCGCTTTTTGGTACCTTTTGACAGACGAAATGGCCATAAAAGCATACCGAACAGTACCGTACCACCCAAATATGGACCTCGAGGTCAACAGGGTGACAGTGTTGAATTGAGGTCGCAGAGTGGTGTGAATGTGGGATGCCAAATGGGACATGGGTGCCGAGATGACGACCAATCACATGGTACCAGCAGGTCGGGGTGATTTAGCATGCTAATGCCAGGTTCATTTACAACCAGGCTCCAGTCTGTGGCAAATTAATGGTAGATGGCCCCAGTCTAACACAATCACAGCTGACCCAGACAGAGCTCCACTAATGCAGACCTCGCTCTCTGGCCTTCTGCCTCACATGCATAACTGCACGCACGCACACACATGCACTCTTTCTGCCTTTGTTAACATTTAGCACAGCGGTAATACATTGCACACTCACGCTAACGCAAGCATTAGTAGAACTACAGTAAGCCTACACACCTCTCCTCTCACCGAAATCACCATTTCAAGGAAGTAAGCGCTTAAATTACAACTCTAAATCCCTAACTAACAATCATGGTGTGTTCTTCTCTCCAACAGACAGACAAATCCTCTGTAAAAGAGCCATGCTAAAGGGATTTTTCACAGCATGGCTTCATATCGCCACAGTCTGGTGGTGGCTGCTAGAAAGCAGGCCACACACACAAACACACACACACACTCAGGTCGTCCAGACAAACCGGACAAAACCCTTTCCTATCAGAGAGGAAATGACTCGTCATCATCATGGGTGGAAATGGCCTCCCACAGACGGTGAGGAAAGAGAAAGCTTATCACTTTATAGCAATTTCCAAGCTTTAGGAACGGTTACACAAATAGAGAAATGTTAACATTCATTCATTCATTTTCCTTCAGCTTAGTCCCTTTATTTATCAGGGGTCGACACAGCGGAATGAACCTTCAACTTATCCAGCATATGTTTTACGCAACGGATGCCCTTCCATCCATAAATACCCATACACTCACTGATTCACACACATACACTGCGGCCAATTTAGCTTATTCAAATCACCCATACCACATGTCTTTGGACTGTGGGGGAAACTGGAGCACCTGAAGAAAGCCACGGCAAGAGAACATACAAACTCCACACAGAAATGCCAACGGGCCCAGCCAGGGCTCGAACCAACGACATTCTTGTTGTGAGGTGACAGTGCTAACCACTGAGCCAACGTGCCGCCTCAGAAACACTAATATAATCTGAAACAAGCATAATTTGAGGGAAACTTGGGAATTGTTGGTAGTACTTCTCATAGTTTTGGCACAAAATGAACATGAACTGGGATCTCACTTCTCATGTAATCACTCAATCAGTGTTTTGACCAGGGATAAACTGTTGGAAGGAAAGAATGAATGACAAAAAATGTTGTGCTATAGTTTTTACTTCTTCTACCGTTGATGTTCAATAGATTTCAGTTTCCAACAATCTTTTTATTTTGTGTTCAAGAGAAAAAAAAGAAACTCATAAAGGTTTGGAACCACTTAAGGGTGGGAATAATTTTCATTTCTAGTTGAACCCTTTAATCCCAACGTATTCAATTGAAACCGCAAGCTAGAGCAGAATTAAAAAACAAAATACGATTTTGCAAAGTAGAGCACAGAGTTACAGCACAATTCTCACAATTCCTAGAGTTAGAGCACATAGCCTTGGGGCACTCGTGGAGAAAACGCATTGCTTAAGCAAAAAGAACTAATGAATAAAAGTGCTATGCTCAACTGGAGTAAAAATATTTGTAAATCATTTTAATTGGTATATTTATTCCATTTGTTTGGAGAAAGTCATTCTGTGTTGATGTGCAAAAATGAAAACTTTCTCTCACAGCCTTCAGATGAGGAAGTTTGTCAGTAGTTGCAATGGTGTGCGTGTGAGGAATCAATAAAGAATGTCTCTGCCCACTGAACAAACCGATCCTAATTGACCAGAGACAAGTTGCTGGCATTGATTCTATCTTTATGTTGATGTGTGGGTTAATACAGGCGACATAAACCAGGCCAATCCACCAGACAGTGCACTGATTCCTAGGAAAGCTGACAGATGCAGTTTGCTGGGTGGATTGCATGTGTGTTGCCGGCTTGCGTCTTAATCCGCGAGGTACGTTATCCAGCGACGGCCAGATGGGATCATAATCCACTGGTATTAGTCGTCCAAACCCAAACAGACAGATTTTCTTTAATGAGTATCTTAAACCCAGAATCCAGATCCTTACCAATAGCCAGAGGACTAAAGAATAATGCAGATCACTGTGGAAATTGGAAAAAGTACATATATGACAATCGATGTCATGAAAGTTCACTCGATTACATGCAAGCCCTGATCAGCTTAGTTGCATTCAAATTTTGAGATGCAAAAAAAGCTGCATTTGGCCTAGGGCTGTGCGATTAATCGAAATCGAATTGCGATTTGAAACGTTGCGATTAGCTAATCGCAAGAGGCTGCCATATGTGATATGTATTATTTAATTTCCCATGCCCAGAGCAAATGCGTGCATGAAGTCTTACTAGCCAATTGAGTGAGCACACTTTCGTTCTGCTCAATCAGAATTGCGCAACCGAACTATGCGGAACGCCTACAAAAAAAACACAAACAGGAAAGCGTGGACAAGTGTGATGATGGCGTCTGCTGCTTCAGAAGCATTAATTGACGAATTAACATCAAAGAAAAACAAAGTTTGGTTTCAAAGTCACGAAAAATTCAACTTTATTGTTTTGATGACTTCATATCTATTTCACGTGCATTCACGATGCAGGTATATGTGCGTCGACTGTTATAGTGACTGACTGTAATGTAATGTACTATAGAAATATAACTTGTCATCTCATTTTCATATAACATATATATAGATGCATTAGTTGTAGAATTTTAAAGCAGTTTAACAATTTAAATGCTTCTTATTGGATATTACGTCATTCGATGTGACGCATGACTTTACGGAGAGCTTACGACATACTAACTACAGTTTGCTTTAAGAATTTGTTAACAAATTTAGATACAAACTAGCTAGTAGTTACAAAGCCCCTAGTGTGGACTTTACCTTCCAGTTTTAGAAAGAACTTACGAACAGCTGGTGCAACCCTACCCAGGAGATAATTAATGCCATAACACACTACCTCACTAAAGACATGGTGCCTTTTAATGCAGTGACCAAAGAGGCATTTTAAAAACTTATCTAAATGCAGGATAGGAGATATACACTTCCGTCTCGCACCTATTTTAATCAGTATGGAGTACCGCAGCTGTACGTTTAACGTCATGATATTTTGTGTAGCATCAAATTATTTCATTTTGTACAATATAAGCTACAGAAAGGTTCTTATCAGCCATATTAGTTTGCTGAGTGTTCTGTATTTTTATAATAATTATTTTTTATTTGTATAATAAGCTATACTATCTCCCTAATTTGAGTTCAACTTGTTAACGGAAAGGTAAGATCATTTTATTTGTGTTTACTGTTTGCTCTAGAGAAATATTAGTGTTTAATTTCTGAATATTTAAAAACTGTTAAGTTGTTTAAGTTAAAATATTTTCAGTTCCCTTTTTAACTAACACACACTGCATTTTAGCAGCCCAGCAGGCATACAACATCATAAGACGTTAATATTAGGTTGGATTTAGGTCATGACATCAGGTGACCAAAATTCAATGTCTAGCCAATGTCAGCAGTAATAATAACGATGTCAAATTACATTAATATTTAATAGTTGATTTTAGGTTGTGTTAGAAAGTGACCAAAATCCAACGTCTGTTAGATGTCATAGTGGTAACGTCCACACAACGTCAAGGTGTAACATGATTAGACGTTGATATTTGGTTGATTTTATATTGGACGTTGGACATTGACGCCAGCATGACGTTGGGTTCTGACGTCAACCATTTCCAAACAAAATCCAATGTCCCCATGACGTTGGGGTACAACGTCAATATGACGTCATGTTGACATTCTATGCCTGCAGGGAGTAAGAAGCTACAATACAGATTATTGAGCTGAAGCTTAACTACAAAATTAAATCGCAAATCAAATCAAAATTGCAATATCTGTCAAATAAATCGCAATTAGATATTTTCCCCAAATCTCACAGCCCTAATCTGGCCCAATAATATCATCCCAGAGCAGGAGGTCTTCCTCCTCTGAATGCAGGATTGGAAAGTACGCCAGAAAGAAGAGGATGACAAAAAGGGGGCATGAGGAAAAAAGAGCAACTCTGTGCCCAAATGCCCTGTCCTACTTCTGTCAAGCCGCGCTAATGCTTGTCTCGTGCTAGTTGGATGCATTTTTCAACTCTGACCATGCCGATTACATGTACATAATTTAGGTCAAATTAATTCATATGGATTTCACAATACATATTACTCATCTGGCATTAACATGCATATGACCCTGTGTTTCAATGCAACACTGATATGACCAGCAGTATTTGACCTTTTTCACAGAGGCACTAATAAATCATGCATCTTAAATTCTTGTTTCACTCACATGTGTGTAAATAGGTCTGCGGTGCACGTGTGCATATAAAATCTCCAGTTGCAAGCCTGTAATGTGCTAGTTTAAGAGCAGCAGGTGTTGGTTTTGACTTTAACCCCATGATTCGAGAAAACCCACACACACACATACTCTCAAAGCTGCCTGAGCTGTAGTGGACACCAGCCAAGAGACACACACACACACACACACACACACACACACACAGCCACCCAGGTCTCATGTGTCCTGGCCTTGCTCCGGCTAGACTGATAATTGATTGCTGGTTTGCAGAGGGCCAGAGCGTGAACTCAGCAGTGCAGGACACAGTGTGTTAAAGTCACAGCCTGTGTTGACCACTGCTAACGGCTACATGTCACACCACCGGCGTGAACTAAATCCATAAAACACTGTGAGTGCATCGCAGCCTCAGATGAACTGTGTTTTTTTTTTTCCGAATGTCAATAATGTCTGATTACTTGAACTGGGGCAAATGTGATGCAACAGAGTGCATCAGGTTTACACACACACTGAACGTTGACATACTTGACATGAAAATAATGCTCACTGGTGTATTTTTTATATTTGAAAACTGTGGATGTGTAAGTACGGAACTTCATATGCATATATTTAATAACTTGCTTAGGGTAATATATACTGTAGCAAGATATTGCATGTATCAGCATCTTGATTTAATTTTTAAATCGCAAAATGTAAACTATATTACTGAACCGTCGCATAATATGTCAAATTAAACCCATTCACTTTACTTTTGCTCCCACCAGTTATTATGGGTGGTCTGGATTTGGCATTAACAAGTGTTTTTTGTGCCTCTTTTATAGGCTAATGTTTACCCCTATGATATCTACAGTTGTAGTTCAAATAATTATTTATTATTATTTTTTATTGTATGTTAATTAGCTGTCAACAATTAAAAAACTGAGAATAAAATATATTTATACACTACCGGACAAAGTCTTGTTGCCTATCCAAATTTTAGGAACAACAAATAATAACTTGACTCCTAGTTGATTATTTGGTATCAGAAGTGGCTAATATGAAAGGCAAAGACCTCTAGATTACGCTTATTTTACCAAAATAAAATATGATTATGCCTTGATTTTAATTAATTAATTAGGACAGTAAGGTCTAACTTTGCTTAAACAAAAGTTTTGTCATTTAACAGAAATAATGTACAGTATAGAATATAAAGTCATGGTAAATATTGTGTATGACTCCCATGAGCTTGGAGGACTGCATCCATACATCTCTGCAAATAACTTATTAATAAAGTCATCTGGAATGGCAAAGAAAGCATTCTTGCTGGACTCCTAGAGCTCATCAAGATTCTTTGGATTCATCTTCAATGCCTCCTTCATCTTACCCCAGACATGCTTAATAATGTTCAGGTCTGGTGACTGGGCTGGCCAATCCTGGAGCACCTTCATTTTTTTTGCTTTCAGAAACTTTGATATAGAGGCTGAGGTATGAGGAGCGCTATCCTGGTGAAGAATTTGCCCACTCCTGTGGTTTGTAGGATTTCTAATTATAAAGATTTTATCATAACATTTCCAATAATTATTTGAGTTTGCTGTCTATATTTTATAAGATTACTTTATATTACAACATATTTGTATGAATTTATATTTCATTTTAAAACCCCAAAAGACATTCTATGTACAAAATGCACATACAAAAATAATAAAGGCTGTCAGATAATTCAGAGCTCTTATGTTTATGACAGTTTAGTGATGGCATCATTTTAAAAACACACTGACCACAGCGCCAATGGAAGGACCAGCTGTTAAACTGATAAACAGTGAAAAACTGAAATAAAGTGGTAAAAGGAGAGGAGGAAGAACAACGGAGGGTGAGAGGGATGAGTGCAAAGGGCCGTTGAGGGCTGTAAAAAAAGCGGGCCTGTAAAAAGCGAGGGTGAAGTTGGGGTCGAATGCTCTCTTTCTCTCTCTCTGTTTTAGGTGGGTTCATTGAGAGGTGACTGACCAGTCCTGAGTCATAAACAGTCTGAAGTTTACAGCCATCATTCCGGTTGTTGTGCCCCCAACCCTAATCAGGATGAAGAAAGCAAGGCTGCTATAAACTGCACGTGGAGAAGGGGACAACTGATCGCCAAAGCCAGGTCAGGGCAAGCCTAAGGGGGCACGAGGAGTTCAACTGTCCTGCTGGATTCCCAGCAGATCTGCAGAATGCTTTGATGCCTATTTGTACTAAAATAAAATAACATACAATAAAATTAAATAAAATAACATACAATAAAATGAAATAAAATAACATACAATAAAATATAATAAAATAAAATAAAAAGAAAAAATAAATAAAATAAAACAAAATAAAATAATAAAATAAAAATAAATAAAATAAAACAAAATACAATAAAATAATAAAATAAAACAAAATAACATATAATAAAATGAAATGCATTAAAAAAATACAATACAATGCAATAAAATAATCAAATGAAATAAATAAAATAAAAATAAATAACACAATAAAAATAATAAAATAAATTAAATATTAAATTAAGTCTGTTGTAGACAGCCACATAAAATTAAATAAAATAATAATCTGAAATATAGGTTTGGCTTTAAGGTAGGGACCCTTCTAAAATCAATAATGTAATCTTAAAAAAATATATTGTAGACAGCAAATTAGCATGCAAAAAAGGAGTCATTTGAACTAAAACTGTAAGGAGATTCTATTTATTACTATTATGCTTTTACAAAATACAAATGTGGTATTTTTTTCCACTCCCAGCTGTGAAATATTCTGTTATAATGTTCGGCCCCAAATCTACACTCACAGTTTGACGACTTGGCTGAAACAAAAAGAAAAGCAGAGGAGGAGGAGGAATAAAGCAATAGATGTAAAGAAAAAACAAGCACTGAGTGGTCTGGGGGTCGCAGAAAATCCTAAATCCATCTGCTCTGTATCAAAACAAACATGAAGGGTGAGAGACAGACACTAATGCTCTGCTTGATGAGGGGAGGTGTTGAAGAAATAACAGCAGGAGGAGGAGGAGGAGAGAAAGAGTAAAAAGACAGGATGTTGTGGTTGGGAAAAAAAGAGAGAGAAAAAAATAGGAAAGGGGAAAAAAGCTTGGCACTTTTCTCACTGGAGTTGGTCTTAATTAAAAAGGATTGGTTTTATGTGACTGCCGGAGGGGAGAGACAATTTACTGCAAACATGTTCAGACAGACTGAAAGAGAGAAAGAAAAAGAAAAAGAAAAAAATATCTCGGTCTGGGTGGCTCTGTTTAACCTCACGTCTATCGCTGACATTCAATATATATGTTTAATGTAGGCAAAGTCCCAAAGTGCAGTCAAAGATCCTTTTCAGCAAGCAGAAAGTTGTCATTATGGTTCAGGTTTGATGGGTTTTTATGACTGGCACAACAACAATCAACTGATGCGTTCACACTTGATGATTAATAGATTGGTAATGATTACTCACGATCACATACATCAAGTCTACTGGTTTCACACCGCGTCTAACCTGGTAAAATGATGCCTAGAACAAACCCAGAGCAGGTCAATTTAACCTGCCAGAGCACCACAATTCTAAAGACACACGTTTCTTGCTAACCGTTTAGTGTGCAGACAGGAAGATGACTGTTTCCTCAGTGTATGTGTGTGTATTGGGGTGTGTGTGCCAATAGTGGTGGCAGAAAGAGCAATTTTGCTGAAGAATGTTTCAATGCAGGAAAGTCTGTCTGACATTATAACGGCAGAAAATAAGGAAGCGCTGACCTCGTCCTCACCCCTATCAGAAAACACATTTCAGTTATTCATTCACTCCGTCCACACTCGCATTCCTCGAACACAGGAGTCTGCTTAAAAGCATAGTGATCTTTTATCGCATCGTTTGCTTGAAGTTGTATGAATTACTATGCAAAAATTCTGCCGCTCCAATAAAAGACAGAGATAAAGAGCACTTAAACATATTTGATTCGCATTACACTGTTTGATAATAAGCTTCTATGCCAATAAATAGTCTCAACTATACAAATTTGACAAGCAACAAGATTTTTGTTTATTCAGATGTTTTGTGATAGGTTGTGTTGCAGCCCCGCCCACCATGAAATCACATTGGTCCAATCTACCTCTCTGCAAAAATGTTTATTAATCATCAGCCGGTGCTGATTGGCTGTGATTTTTAGAATTGTACAAAACTGAATTTTTACACTGTGCTACTCTAGCCCTGCCCACTCTTAGATCTCACTGGCCGCTCAACATAAATAGTTATTAATCATTAACCTGTTCTGATTGGCTGTGATTTTTGGAAGTATTTTGATGTCAACACAATGTTATAGAGGGCAGATTTTATAAAAATAATTTAAAGTTGGCACCAATAGCCTAGTGGTTTAGTGTGCCTACATATAGCACCATGGTGCTCACGGCGACCTGAGTTCGATTCCTGGCTCGAGGTCATTTGCCGACCCTTCCCTTCTTTCTGCTCCCAATACTTTCCTGTCCACAACCTCCACTGTCCTATCCAAATTAAAGGTGAAAAAATCCTAAAAATAATTATTTAAAAAATGTTTTAAAGAGTCAAAATGCAATAAAATGTGCCTATTTTTAATTATTTTGATGTAAATTCAAGTGAAATGACAAAATGTTCTGCTGCGATGTCATGTGATTTGCAATAAGAGTTGGGTATAACACTCCAGTAACGCGTTACTGTATTCTAATTACATTTTAGGGAATGCAGTAATGTAACGAAATCCATTTTAAATTTGTGTAATTTGATTACAGTTACTAAAGTCATTGTAATTGCGTTACTTGCATCACAAATAAAGTTGAAGTTGGAGAACGTGAGCTGAAATGGCTGCTGTCAAGCGTGTTTGCTTCTTCAAGTGTAAATACAGACATTACTCTGATTTCATTGATTGTGAAGACAAAAATATTGCTGCGAAATTCAGTCTATGTGCAGTCTCTAAAGAACTTTCGACTGCTTTTATATCTCGACCAGAAACTTGTTCAAGCACTTGAACAGAAAGCATTTTATGACAATACTTGTCACCAGGCAGGACACCAGCGCCCAAAAATACAGTGGCCCAACTCCAAAGCCTAAACAGACTAAATGGGATTTTTGTGCAGGATCAGGAGGGAAGGAATCTTCTGAATGTGATGTGAAGAGTAGCTGCTTATGGGGCTGTTCACATATCGCATCTTTTGCACATGCAATTTTGTTATTTCTAATGGAGGTGTGCGGCTTGCGCACAAAAATTGGACCGAGTTTGGGCGCCCCGGCAATAATGTAATGTAATGTAACTAATGTAATCAGATTACAATTTTACAGTTGTAGTCAGTAATTTGTAATCTATTACTTTTTAAAGTAACTTACTCAACACTGTTTGCAATAGTGGACAAGTGCAACAGTGATGTGCACGAATAAATAATTGATAATAAATACAAATATTTTAAATTTATATCATTAAAAAAAGATTTCATAGCGACTGTAACCTACATTCAGAGAGATCTTTCTTTAGAAACAGAACAAAGACTCTTTGCAGATCTTCAGAAGAGATTTCCCATACCTCTTTTGCAGACTAAACTATCCCGCACACACAAACATCCCCTAGACGAAACTTAGAGGCAAAGCCAAAAATGGCAGCGCTATCCAAAATGTGATCTTAATCCACTGACCAAAACATAAGGGTCCAGACGAGAGCAATTCTCCCATGCATCCAAGCAAAAACAATCCTGCCAGCTCTAGTGTGCAGCTGACGTTACTATAGCAATGCCCGACACAGCACCAAGCAAAGAGCGTCTATCAGCGTGTGCTTATGTCTGTGTGTCAAGAGATTTGTGCCCTGTTTGCTCCAGCAGTGCAGTTAAAGGGAGTGCCAGCCCGGTGGATGTGTGCGAGCTTGTCTGCTGTGTGTTTGTTTGCGCGCACCTGCCTCTAAAAGTGGGCATGATGGTGTTGGCATTGCTCAAGTCCTATGCAGGGCTGCTGCATACCTGAGCACACCTGAACCCTGAGACGATAATCTGATAGCTGACGTGCATGTACAGACACGAAGCTGGAAATTCCTTTCCCCCGCTCACAAACCCAAGCAGAAGAAGAAAGGGACAGGCCTTTCTTTCTTTCTCGTTCTCTCTGAAGTACCCAGGCGTGTCCAACTGTACATCTGCGTGTCTGCGTATTTGTTTAATGTAAATCTGCCTTTCGAAAGTCTTCAGTGAGGCAGAACGAAAGCTTAAGACTGTGACTGGGAAAGAAGAAAGACACCCATACAAAATCACCAATCGGAACCCTCCCACCTCCTACAACTGGGCAATATGTAGCTTAAAAAAAGTCATTCTTGATATTCTTGTTCTGAAATGATGGTTTTCATTCACAAAGGATAAATTTTTTTGTGAAACAGTTGAAAATGTGATTTTTATGAATGTACCAATTTAAAAATACATAGTATCAAACATCAATATTCTACCCTATCTACATACATTCTCTTATAAAGCATTTAAAATATTAAAAACTACCATGAAAACTATTGAAGTAATGACACAAATGAATCGCTGAATCAGTTATTAGAAATAAACATTATGAATGATTCATGTAACTAGATTTTATTGATTCACTTGTCCAAAGTGAGTTCCAAATCAATTCATTAAAAGGTCACGAAACATGCAGATTTGAGATGTTGACAGCCATATATATGTCCCACGTTGCTACAAACACTATTTGGACACATATATTCCACAGCAAATTCTTTCTTCCGGTTTGAAAAGTAATTTTAAAGCTGCGTCACGGCGATTAGATCCTTGTGTAAATTCCAGCATGGAGATTGGCTGTTTTTACTGGCTGGTGCAAAGTGAAATCATTGAGTTTTCAGCATTAATTTGTGAGAAAGACTTGGTTGAGAAACCATGCTGTGTTGCAACCATAATGCAAACAAGTAGTAGAAGAATTGTTCGGAGTCATGAGTCGTCAGTGTTGCGTTTATAAATGTGTCGCAACTAAGGTTTTGTTTCCATTTCCCTGTGATGAGAGCACAGCTCACGTGTAGAACCACGTGTGTGGATTACAGTGATCTGCTAACACGCGACAAAAATATGTGTGTAAGGAAAAATTTTTTCAATCTGGAAATGGTGAAATCTGGATTTGCCGCTCGTCTTCTTTATAAAAAGACGCGGTTCCACTTGGTGTTGATTGTCCTGTCTCTACGGATTTTGTGTGTGTGATCAATGTTCTTTGTTTATGTTTATTCAGACGGTAAAGTTAGCTAGTATCGTCAGCAGTACTCTTTCAAACTTAAAAAATATTTGTTCTTTTATTTTAAAACGGAACTTTAAATTATTGAAATTTCCTTAAATTTAAATGTCCAGTAAATTTCTGTAATTTACCATCTGTTATTTTACGATAAATGTCTGTAATTTTACGATTGTTATTTTACGTTTTTCTCCGGCATCCTAGCTGGCGAAAAAAAATAAAAAAGTAAAATAATAGATTTTTTTTGCAGTGCAGTTTTGTAGTCATATATTCAAAATGATTTAGCTGCTAAGTTTTTTTTCATGACTCTTTAAACTAATTTGAACTGAATCACAGAAATGAATCAGTTCAAAATAGACTCTTCAATGGATTAATTACAAACTTGATTTGCATTTTAAAATGTCAACCAGAGTTTCCAAAATCAGATAACCTATAAAAACATCTCTGTCTTAACCCTCTTGAACTTTACTGTCATTTAGGAAAAGAAAATGTTAAACAAAACATTGACATTCCCCTAAGAAAATTAAAACAGGTTCTAAACCATGTAGTTAACCACAATTTTCTGCTATACTAATCCTAATTTAACTTTGGTATTTGAAGTAAAATTGTGGTTAAACAAATGGTAAATGATTAGACGTTCACTACAAACCATAGTTTTTATAAGACAAATTGTTTGTGAAAATAGCATACATAAAAGCTTTTCCATCCAAACGTGCCACCCTCCCAAATCCCCCTTAAATTAAAAACCTACACTAAAACTAATTTCCTCACCCACACATGCACACACACTCACACACTAAAACACACAGTAATTATGAAAGTGCCTTGGGTTCTAGAGCCTTGCTCTCTTTAAAAGTTGACCTTTGCCTCAGTTCAATCTGTCGAATAAAACTCGAAGCATCAATCATCCCTCTCGGAGCTCCATCTCTCCTTTTCTCCCTCTGCTAATGGCTCTCATCCCTCATTCATGAAGACAGACAGGAGCGAGTTGTAACTCACCTCATAAAAGAGACAGATAGCATGTCATGCGCAGAGCATATGCATCACGAGAGAAGCGGCAGAGGGGAGAAAAGGAAAAGAAGCTTTCCTGGCCTTTCATCTTGTTTCATTAACATTTCATATTAGCACATTTTGGGGGGGCCATTGTGAAAAAGAATATGCGCGAGACCCTGCGTCTGCACGTTATTCATCATTCAGCACTGCGAGATACACTGTCCATCTCCACACCCTACAAATTCTTGGATGGGCTTTCGTCTTTTTTTTCCGACTTGCGCTTTCTTTCGCTCCCCTTCTCTCTCTCTTGGTTTCCTTCTTTCGCTCTTGTACTCTCCAGCGTCTGGCAGAGCGAGTGTTTTTCTCCATGGAAACCGACATAACAGTCTGCCTAAGCCAAACTCCAGCTCTACAAACAGAACCAAATCAAATCTATCATCCAGTCCTGTTATTCCTCTCCCTGTCTTTCGCTCTCCTTCAGCTCAGCCAGTTCTGAAGGATACAGTTCCGAACACAGACGTCATTCCCAAACTCCTGGGGATCGTTAATATTTGTGTGATGAGGTTGCGCATGAAACGAGAGCGCGAGCGAGAAATATAAGGAATATAAA
Source organism: Danio aesculapii (assembly GCF_903798145.1). NCBI lineage: Eukaryota > Metazoa > Chordata > Actinopteri > Cypriniformes > Danionidae > Danio > Danio aesculapii. The sequence goes on along the minus strand of NC_079442.1, from coordinate 35,837,515 downwards.
AGATGAAATCATTGACGCCACGCGAGGGTGTAAATTCAGTTTGAGCGCTGCGGTTAACCTTCCTGAATGCTAACACAATTTTGAGCGTGCATTCAACCGGAAAAACTGGCCTTTCTGATTCAAACCCACTCGAATGACAAAAGCCCACAAAAATGGATATTTGTCTTGGTTACATAAGCGTTTAGCCCGCAGATGGAAAAGATGACCGATGTCCAAAGGTACCATGCTTCCAGAGGCTTTCCCAATGAAACACGTAGTTCTTCCTGGATTTTGATGGACCCGATTGATAGTTGCAGTCTTTCAATGACAGAGTAGAAAGAATTTATCTATCTTTTATTTCCAGAGCATGCTGTTTGTGGCTCAGTTCAAACCATAGACTTCAAGGTGAAAGGTCACGCTCTGTTAAGAAGCTTAAAAATACCAATAGAGCCAATTGACTAACTGGCTTCTTCATATTAACTTCCACATGCTAAGAGATTTGCGAGTGTGTGTGACAAGTTTCAAAACCACCGTACAATCCACTGCTACCTTACAAAACAGCATTTCGCAAAGAGTGTTGCTACAAATCGTGCTCTGTGCCATCTTGTTTTATCTGTGGCTTTGATATCTGAACGTATTTAAATAAAAGACAGAGGAACATATGCAGCTCACTCTTCAAAGCTTAATACTTGCATAAAAGAGTCTAAAAAGCAGTGAAACAAATGTCCTAATCTTTTGTGTATAGGTTCAAAACGTTTTTTTACATGTTCACACCAAGAATAATAACTATTATGTGAATGAATACGATTATAGTTTAAAGTAGGGCCGCACGATATTGGAAAATTCTAACATTGCGATTTTTTTTTTTATTTTGTAATATATATTGCAATGACTTCATAGCTGTTTGTTAAGAATTTCTAATGTTAGATCAATTGGGATGATTCTGCATTGGGAAGTACATCTTTATAAAATTTAATAAACAATCTATAAAATTTTGGGGGTCACATTTTGTTGTTAATTGTTGAGTATTTTCATGCACATGTTTAACCAGTGATTGATGAATTAATGTTTACTTTTTGCATCTCCGTATAATCTAATAGGAAAAGTAAGGATATTAGCACTGCAACTAAAGCAAGGCTAGTCAACGCGACCAATTCCTGGAGATCAAGGTTGACGCCTTCAAGTTGTGGTGCTGTAGGAAACTGTTGTGCATCCCATGGACAGCAAAAATCCCCAATTTGAAGTCCTAGGGTGCATCAAGCCAAAGACTTTGCTGGAAGCCAAGATTACCAAACAGAAATGATCCTATTTTGACTATGTCATGCGTAGCAATTCACTCTAGAAGGCAGTCATGGTCAGTGGAAGTAGGAGGAAAGCCCGCCCGAGAACTCGATGGCTCGATACTGTCAAATCTGATACCAACATGAGCAGGCTATACCTAAAAAAAGCGGTGATTAATAGAACTGTGTGGAGAGGAATGATCCATAGAATGATCAAAAATCGACCTCGATTGAATGGATAATTGAAAATCTATAAACCTTTTGGGGTTCCAGGACAAGTTTTTGTTGTTGTCTGTGCTATTTGCAGTGCGTTTCTGTATTTGCATGTGTTGTGAGTATTTTCATGCACATGTTTAGTCAGAGATTGATGAAATAATGTTTACTGTTTGCATCTCCATAAAATCTAATAGGAAAAGTAAGGATATCAGCACTGCAACTAATTCAAAGCTAGTCAACGGGACCATCTTTCCCATAGCAACCTATAGTTGTGGTGCTGGAGAAGACTGTTGCGCATCCCATGGACAGTGAGAATCACCAATAAAAAAGTCCTAGAGTGCATCAAGCCAAAGACCTTGCTGGAAGCCAAGATTATCAAACAGAAATTATCCTATTTTGACCATGTCATACATAGCAATTCACTTGAGAAGGCAGTCATGGTCAGTGGAAGTGGGAGGAAATGCCGCCAAAGAACTCGTTGGCTCGATACTGTCTGATACCAAAAATCTGATACCAACACGATCGAACATGCGAAGTGATTAATAGAACTGTGTAGAGGGGAATAATCCATACAGCGACCGAAAATCCACCTTGATTGAACGGATAATTGAAAGTCTAATAAAGAGTCAATAAACCTTTTGAGGTTCCTGGACTCGTTTTCATTGTGGTCTGTGTTATTTGCAGTGCGATTAATGTTTACTATTTGTATCTCCGTAAAATCTAATCAATTTGTGGTACTGGATAAGACTGTTGCGCATCCCGTGTTCAGCAAGAATCACCAATAAAGAAGTCCTAGAGTGCATCAAGCCAAAGACCTCGCTGGAAGCCAAGATTACCAAACAGAAATGATCCTATATAGGCCATGTCATCTGTAGCAATTCACTCAAGAAGGCAGTCATGCTGGGAATGGTCAGTAGAAGTAGGAGGAAAGGCTGCCCAAGAACTTGGCTCGATATTGTCGAATCTGATACCAACATGAGCATGCGTGAACTCAAAGAAGCGGTAATTAATAGTACTGTATCGAGGGGAACGATCCATAGAATGACCGAAAATTGACCTTGATTGAACAGATATCTAATAAACAGTCTATAAACCTGTTGGGGTTCCCGGACACGTTTTCATTGTAGTCTGTGCTATTTGCAGTGCATTTCTGTATTTGCATGTGTTTTGAGTATTTTCATGCATAACAATCTATAAATATATTCAAGAAAAAGATACAATTGAAATAAAATGTTTTATCGTTTCCCGAGTCTAACGGTATTCAAGTACAGTGACTGAATGATAAAAATAACTTGAATCGTAGTTAAGGTCACAAACGGTAGAATTTTTTATACTTGAATATTTTTTAAAAACATTACAACCAAAAAACACCTGCAAATGATGAATTATAATACAAACTCAACATTGCATATCCTGCGATGTGACTATTGCGAACGGTCACATTGCGATATCGATATATTGTGCAGCCAAAAATCATTTTAGTATTCGCCACAACTATAAACAATAGCTGAAATGCTACCATTGGAATCACTTTCAAATCATTCACTTATTTTTCCAAGCTGATGAACATTAAAAACATTGACAGCCAATCACAAACAGCTCAAACATTTAAAGCGCCAGACCACAAAACTACAACTTTCGCTTTATTGTGCTAATGTGGATGCCGATAGTTATCATTAAAGTGATCTGCTGTAAACCATCCTTAATCCTTCAAGATTTATTATGAAATGCTATTATCCAGAGGCTTAATGCAAAGACGAACCATCTCCAATTCGCATAATCGCAACAGAACATGTGACGGATGAAAATGCCACATCATTAATATAGCCACAATCCGCCCCATTCATTCCGATTCAGAAGTGCTTTTCGTAGCGACCCAATCCCAACTTTTCAATGACAGAAATGCTTACTGCAACATAAACTTCCATTCACAATCGCGCATAAGGAAAGCATTTGGTTGGGGGGTGGGGGGAATAAAGAGGCTTTGCATAATTTTCCACATTGACTCAAGAGTGCGTTCCTTGGCTTGGCTGCCGCTTCCGCTTTTATATTCCCCCAGCCTGTGATGCAGTTTGTGCTCAGTAAAACCCTGAGTGAGAAACTAGCGGAAGAAGCCAGAGACTCAGAGAGAGAGAGAGAGAGGAGTAGGATGTACCAGTGTGAGTTGGCAAGAGGCAGGATTTTCCATTGACACTGCCCTCCCCAAGGTTCTCCTGTCTCCTTTACTGTGGGACGCTCTCAGAGCCTCGGTTTCTCCTTCCTCTGGTGGGACAGTGGTGCGGGGAGAGGGCCGTGTTTCCTGCTGTTCTCATCGCCTGGGTTTTGGCTTGCCGATGGACGAGTGTGTTTTCCACACCAGGAAAAGAGGCGGGGGAAAGAAGCGGGAGAGGTGGGAGGTTGAAGAAAATAAAATATTACAATAAAGCCCTAAATGGAAAGGACGCTGCTTAGATGTCGCCTTGAAAAGAGTGTTTTTGGTCAATGTAAAGCTCTGAAATGCTCTTTGTATATTATTGTTGCAAAATGAATCATTAATATGTATTAGGTTGCACAATATGGCTATATGCACACGGATATTTAATTTTTAGCCAGGCAGTCCAAGGGCTTCCGGTGAAGGGCTTTCCATTACAAAATTGTCACACTTAAGATCTGATTTCTCTAAAAATTTGTGATCTTCACTGCCTGTTAGATATACACTATGACGTGGGTCTCAGATCGGACAAGAAGCACTGCATTAAACTCCATTTCCCCCTGCCATGTCTTTAAAATATGACTTTAAATATTGTACCCCAGTATTCTCAATGGAATTTCTGCGCTAGACTTTTGCTACTGACGGCGCTAGTGGTTACAACAGTCTTTCATTTCGTTTTACACTTGAACAACTAAATGAATGCTTAAGTCTATTTAGTTGAATGTATTGTAATTACATTACAACACTGATGCTGTAAAAACAACCTTGTGAAATTGAAAATAGTCAAGGTTTCACCGGAAGTGAATTGTTGGCCTTAAAACTCTAGCTGTGCATAGAGCCCATTGAAAAATGTACACATTTTAATAAATGGACAAACAACATGTTTTGTTATTTCTATTTGATTGCAAATGCTAAATAAAGAAACAATAATAAATTCAAATCAAATATGTTTCCTAATGCCCTAAAATATTATTTTATTTTAATATAAGTTGTTAATAAATTTGTATTCATTTAACAATTGATATCAAATATACAAATAAATAAATGGAATTTAAGAAAGAATATTATTTGGGAATGATAACAATAATAATATTATTATAATTAATTATAATAAAGTCATTTTCACAAGGCCCTTAAATTTAAAGCTAAAATTGTAATAAAGATACAATAGGGCCAAATAGATGTAAAAAAATGTAATTTTGTAAACCCTCAATAAATTGCTAAAAAGTTTTGTTTCTTCAATATTTTTTATGTAAATTTAAAATAAAAGAATCAAAAACTTAAATAAAGAAATGCAATACTAATAATGTCAAATTACAATAATAATGATAATAATAATTAATTGATTAATTATAATAAAATCATTTTCACAAGGCCATAAAATAAAATAAAAAAAAAATCTAAAGCTAAAACCTCATTCATTCATCATTCATTCATATTCTTTTCGGCTTGATCCTTTCAGTAATCAGGGGTCGCCACAGCGGAAACAATATTGTTTTATATAAACCTTAAATAAATTGCCAAAAAAAATACATTTAAAATAAAAGAATTAAAACCTTTAATAAAATTAAACGTGGAGAGGAAAGAATGCTTTAAATATCAATATTCTGATTCTTTGTGACTGTTTTTACACACAACTAGCTAACCATAGCCAGCAGATCTTTAACATTTTTATATTTAAACATGGATATATTTGAATGTATAATTTGTTTTCATTTTGATCCAGAGTGAAGCGAACTAGCTCTATAAATGCTTGGTAGCTTTATAACTAAAGCTTACATACTGCGCTCACCTGTCTTTTGTCATTGACGCTTTGCGATTTAAAGCATTCAAATGTATGCATTTGCACCTGCAGGGCTGCATTCTAGCGAGCTTGTTGGACAGGATGTTTTGGTCTGTGTGGTGTGTGTTTTGGTAACACTGAGTGTGCACAGGCTCATCCAGTTACCACAGAGCCTTTGTCTTCAGACACAGACCAACATGTGGCTTTGTGCAAATTTTCTGACTCAAACTGTTTTGTTGTTTGAAGACCTTTAAATAAAAGAGTGATTGTTTTATTACTAAAAGAAATACAAATTACATTAAATCAACTGTACTAAAACGACTAAATGTAAGACTGAAATAAATATATAAATAATTTTTTAAAAGAAAAACAAAATATGTCAAAATCATGATGAATATGAAACAGAAGTTTGCACTATAAAATATAAAAATAAAAGATTTTTTTTTTATTCAAAATTATAAAAAAGCTAACCATATTAAGTGTTTAAGTTCATGCTAATTATTTTATACAGAAATGTAACATTTTTGTATTTTTTTACAAATAAAATCAAGATAAAAACTATTAATTATAAATAAAATATAAAAATAAAAGCTTTTATTTTAATTAAAAATAATAAAAGGATAACAAAAATAATGTTTGTTCATGAACTAAAACGACAATCTAAAACTGAAAAAAAATGCTTTTAATAAATAAAATGACAAAATTAAAATCACAAAAACAAACTGAAATGAAGATAAAAAAAATTAATAAAAAAAAATTAAATAAAATAACATCCTTGCAGAATAATGATGATACAGTTTATCAGTTATAGTTCAGCTCGCATACACAAATGGGGCTTTACAGGTGCACATATACAAACATGGGAGTTCAGTAGCTCTGGAAAATTAAAAGAATATTGAAGTATTAATAGTAAGTGCAAAACAATCAATAAAACCAACCATGACATTCTTAAATAAATATTCTTGTCAGGATAGAAGCAATGTGAAAATCAATATATGTCAGGAAAGGTTCCCAAATTTTATGAAAAACTCCACTTTTATCATGTACAATACAGGTCTGATAATCTAAAGACACGTATTCAAGAATAGTTTGATGCCACTTCCTAACAGATGGAGCCTTATCTGAGATCCATTGTAAAGTTTACGTTTCTTGCATTAAAAATAAGAAAGTTGAAAAGCCTCATTTTGTACTTGTCAAGACTTACAGGAGGGGACATTCCTATAAAAGCTTTTATTTTAATTAAAATAATAAAAGGCTAACTAAAATTATATTTGTTCATATCGGCACTAAAATGACAATCTAAAACTGAAAAAGATTCTTTTAATTAATAAAATGACGAAATTAAAATCACAAAAAAAAAATTGAAATCAAGACAAAAATGTAAAAAAAATATATATAAATAAAATCAAGATATAAATTCATTCATTCATTCATTTTCTTTTCTGCTTAGTCCCTTTATTATCTGGGGTCGCCACAGTGGAACCACTCAAATTCATTAAAAGTGTGCAAACAAAATATAAAAATAAAGGCTTTTATTTTAATTCAATGTAATAAAAAAAATAACTAAAATAAATATTTAGATTATTCGCTAAAATGACCAAATCTAAAACTGAAATAAAAGTAATTCTAGATAAGTCTAGATAGAATTGTTTGAAATAAAACCTGATAAAAATGCAAAAACAAAACAAGTAAAAACTAAAGCTCATATAAAATAGGAACAAATACTAACAAAAATAAATGCATTAATTAGCAAACCTTAAGTAAAAAATAAATAAATAAATAAATAAATAAATGTACAAACCAGTTCAAGTAAAACTTGATTTTCAGTGTAAATAATCCAATCAAAGCCAGAAACCAATTTCCCTGCTAATTAGTCCCCTATGTTGACGTAAAGTGAGCATACCGAACAAACATCATTTACAACATGATCGGATTGAAAGCCAGATGTGAGCGATGCACGGTGTGAACAAAAGCCTGCAGTCTGACTGACCCAACAAAGCAAACAGATGAGCAGTGGCCTACATGAACACCTCCGCCTGCGCCCTCATGCCACACTCCTCCATCTCTCCTGCCAGACGCTCAGCCAACAGCAGTCGGGCAGCTGGGAGCGTTTTAGAACAACATTTGCACCAGGTTTCAACCATAAACAATGAGCTCATTCTTTCTCATCTGCTCCGAGAGGACGCCTGCACTCGCGCTGGAGCTCCCACAAATCGCCACTTTTTTTAAGACCAGACACTACAAAAACATTTGTTTTACATTGGACCTGTCAGTTTTTAGATTTTAGGGCTTTTGGCATTTAATGAAGTGTCTTTTTAACAGTCGAATGTAAAGTAAACAGACAAAATACACATTTAAAAAAATTACTTTTGTTGCTTGTTTAAATTACTTGTTTAAAATAAGTTGAAACATCATTCTTACGCTTTTTGGAGGACTTAACCGTTTTATGTTCAATCCACTTAAATCTGTAAAAATGATTGAGTTAACTTAATTGGTCTGTGTTGGGATAACATGAAGGAATTGTGTGGAACCCAATTTTTACAGTGCACTTTTCATTGTTTCTTTAGTCGCACTTTATCAAGGCAAGGCAAGTTTATTTATATAGCCCATTTCATTCACAATGGTAATTTGAAGTACTTTACGTAAACAGGAATAAAAGGACCAAGAAAATAAATGATTACAAGAATTAAAATGATTAAAAACAAACTAAAATGTGTTAAAACAGGTTTTAAAGGAATGAAAAAGACATACGAGTGCGATCTGCAAGGCATAGCACAGTGCTCATTCAGTAAAGGCACAGCTAAACAGATGTGTTTTCAGTCTTGATTTGAATGTGCCTAATATTGGAGCATATCTGATAATTTCTGGAAGCTGATTCCAGCAGCGAGGGGCGTAGTAGCTGAGGGCGGATTTCACCCTGCTTGACTGAACTCTTTGAATTTCTAATTTATTTGATCCTAAAGATCTGAATGAGTTAGGTTTGTATTCAGTGCTATATCTGTAATGTATTGAGGTCCTAGGCCATTTACTGATTTATAGACCAGTAATAATACTTTAAAATCTATTCTGAATGTAACTGGGAGCCAGTGTAAAGACCTGAGGACAGGTGTGATGTGCTCCGATTTCCTGGCTCTGGTCAGAATCCTGGCAGCAGCATTCTGGATGAGCTGCAAACTGTCCTGACTGTCTTTTTGGGGACGGTCAATGAGGAGTCCATTACAGTAATCCACCCTGCTTCTGATAAAAGGATGAACCAAGTCCTCACTGAGAACAAAGCATCTAAATCTTGCAATGTTTATCAGTTTGTGTCCCGTTTTCGATTACAGTAAGATTTCAATTACAAGAAAGACAATTTTCTCAAAAGGATTGTTTGGTTTCTTCTCCCCTAAGCCATAAATTTCCACTCCAGCATCACTCACATGCAGAAAAAGTAAGTACATTTTTTTACATAATTTGCCAGATTACAACATTTTAGGTCTAAAATACAGTGAAAAGGCTTTTTCTGGCTGTATTTTTAAAACTAAGAACAGATAAAAGAGAACCACATACATTGACTCTAAAGGCCCCATGGTATACTTAAAACGAAGTTCTTTTTTTGTACTTTCTTTTCTTTTCTCTTTTATATTATAAATAATTTATAATAATTTTTCCCCTTTTATTGGGATAGGATAGGGGGAGATAGACAGGAAAGCATTGGGGAGCAGAGAAAGGGGAATGATCTGACATAGACCTCAAGCCGGGAATCGAACTCAGGTCGCCATGAGGCACCATGGTGCTATGTCGGCACACTTAACCACTAGGTTATTGGTGCCAACCATTTTCTTTAAGGGTAACAGAAAAGACTGAGTGACAGTATACTGTTTCCGAACCGGACCACAGTTGTGCTTCTTGAGTCTTTCTGCGAGCGAGTAGTACAGGTGCGAATACATCTGACTGTACCAGCACTGTTACTCTACCCCCTCCAGCGTATTCATGTTGCTAATTTGATGTTTTACTCCGGTCTGCTATGAACTGCGGGAATACAAAGCACATCAAGGAAAGGTGTTAGCTCTATGACATTACCCACCCGATTTCATAATCATCAATGGTAGCTCAAAGAAGTTTAGGCACAAAATAAATTCCCCCAAGAAGTTTGCTTTAGTGAGCAGTTTCAACTGCCGAAACAGACTCAACAAAATTTGTTGTGGTCAGATTAGGCTCGAAATGATGTCATTTCAGTTCTTTTTCCAATTTGTTTGGCCCTTAATGTCAAAACTTTTGAACCAGACTTCCAATATTTAGGCTTATTGTGCTAGAAATGTAAATATAATCTCATTCGCTTATGTAAAATGTTTTACAGTTCTTAATGTAATCAATCAGTAGGGGAAGTACGGTGATGAAAATATTAGTTCATTTCTTTTACTCTTTGTAACATCATTTTGTTCCACATTTCTTACACACTCTGTCCTGTTTTTTTATTTTTCCATTCATTCACTTATAACTTTCTTCTGAGGGGGAAAAAAAACTGGCCTGGGATCAGCAGAAAAGGGGAACATACATCAACACACAATATGGCAGCGAGAGGAACATCAAGCCATTTCGTCTGAGTCGTTTCCTGTTTAAAGTAGGATGTGAAAGGATAAGAGCCTGTAAAGTCTTTCCTGATTGCTTCTGCACTCTTAACAGAGTCGATTCTTGCTCTTTTATTTTAATTTTTTTTTTACACGGTTTTTCTGTCCGTAAACAGCATTTCAATCAAGTGGGGAGCTCAGTTTAAAGCAATGTTTTGGTCACTGTGTTTCCTTGATGCTGGGAAATGGACTGAAGTCACATGGAGATAAGAAACAGCTGACCAGATTGCATAAAGACAGATGCTGATCCATACTAGCAATTTACTATTAAACTAAAATATATTTTAAAATGATGTAAACTGTTCAGCTTAATTAAAACACATTTCAGATATGAAAATACACCTCATTTAAAGTTTATATATTTTTTTTCTACATACTCTCAAAAATGCATATTGCACATATTCAGTAAACACTCAACGGCCAATTTATTAGGTACACCTGTCTAACTGCTCGTTGACGCAAATTTCTAATCAGACCAATCAAATAGTAGCATCTCAATGCATTTATATATGTAGACATGGTCAAGACGATCTGCTGCAGTTCAAATCCGAGCATCAGAATGGGGAAGAAAGGTGATTTAAGTGACTTTGAACGTGGCATGGTTGTTGGTGTCGGATGGGCTGGTCTGAGTATTTCAGAAACCGCTGATCTACTGGGATTTTCACGCACAACCATCTCTAGGGTTTACAGAGAATGGTCTGAAAAGAGAAGATATCCAGTGAGCGGCAGTTCTGTGGGCGGTAAATGCCTTGTTGATGTCAGCGGTCAGGAGAATGGCCAGACTGGTTCAAGCTAATAGAAAGGTAACAGTAACTCAAATAACCACTTATTAATTGAGATGGTAGGGTCAGAATTTGGCGTCAACAACATGAAAGCATGGATCCATCCTGCCGTGTATCATCGGATTAGGCTGGTGGTGGTGGTGTTTATGTTGTGAGAAAATATTTTCTTGGCACACTTTGGCCCATTAGTACCAATTGAGCATCCTGTCACCACCACAGGCCTACCTGAGTATTGTTGCTGACCATGGTCCATCACCTTTATGACCACAGTGTACCCATCTTCTGATGGCTACTTCAAGGAGGATAACGCGCCATGTCATAAAGCACGAATCATCTCAGACTGGTTTCTTGAAACATGACAATAAGTTCACTGTACTCAAATGGCCTCCACAGTCACCAGATCTCAATCCAAATAGAGCACCTTTGGGATGTCGTGGAACGGCAGATTCACATCATGGATGTGCAGCTGACAAGTTTGCAGCAACTGTGTAATGCTGTCAGTCAAAATGGACCAAAATCTCTGAGGAATATTTTCAGTACCTTATTAAAGTCTATAAAGGATTAAGGCATGGTCTGAAGGCAAAAGGGGGTCCAGCCTGGTACTAGTAAGGTGTACCTAATAAAGTGGCCGGTGAGTATATGATTTCCATGTTGAGTGATTAAAAATGATCAATATATGTATGTTTAACTTGTTTAAAATCATACATGAAAATTTCAATACTGTAAAATAACTATAATAATAAATATAGTCTTAAAATAACATATTTATCATATTTTTGTATTATTGCAAGTGTCTTATCAAAAATGAGATTAACGAAGGGACAAATTAATTGTTTTGTAACATTGATGTATATGTAATATTTAACACTCAGTGAATGCAGTACTTATTAAATGTGCATTTGGCTGCATGTGTGTGTGTATCCTCATGCCAGGGGAAGTGCAGAGGTCACAGTGTGTTGTGACTGCTGAGGAGGAGGACAAGTGTGTGTGTGTGTGTGTGTGTGGTGGGGGGGCTCTGCTCTCTCTGACTGTAGTGTGAGGACAGACAGATGAGCAGGTGGCGCTCAGGTGGGGGTGAGTGCAGGCTGTGGGGGATTGTGGGTAATGCCAGACTTCTCTGCCCTTTACGCTCCACATGCCTTCATACTGCACATGCCTCAAACAAGCGCACCAGTTACTGTGCGTCTCCTACAGCACGTGTACTGTACATCATGTGTTTTCATCAAGCCCAAAGACTTTCCAAAGGAGTCATGATATGAGAAATTAATCTGCCCGACATATAAGAGGTCCTTTTCAGTAAAAACCTCCTGCAAGTTTCAATGCCCAAAACGTCCTCCTCCTTATAAATAAAGCTTAATAAAACTGTATTGCAATCAATAGTATGCAATGCTAGCAGGCGTTGAGGCTTTTTCTTATTTAATTATATTAGCCAATCAAAACATTGTTTTTTTATTGCTTTAAAGGACCAAGCCTTAAAATTACACCTTTTCACAAAAAGATGGAACATAATATATATTAGTCATATTATATTAGTCATTGGACAACAACGATTTGTTCTGTAGAAATAAAAACATTCTAAAGGGGGTAATGATATATTGGTTTCTAATAAGTCCATCAGCTACGGGTCAACCAATTGTGTCTGAGTGAGTCTGGGGGTGGCAACTTTTTTAGTTAGACCAATGAGGGATAGTGTTTGGAGTCACTAGCTATGTTTACATCACCTATTTTTATATCCAAAATGCAGATAAAAAAAGGTTGATGAACGGCAAGAGCATAAATTTGAAAATGTGCATAAAACATGCACATAACTGAGTAGGATAATTTTTTATCAATAAGAAAAGATGCGCATAAACTACGATGCAACCACTTTTATCAAACAAATTCCAGTATGTGCAATAAAAAAGTCTTGTGATTATTGTTATAAGAGATCATGTGATGACAAAAATGTGTGTGAATGGACAAACCAGCCGGCTGAGCACATTGTAAAACATCTGAAATGTTGTTTTGGTCGTTCTAAAACACCTTAAGCGTTTCAGTATTAGTGTTATAATATTATTAATGACCTCAAGAACTGCAAGAGCGTCTGTGCTCCGCTTCTCATGCCTTCAAACGCCATTAGCGCTCATTGCAGTTGGCACCGTCTTCTGAAGCCCAAGACATCTATTAAATTAGGAAAAGATTAACGCAGCTTCTCCACCGCAGAAAATTCCATTTTTACTGTTGATATTTGGCGGCAGTTAATCAGAAAAGTGACGATTTTGTTCTCTTTGACTTGTTGGGTGGAAGCGCTGCTTTAATCCCACATCTTTTATGCAATATTCCAGTTTTGCGCTTAACAAAAATGCTTAATGCAACACACAATGGTGAGTGAGTGTTGATGCTGTTGTTATTTAACTACGTACCAATCAAACATTAGCTATTTACAAAGTTTAAAAGACCTACCACTTAAAATCAGGCTTTTTCAAAAAGATGCTAAATATTAGCTTTCATCATTGTTTGTTTGTTTTAAGTGGACCTAAAGGAACAAGTTTTTCTAATTGAATTTTTTTACAGTTTAAACTGCAAAGCCATGCTCAAATGAGATGAAAAAGCTCAGCTGGTGTATGAGCGATCAGATGTGTTTAGCAGCCAGCGGGGCCAGTGTGACTGAATGGTGTGTGTGTATGTGTACATTCGTGTATGTGTGTATGCATGCATGCATGACAAAACAGCTCTTGACAACACAGTGCTCTCTGTGGAGTCCCTGAATAAACACTGAGCAATCAGGTCTAATTCTCTCATTGGACTCGTGCTCACAACAGCCACTGCGCACTTCAGACTCACTCCACAACAGCTCACTTCACGCAGCTGTTTAGTCAGGGAACGGCGGCACGGTGCTTTATGCAAAAGTTAACCAGGATCTGTTAGAAACCGCAATGCTTTTAAAACTAAGCCTAAAGCCCTGACGTTGTCTCCAAAGGGTTGATGTGAGTATGTTGTGTGTGGGTTTAGAAAATGTCCCTAGAAGTCTCAAAAATGTCATCAAAGTAAAATGATTTGTAAAAAAAAAAATTGACTACATATGTTATAAAATAATAATGAAGAGTTAGAAATAAATATATTTGCAAATATATATTTTTGGGTAAATACAATTCCCAAATTATGTTTAACAGAGCAAGAGAGTTTTCACAGTATGTCTGAAAATATTTTTTTTCTGGAGAAAGTCTTATTTGTTTTATTTCGGCTACAATAAAAGCAGTTTTTAATTTTTTTAAATCCATACTAAGTTAAAAATTATGTAATTTATGTAAAATATTTTTTTACCAATAGTCTACAGAACAAACCATAATTTTACAATAACGCATACTACCTATCCTGCCTAGTTAACCTAATTAATCTAGTTAAGCCTTTAAATGTCACTTTAAGCTGTATCAAAGTGTTGAAAAATATCTAGTCAAATATTATTTACTGTCATCATGGCAAAGATAAATAAATCAGTTATTAGAAATGAGTTATTAATACTATCATGCGTAGAAATGTGTTGAAAAAATCTTCTCTCCGTAAAACAGTAATTGGGGGAAAAATAACCGGGGGCGGGGTCTAATAATTCTTACTTTAACTATACATATTCTTTAATATTCACTTTTTAAAAATTTTAAACTAATTTTATTCCAACTAAAACTGAATGAAATAAGACTTTATCCAGAAAAAAAAATACTGTGAAAATGTAAAAGAAAAATACTTTTTATATAAATATTTGACAAAATATTTAAAAATTGGCAAATAATTTAAAGGAAATAAAAGACTAATAATTTTGCTTTCAACTGTACACTGTAAAAATAAATGCAGGGTCCCGCACAATTTATTCATGTTGTCCTAACACAAACTAATTAAGTTAATTCAATATTTTTAAGTGGATTGAACATAAAACAATTCAGTTGACAAAAATTGAAAAAATAAAATCTCAATCATTGTGTTGTTTGAGTTCATTTTAAATAAGTAGTTTGAACAAGCAAGACATTTTTTTTTTGAGTGTATGAGTGTGTATATCAGCAATATAAGCTTCTTCATTACAAGAAAGCAGACCTAATCTCCTGTGTATAGTCCATCAAACTAGAGCGTTTCTAACATGTAAAATTGTCTCTTCTCTTTTCCGTCAGATTTTCTTTGTGCAAGCAAGGTCAGTGAGAAAAAGGGCATGGACTAAAGCCAGCATTACCTCTCTCTCTCTCTCTCTGTGAGAAAAGTCAGTAGTTTGATCAGTCTGTCCAGAAGGCTTTAGGCTCAGACTACAGATGCTCCATCTCCTCCTTCTCTGCAGAGTAACTGCAGGCTCTTAAAGTGACATGCTCACTTCTCTGCTCTCAGTTATGGCCGCTGCTTACCACAAACACAGAGCGTCATTCTTCTTGCCCTCTTTTTCTGCCCGTTTTCCCCCTTTCCTCTCTATCTCTGTACACAGAATCACTGGCCGGAGAGGATATTAGAAAAACTGAGGCTCTTTCAGGTGACGGTATCGCAGAAGCCAAATGCCTTGTAAAGTTCTGCTATAAGGATGGAATCACAGCAGCATGGCTGACTTAATGAGGAAAAAAAGAAGACTTTATTCTCTCTAAAGATTAAAAGGTTGCTTTTTCAGTGTTTAAACACTTTATCCAATACCAAATTAAATGCTAAGAAAAATAGTTTTTTCCTTCACTTTCGTCAATTGGTAAAGTTTGTTCCTCGCAACTGTCGCCAGTGGCCTGCTTGATTTGGGACTTGTGGAGCTGCATCGATGGATTTGCTCATCAGTGTTTGAACTTTCAGCAGTGAAAATTAACCACAGAACTGAACTAAACTGAACTTCAACTCTGATAACTGGACTGCAGTTTCAATTTACTCAAAGATTTATGTTAAGCTGCTTTGAGCAGTGCCCCCCCCCTTTTTTTTGTTTACTATTCATTAAAAATTACAGAAATAACTTATTTTACTTGTAGACGGTTTTAATACTGACAATAATAATAAATAAATGTTTCTTAAGCACCAAATCAGCATATCTGATTAATTCCTGAAAGATTGTATGACACTGAAGACTAGAGTAACCATAAAACGTAAGTCTATTATATTTTTACAGTGCTTAGCATAATTGAGTACACCCCAATCTTTTTAACCCTCATTTGTGATTAGTCATTTCCTATAAGTAGGAAGCATAAAAAATCTGACAAACTGTCGTCTCTCTCTTCCCATCTGTTTCGTAATGTTCCATTTTCCCCTGTCATCCCGTTTTGTAACTCCATAATACACACAGGCAACACAATTTGAGAAATCAATGGTCCGTTTGCATCCGATTTGGGTAAACACCAAATCAAATAAAACAAATAAATTGCGCCCCGTTTCCGGCTTGTGGCCCGAAGAAACAATTGGGTTATTAATAAAGAAATCATTCGGAAGCAGGGCCGTTAAAAATAGCATAAATAGGGGATGACACACAACAGGATGAACTTGAACGACCTGAGTAGTACGTGTGTGTGCTGTGTCTTTCCCAGCATGCGCCGTCTAGTCGGAAAACACAGGGACGCGGGGAGTGATGAAAGCATTCGGAAGTGTTATTATGGAAAGTAGGAGACCACCGGGGATACTTGGGGACAATGCATGGTCTCTGTTCCTGACGCTGACCTAGCCGGACCTGAGCGCCACACATACGTGATGCGACACGGTTTTAATTAGCCCGATCGCTCCCGTTCCGCAGCCGCAGGAAGGAGAGACTGAAATAGAGAGGGTGCTATTAACAGCAGGCCCCAATATAGCAGTGTCGAGACGCCACACAACTGCCCAGCACCCAGCAGACTCCTGAACACACTCGGAAAAAAGACGAGAGCACTTTTCTGCTGTTAGAGAGGGAGAGAGAGAGGGGAGATGACCATTCCTGACCATAACAGCCTCAACTTTTTCTCTCTCTCTCCTTTTAGCAGCTGCGCTTTCCACTAGAATATTCTGTTCTTCTCTTTCCACTGTCTCCCATAGCAACTGCAAAGCTGTATCTGAATAACAGAACAAAGACTTCTTTCCTTTCTTTTCTCCCTCCCTCATTCCGTTTTTTCCTCTCATCGCTTTTAGTAAATCCTCGAGATTCAAATGGATGCTTCCTTTAAAGGAATATTTCACCTAATCCTCCCCAAAAAGTCATATTTACTCACACTTGTGTTGTTATAAATCTTTGTTATAGGAATATAAATAGGAATACTCTATTGAGCCGCTTCCACTCAGTGGTATGGTATGGGTCGGTTGGGTCACCTTTATCAGGCTTGCGTTTTCTTTGTCAAAAAGGTACCAATGGGTGAGGTGTATGACAGAAAGTTTCAGTCGACGTCATTCTTGCTCGAGGAAACATCAAAGTAAAGTTGTACAAGTCGTTCACATATCATATTAGAAGCACTTCTCACAAAACAGAGGCTTTATAAATACTTGTGTATAAATGTTCATAACTAACCTTTCTATGAACAAGATTTGATTATAACATCAGATCAATGGTGTATATGAATGAAATAGCCATAAATGAACATATAGAGCCCCTTACAGTCTTCAACATGTTACCAATTACAGAAAAACTACACACAGCATACATTAGTTCTTACTTGGGTTCAAAAACAACACGCAACATACAGCCCAGTCAGTGCAAACCTCTCATCTGTGTCTTTAATCTTCACCAGCACATGCGACCTCTGTTAGAAAGTAATTCCATAGTCCAAAAGGTGGCGTTCATGTTTTAGATTGCTGAAAGAATCATTTGCTCCTTTGTTTTTTCCAGCTTCTCCTTTGTTTTTTTGCATGTCAGTCGTGTGTTTGTCTGATTCTGAAAGAATTGGATGTCAGAAGTACTTCAATAATAAGGCACACGTCATAATTATCAGGTCAAGAAGTTTGTTACTTCAAATATAGATGCACACGAGTTCTCACGAAAGTGAAACCATTTGTGCTTTAGACAGCCTTGTAAACAACAACAGGACACGTAGATTCGGCTCTTTTTCTTGGCTTTGTGACTGTTCATCAAGAAGACAACAAGGTTTGTTTGAGTTAGGGTCGACCATTGCTCGTTATTATATGTATATATTATTATGGTGTATTGTCTCGGCTGTGTATTTAAAATGGTGCTTCCTTTGTTTTCATTCTCCTGGCTTGTGCATGAGCTAGTGACGTATCTCTGTAAACCAATAGTGTTCAGCTGCGCGTCTTGCTCCACAATTTGGTACCCTTTTGTTGTGCTAGGTACCTTTTCGAAAGGGTACCACAAAATGGTACGGTATGGTTCGCTTTTTGGTACCTTTTGACAGACGAAATGGCCATAAAAGCATACCGAACAGTACCGTACCACCCAAATATGGACCTCGAGGTCAACAGGGTGACAGTGTTGAATTGAGGTCGCAGAGTGGTGTGAATGTGGGATGCCAAATGGGACATGGGTGCCGAGATGACGACCAATCACATGGTACCAGCAGGTCGGGGTGATTTAGCATGCTAATGCCAGGTTCATTTACAACCAGGCTCCAGTCTGTGGCAAATTAATGGTAGATGGCCCCAGTCTAACACAATCACAGCTGACCCAGACAGAGCTCCACTAATGCAGACCTCGCTCTCTGGCCTTCTGCCTCACATGCATAACTGCACGCACGCACACACATGCACTCTTTCTGCCTTTGTTAACATTTAGCACAGCGGTAATACATTGCACACTCACGCTAACGCAAGCATTAGTAGAACTACAGTAAGCCTACACACCTCTCCTCTCACCGAAATCACCATTTCAAGGAAGTAAGCGCTTAAATTACAACTCTAAATCCCTAACTAACAATCATGGTGTGTTCTTCTCTCCAACAGACAGACAAATCCTCTGTAAAAGAGCCATGCTAAAGGGATTTTTCACAGCATGGCTTCATATCGCCACAGTCTGGTGGTGGCTGCTAGAAAGCAGGCCACACACACACACACACACACACACTCAGGTCGTCCAGACAAACCGGACAAAACCCTTTCCTATCAGAGAGGAAATGACTCGTCATCATCATGGGTGGAAATGGCCTCCCACAGACGGTGAGGAAAGAGAAAGCTTATCACTTTATAGCAATTTCCAAGCTTTAGGAACGGTTACACAAATAGAGAAATGTTAACATTCATTCATTCATTTTCCTTCAGCTTAGTCCCTTTATTTATCAGGGGTCGACACAGCGGAATGAACCTTCAACTTATCCAGCATATGTTTTACGCAACGGATGCCCTTCCATCCATAAATACCCATACACTCACTGATTCACACACATACACTGCGGCCAATTTAGCTTATTCAAATCACCATACCACATGTCTTTGGACTGTGGGGGAAACTGGAGCACCTGAAGAAAGCCACGGCAAGAGAACATACAAACTCCACACAGAAATGCCAACGGGCCCAGCCAGGCCGAACCAGCTCACATTCTTGTTGTGAGGTGACAGTGCTAACCACTGAGCCAACGTGCCGCCTCAGAAACACTAATATAATCTGAAACAAGCATAATTTGAGGGAAACTTGGGAATTGTTGGTAGTACTTCTCATAGTTTTGGCACAAAATGAACATGAACTGGGATCTCACTTCTCATGTAATCACTCAATCAGTGTTTTGACCAGGGATAAACTGTTGGAAGGAAAGAATGAATGACAAAAAATGTTGTGCTATAGTTTTTACTTCTTCTATTGATGTTCAATAGATTTCAGTTTCCAACAATCTTTTCATTTGTGTTCAAGAGAAAAAAAAGAAACTCATAAAGGTTTGGAACCACTTAAGGGTGGGAATAATTTTCATTTCTAGTTGAACCCTTTAATCCCAACGTATTCAATTGAAACCGCAAGCTAGAGCAGAATTAAAAAACAAAATACGATTTTGCAAAGTAGAGCACAGAGTTACAGCACAATTCTCACAATTCCTAGAGTTAGAGCACATAGCCTTGGGGCACTCGTGGAGAAAACGCATTGCTTAAGCAAAAAGAACTAATGAATAAAAGTGCTATGCTCAACTGGAGTAAAAATATTTGTAAATCATTTTAATTGGTATATTTATTCCATTTGTTTGAGAAAGTTTCTGTGTGATGTGCAAAAATGAAAACTTTCTCTCACAGCCTTCAGATGAGGAGTTTGTCAGTAGTTGCAATGGTGTGCGTGTGAGGAATCAATAAAGAATGTCTCTGCCCACTGAACAAACCGATCCTAATTGACCAGAGACAAGTTGCTGGCATTGATTCTATCTTTATGTTGATGTGTGGGTTAATACAGGCGACATAAACCAGGCCAATCCACCAGACAGTGCACTGATTCCTAGGAAAGCTGACAGATGCAGTTTGCTGGGTGGATTGCATGTGTGTTGCCGGCTTGCGTCTTAATCCGCGAGGTACGTTATCCAGCGACGGCCAGATGGGATCATAATCCACTGGTATTAGTCGTCCAAACCCAAACAGACAGATTTTCTTTAATGAGTATCTTAAACCCAGAATCCAGATCCTTACCAATAGCCAGAGGACTAAAGAATAATGCAGATCACTGTGGAAATTGGAAAAAGTACATATATGACAATCGATGTCATGAAAGTTCACTCGATTACATGCAAGCCCTGATCAGCTTAGTTGCATTCAAATTTTGAGATGCAAAAAAAGCTGCATTTGGCCTAGGGCTGTGCGATTAATCGAAATCGAATTGCGATTTGAAACGTTGCGATTAGCTAATCGCAAGAGGCTGCCATATGTGATATGTATTATTTAATTTCCCATGCCCAGAGCAAATGCGTGCATGAAGTCTTACTAGCCAATTGAGTGAGCACACTTTCGTTCTGCTCAATCAGAATTGCGCAACCGAACTATGCGGAACGCCTACAAAAAAAACACAAACAGGAAAGCGTGGACAAGTGTGATGATGGCGTCTGCTGCTTCAGAAGCATTAATTGACGAATTAACATCAAAGAAAAACAAAGTTTGGTTTCAAAGTCACGAAAAATTCAACTTTATTGTTTTGATGACTTCATATCTATTTCACGTGCATTCACGATGCAGGTATATGTGCGTCGACTGTTATAGTGACTGACTGTAATGTAATGTACTATAGAAATATAACTTGTCATCTCATTTTCATATAACA
The DNA here is from genome assembly GCF_903798145.1 of Danio aesculapii. Classification (NCBI taxonomy): domain Eukaryota; kingdom Metazoa; phylum Chordata; class Actinopteri; order Cypriniformes; family Danionidae; genus Danio; species Danio aesculapii. The sequence goes on along the minus strand of NC_079442.1, from coordinate 35,816,557 downwards.
TATATATAGATGCATTAGTTGTAGAATTTAAGCAGTTTAACAATTTAAATGCTTCTTATTGGATATTACGTCATTCGATGTGACGCATGACTTTACGGAGAGCTTACGACATACTAACTACAGTTTGCTTTAAGAATTTGTTAACAAATTTAGATACAAACTAGCTAGTAGTTACAAAGCCCCTAGTGTGGACTTTACCTTCCAGTTTTAGAAAGAACTTACGAACAGCTGGTGCAACCCTACCCAGGAGATAATTAATGCCATAACACACTACCTCACTAAAGACATGGTGCCTTTTAATGCAGTGACCAAAGAGGCATTTTAAAAACTTCTAAATGCAGGATAGGAGATATACACTTCCGTCTCGCACCTATTTTAATCAGTATGGAGTACCGCAGCTGTACGTTTAACGTCATGATATTTTGTGTAGCATCAAATTATTTCATTTTGTACAATATAAGCTACAGAAAGGTTCTTATCAGCCATATTAGTTTGCTGAGTGTTCTGTATTTTTATAATAATTATTTTTTATTTGTATAATAAGCTACTATCTCCCTAATTTGAGTTCAACTTGTTAACGGAAAGGTAAGATCATTTTATTTGTGTTTACTGTTTGCTCTAGAGAAATGAGTGTTTAATTTCTGAATATTTAAAAACTGTTAAGTTGTTTAAGTTAAAATATTTTCAGTTCCCTTTTTAACTAACACACACTGCATTTTAGCAGCCCAGCAGGCATACAACATCATAAGACGTTAATATTAGGTTGGATTTAGGTCATGACATCAGGTGACCAAAATTCAATGTCTAGCCAATGTCAGCAGTAATAATAACGATGTCAAATTACATTAATATTTAATAGTTGATTTTAGGTTGTGTTAGAAAGTGACCAAAATCCAACGTCTGTTAGATGTCATAGTGGTAACGTCCACACAACGTCAAGGTGTAACATGATTAGACGTTGATATTTGGTTGATTTTATATTGGACGTTGGACATTGACGCCAGCATGACGTTGGGTTCTGACGTCAACCATTTCCAAACAAAATCCAATGTCCCCATGACGTTGGGGTACAACGTCAATATGACGTCATGTTGACATTCTATGCCTGCAGGGAGTAAGAAGCTACAATACAGATTATTGAGCTGAAGCTTAACTACAAAATTAAATCGCAAATCAAATCAAAATTGCAATATCTGTCAAATAAATCGCAATTAGATATTTTCCCCAAATCTCACAGCCCTAATCTGGCCCAATAATATCATCCCAGAGCAGGAGGTCTTCCTCTGAATGCAGGATTGGAAAGTACGCCAGAAAGAAGAGGATGACAAAAAGGGGGCATGAGGAAAAAAGAGCAACTCTGTGCCCAAATGCCCTGTCCTACTTCTGTCAAGCCGCGCTAATGCTTGTCTCGTGCTAGTTGGATGCATTTTTCAACTCTGACCATGCCGATTACATGTACATAATTTAGGTCAAATTAATTCATATGGATTTCACAATACATATTACTCATCTGGCATTAACATGCATATGACCCTGTGTTTCAATGCAACACTGATATGACCAGCAGTATTTGACCTTTTTCCAGAGGCACTAATAAATCATGCATCTTAAATTCTTGTTTCACTCACATGTGTGTAAATAGGTCTGCGGTGCACGTGTGCATATAAAATCTCCAGTTGCAAGCCTGTAATGTGCTAGTTTAAGAGCCGCAGGTGTTGGTTTTGACTTTAACCCCATGATTCGAGAAAACCCACACACACACACTCTCAAAGCTGCCTGAGCTGTAGTGGACACCAGCCAAGAGACACACACACACACACACACACACACACACCACCCAGGTCTCATGTGTCCTGGCCTTGCTCCGGCTAGACTGATAATTGATTGCTGGTTTGCAGAGGGCCAGAGCGTGAACTCAGCAGTGCAGGACACAGTGTGTTAAAGTCACAGCCTGTGTTGACCACTGCTAACGGCTACATGTCACACCACCGGCGTGAACTAAATCCATAAAACACTGTGAGTGCATCGCAGCCTCAGATGAACTGTGTTTTTTTTTTCCGAATGTCAATAATGTCTGATTACTTGAACTGGGGCAAATGTGATGCAACAGAGTGCATCAGGTTTACACACACACTGAACGTTGACATACTTGACATGAAAATAATGCTCACTGGTGTATTTTTTATATTTGAAAACTGTGGATGTGTAAGTACGGAACTTCATATGCATATATTTAATAACTTGCTTAGGGTAATATATACTGTAGCAAGATATTGCATGTATCAGCATCTTGATTTAATTTTTAAATCGCAAAATGTAAACTATATTACTGAACCGTCGCATAATATGTCAAATTCCCATTCACTTTACTTTTGCTCCCACCAGTTATTATGGGTGGTCTGGATTTGGCATTAACAAGTGTTTTTTGCCTCTTTATAGGCTAATGTTTACCCCTATGATATCTACAGTTGTAGTTCAAATAATTATTTATTATTATTTTTTATGTATGTTAATTAGCTGTCAACAATTAAAAAACTGAGAATAAAATATATTTATACACTACCGACAAAGTCTTGTTGCCTATCCAAATTTTAGGAACAACAAATAATAACTTGACTCCTAGTTGATTATTTGGTATCAGAAGTGGCTAATATGAAAGGCAAAGACCTCTAGATTACGCTTATTTTACCAAAATAAAATATGATTATGCCTTGATTTTAATTAATTAATTAGGACAGTAAGGTCTAACTTTGCTTAAACAAAAGTTTGTCATTTAACAGAAATAATGTACAGTATAGAATATAAAGTCATGGTAAATATTGTGTATGACTCCCATGAGCTTGGAGGACTGCATCCATACATCTCTGCAAATAACTTATTAATAAAGTCATCTGGAATGGCAAAGAAAGCATTCTTGCTGGACTCCTAGAGCTCATCAAGATTCTTTGGATTCATCTTCAATGCCTCCTTCATCTTACCCCAGACATGCTTAATAATGTTCAGGTCTGGTGACTGGGCTGGCCAATCCTGGAGCACCTTCATTTTTTTGCTTTCAGAAACTTTGATATAGAGGCTGAGGTATGAGGAGCGCTATCCTGGTGAAGAATTTGCCCACTCCTGTGGTTTGTAGGATTTCTAATTATAAAGATTTATCATAACATTTCCAATAATTATTTGAGTTTGCTGTCTATATTTTATAAGATTACTTTATATTACAACATATTTGTGAATTTATATTTCATTTTAAAACCCCAAAACATTCTATGTACAAAATGCACATACAAAAATAATAAAGGCTGTCAGATAATTCAGAGCTCTTATGTTTATGACAGTTTAGTGATGGCATCATTTAAAAACACACTGACCACAGCGCCAATGGAAGGACCAGCTGTTAAACTGATAAACAGTGAAAAACTGAAATAAAGTGGTAAAAGGAGAGGAAGAACAACGGAGGGTGAGAGGGATGAGTGCAAAGGGCCGTTGAGGGCTGTAAAAAAGCGGGCCTGTAAAAAGCGAGGGTGAAGTTGGGGTCGAATGCTCTCTTTCTCTCTCTCTGTTTTAGGTGGGTTCATTGAGAGGTGACTGACCAGTCCTGAGTCATAACAGTCTGAAGTTTACAGCCATCATTCCGGTTGTTGTGCCCCCAACCCTAATCAGGATGAAGAAAGCAAGGCTGCTATAAACTGCACGTGGAGAAGGGACAACTGATCGCCAAAGCCAGGTCAGGGCAAGCCTAAGGGGGCACGAGGAGTTCAACTGTCCTGCTGGATTCCCAGCAGATCTGCAGAATGCTTTGATGCCTATTTGTACTAAAATAAAATAACATACAATAAAATTAAATAAAATAACATACAATAAAATGAAATAAAATAACATACAATAAAATATAATAAAATAAAATAAAAAGAAAAAATAAATAAAATAAAACAAAATAAAATAATAAAATAAAATAAATAAAATAAAACAAAATACAATAAAATAATAAAATAAAAAAATAACATATAATAAAATGAAATGCATTAAAAATACAATACAATGCAATAAAATAATCAAATGAAATAAATAAAATAAAAATAAATAACACAATAAAAATAATAAAATAAATTAAATATTAAATTAAGTCTGTTGTAGACAGCCACATAAAATTAAATAAAATAATAATCTGAAATATAGGTTTGGCTTTAAGGTAGGGACCCTTCTAAAATCAATAATGTAATCTTAAAAAATATATTGTAGACAGCAAATTAGCATGCAAAAAAGGAGTCATTTGAACTAAAACTGTAAGGAGATTCTATTTATTACTATTATGCTTTTACAAATACAAATGTGGTATTTTTTTCCACTCCCAGCTGTGAAATATCTGTTATAATGTTCGGCCCCAATCTACACTCACAGTTTGACGACTTGGCTGAAACAAAAAGAAAAGCAGAGGAAGGAGGAATAAAGCAATAGATGTAAAGAAAAAACAAGCACTGAGTGGTCTGGGGGTCGCAGAAAATCCTAAATCCATCTGCTCTGTATCAAAACAAACATGAAGGGTGAGAGACAGACACTAATGCTCTGCTTGATGAGGGGAGGTGTTGAAGAAATAACAGCAGAGGAGGAGGAGGAGGAGAGAAAGAGTAAAAAACAGGATGTTGTGGTTGGGAAAAAAAGAGAGAGAAAAAAGGAAAGGGGAAAAAAGCTTGGCACTTTCTCACTGGAGTTGGTCTTAATTAAAAGGATTGGTTTTATGTGACTGCCGGAGGGGAGAGACAATTTACTGCAAACATGTTCAGACAGACTGAAAGAGAGAAAAAAGAAAAAGAAAAAAATATCTCGGTCTGGGTGGCTCTGTTTAACCTCACGTCTATCGCTGACATTCAATATATATGTTTAATGTAGGCAAAGTCCCAAAGTGCAGTCAAAGATCCTTTTCAGCAAGCAGAAAGTTGTCATTATGGTTCAGGTTTGATGGGTTTTTATGACTGGCACAACAACAATCAACTGATGCGTTCACACTTGATGATTAATAGATTGGTAATGATTACTCACGATCACATACATCAAGTCTACTGGTTTCACACCGCGTCTAACCTGGTAAAATGATGCCTAGAACAAACCCAGAGCAGGTCAATTTAACCTGCCAGAGCACCACAATTCTAAAGACACACGTTTCTTGCTAACCGTTTAGTGTGCAGACAGGAAGATGACTGTTTCCTCAGTGTATGTGTGTGTATTGGGGTGTGTGTGCCAATAGTGGTGGCAGAAAGAGCAATTTTGCTGAAGAATGTTTCAATGCAGGAAAGTCTGTCTGACATTATAACGGCAGAAAATAAGGAAGCGCTGACCTCGTCCTCACCCCTATCAGAAAACACATTTCAGTTATTCATTCACTCCGTCCACACTCGCATTCCTCGAACACAGGAGTCTGCTTAAAAGCATAGTGATCTTTTATCGCATCGTTTGCTTGAAGTTGTATGAATTACTATGCAAAATTCTGCCGCTCCAATAAAAGACAGAGATAAAGCACTTAAACATATTTGATTCGCATTACACTGTTTGATAATAAGCTTCTATGCCAATAAATAGTCTCAACTATACAAATTTGACAAGCAACAAGATTTTTGTTTATTCAGATGTTTTGTGATAGGTTGTGTTGCAGCCCCGCCACCATGAAATCACATTGGTCCAATCTACCTCTCTGCAAAAATGTTTATTAATCATCAGCCGGTGCTGATTGGCTGTGATTTTTAGAATTGTACAAAACTGAATTTTTACACTGTGCTACTCTAGCCCTGCCCACTCTTAGATCTCACTGGCCGCTCAACATAAATAGTTATTAATCATTAACCTGTTCTGATTGGCTGTGATTTTTGGAAGTATTTGATGTCAACACAATGTTATAGAGGGCAGATTTTATAAAAATAATTTAAAGTTGGCACCAATAGCCTAGTGGTTTAGTGTGCCTACATATAGCACCATGGTGCTCACGGCGACCTGAGTTCGATTCCTGGCTCGAGGTCATTTGCCGACCCTTCCCTTCTTTCTGCTCCCAATACTTTCCTGTCCACAACCTCCACTGTCCTATCCAAATTAAAGGTGAAAAAATCCTAAAAATAATTATTTAAAAAATGTTTTAAAGAGTCAAAATGCAATAAAATGTGCCTATTTTTAATTATTTTGATGTAAATTCAAGTGAAATGACAAAATGTTCTGCTGCGATGTCATGTGATTTGCAATAAGAGTTGGGTATAACACTCCAGTAACGCGTTACTGTATTCTAATTACATTTTAGGGAATGCAGTAATGTAACGAAATCCATTTTAAATTTGTGTAATTTGATTACAGTTACTAAAGTCATTGTAATTGCGTTACTTGCATCACAAATAAAGTTGAAGTTGGAGAACGTGAGCTGAAATGGCTGCTGTCAAGCGTGTTTGCTTCTTCAAGTGTAAATACAGACATTACTCTGATTTCATTGATTGTGAAGACAAAAATATTGCTGCGAAATTCAGTCTATGTGCAGTCTCTAAAGAACTTTCGACTGCTTTTATATCTCGACCAGAAACTTGTTCAAGCACTTGAACAGAAAGCATTTTATGACAATACTTGTCACCAGGCACCAGCGCCCAAAAATACAGTGGCCCAACTCCAAAGCCTAAACAGACTAAATGGGATTTTTGTGCAGGATCAGGAGGGAAGGAATCTTCTGAATGTGATGTGAAGAGTAGCTGCTTATGGGGCTGTTCACATATCGCATCTTTTGCACATGCAATTTTGTTATTTCTAATGGAGGTGCGGCTTGCGCACAAAAATTGGACCGAGTTTGGGCGCCCCGGCAATAATGTAATGTAATGTAACTAATGTAATCAGATTACAATTTTACAGTTGTAGTCAGTAATTTGTAATCTATTACTTTTTAAAGTAACTTACTCAACACTGTTTGCAATAGTGGACAAGTGCAACAGTGATGTGCACGAATAAATAATTGATAATAAATACAAATATTTTAAATTTATATCATTAAAAAAATTTCATAGCGACTGTAACCTACATTCAGAGAGATCTTTCTTTAGAAACAGAACAAAGACTCTTTGCAGATCTTCAGAAGAGATTTCCCATACCTCTTTTGCAGACTAAACTATCCCGCACACACAAACATCCCCTAGACGAAACTTAGAGGCAAAGCCAAAATGGCAGCGCTATCCAAAATGTGATCTTAATCCACTGACCAAAACATAAGGGTCCAGACGAGAGCAATTCTCCCAGCATCCAAGCAAAAACAATCCTGCCAGCTCTAGTGTGCAGCTGACGTTACTATAGCAATGCCCGACACAGCACCAAGCAAAGAGCGTCTATCAGCGTGTGCTTATGTCTGTGTGTCAAGAGATTTGTGCCCTGTTTGCTCCAGCAGTGCAGTTAAAGGGAGTGCCAGCCCGGTGGATGTGTGCGAGCTTGTCTGCTGTGTGTTTGTTTGCGCGCACCTGCCTCTAAAAGTGGGCATGATGGTGTTGGCATTGCTCAAGTCCTATGCAGGGCTGCTGCATACCTGAGCACACCTGAACCCTGAGACGATATCTGATAGCTGACGTGCATGTACAGACACGAAGCTGGAAATTCCTTTCCCCCGCTCACAAACCCAAGCAGAAAGAAAGGGACAGGCCTTTCTTTCTTTCTCGTTCTCTCTGAAGTACCCAGGCGTGTCCAACTGTACATCTGCGTGTCTGCGTATTTGTTTAATGTAAATCTGCCTTTCGAAAGTCTTCAGTGAGGCAGAACGAAAGCTTAAGACTGTGACTGGGAAAGAAAAGACACCCATACAAAATCACCAATCGGAACCCTCCCACCTCCTACAACTGGGCAATATGTAGCTTAAAAAAAGTCATTCTTGATATTCTTGTTCTGAAATGATGGTTTTCATTCACAAAGGATAAATTTTTTTGTGAAACAGTTGAAAATGTGATTTTATGAATGTACCAATTTAAAATACATAGTATCAAACATCAATATTCTACCCTATCTACATACATTCTCTTATAAAGCATTTAAAATATTAAAAACTACCATGAAAACTATTGAAGTAATGACACAAATGAATCGCTGAATCAGTTATTAGAAATAAATTATGAATGATTCATGTAACTAGATTTTTTGATTCACTTGTCCAAGTGAGTTCCAAATCAATTCATTAAAAGGTCACGAAACATGCAGATTTGAGATGTTGACAGCCATATATATGTCCCCGTTGCTACAAACACTATTTGGACACATATATTCCACAGCAAATTCTTTCTTCCGGTTTGAAAAGTAATTTTAAAGCTGCGTCACGGCGATTAGATCCTTGTGTAAATTCCAGCATGGAGATGGCTGTTTTTACTGGCTGGTGCAAAGTGAAATCATTGAGTTTTCAGCATTAATTTGTGAGAAGACTTGGTTGAGAAACCATGCTGTGTTGCAACCATAATGCAAACAAGTAGTAGAAGAATTGTTCGGAGTCATGAGTCGTCAGTGTTGCGTTTATAAATGTGTCGCAACTAAGGTTTGTTTCCATTTCCCTGTGATGAGAGCACAGCTCACGTGTAGAACCACGTGTGTGGATTACAGTGATCTGCTAACAGCGACAAAAATATGTGTGTAAGGAAAATTTTTTCAATCTGGAAATGGTGAAATCTGGATTTGCCGCTCGTCTTCTTTATAAAAAGACGCGGTTCCACTTGGTGTTGATTGTCCTGTCTCTACGGATTTTGTGTGTGATCAATGTTCTTTGTTTATGTTTATTCAGACGGTAAAGTTGCTAGTATCGTCAGCATACTCTTTCAAACTTAAAAAATATTTGTTCTTTTATTTTAAAACGGAACTTTAAATTATTGAAATTTCCTTAAATTTAAATGTCCAGTAAATTTCTGTAATTTACCATCTGTTATTTTACGATAAATGTCTGTAATTTACGATTGTTATTTTACGTTTTTCTCCGGCATCCTAGCTGGCGAAAAAAATAAAAAAGTAAAATAATAGATTTTTTTTGCAGTGCAGTTTTGTAGTCATATATTCAAAATGATTTAGCTGCTAAGTTTTTTTTCATGACTCTTTAAACTAATTTGAACTGAATCACAGAAATGAATCAGTTCAAAATAGACTCTTCAATGGATTAATTACAAACTTGATTTGCATTTTAAAATGTCAACCAGAGTTTCCAAAATCAGATAACCTATAAAAACATCTCTGTCTTAACTAACCCTCTGAACTTTACTGTCATTTAGGAAAAGAAAATGTTAAACAAAACATTGACATTCCCCTAAGAAAATTAAAACAGGTTCTAAACCATGTAGTTAACCACAATTTTCTGCTATACTAATCCTAATTTAACTTTGGTATTTGAAGTAAAATTGTGGTTAAACAAATGGTAAATGATTAGACGTTCACTACAAACCATAGTTTTATAAGACAAATTGTTTGTGAAAATAGCATACATAAAGCTTTTCCATCCAAACGTGCCACCCTCCCAAATCCCCCTTAAATTAAAAACCTACACTAAAACTAATTTCCTCACCCACACATGCACACACACTCACACACTAAAACACACAGTATTATGAAAGTGCCTTGGGTTCTAGAGCCTTGCTCTCTTTAAAAGTTGACCTTTGCCTCAGTTCAATCTGTCGAATAAAACTCGAAGCATCAATCATCCCTCTCGGAGCTCCATCTCTCCTTTTCTCCCTCTGCTAATGGCTCTCATCCCTCATTCATGAAGACAGACAGGAGCGAGTTGTAACTCACCTCATAAAAGAGACAGATAGCATGTCATGCGCAGAGCATATGCATCACGAGAGAAGCGCAGAGGGGAGAAAAGGAAAAGAAGCTTTCCTGGCCTTTCATCTTGTTTCATTAACATTTCATATTAGCACATTTTGGGGGGGCCATTGTGAAAAAGAATATGCGCGAGACCCTGCGTCTGCACGTTATTCATCATTCAGCACTGCGAGATACACTGTCCATCTCCACACCCTACAAATTCTTGGATGGGCTTTCGTCTTTTTTTCCGACTTGCGCTTTCTTTCGCTCCCCTTCTCTCTCTCTTGGTTTCCTTCTTTCGCTCTTGTACTCTCCAGCGTCTGGCAGAGCGAGTGTTTTTCTCCATGGAAACCGACATAACAGTCTGCCTAAGCCAAACTCCAGCTCTACAAACAGAACCAAATCAAATCTATCATCCAGTCCTGTTATTCCTCTCCTGTCTTTCGCTCTCCTTCAGCTCAGCCAGTTCTGAAGGATACAGTTCCGAACACAGACGTCATTCCCAAACTCCTGGGGATCGTTAATATTTGTGTGATGAGGTTTGCGCATGAAACGAGAGCGCGAGCGAGAAATAGGAATATAAAAAGATGAAATCATTGACGCCACGCGAGGGTGTAAATTCAGTTTGAGCGCTGCGGTTAACCTTCCTGAATGCTAACACAATTTTGAGCGTGCATTCAACCGGAAAAACTGGCCTTTCTGATTCAAACCCACTCGAATGACAAAAGCCCACAAAAATGGATATTTGTCTTGGTTACATAAGCGTTTAGCCCGCAGATGGAAAATGACCGATGTCCAAAGGTACCATGCTTCCAGAGGCTTTCCCAATGAAACACGTAGTTCTTCCTGGATTTTATGGACCCGATTGATAGTTGCAGTCTTTCAATGACAGAGTAGAAAGAATTTATCTATCTTTTATTTCCAGAGCATGCTGTTTGTGGCTCAGTTCAAACCATAGACTTCAAGGTGAAAGGTCACGCTCTGTTAAGAAGCTTAAAAATACCAATAGAGCCAATTGACTAACTGGCTTCTTCATATTAACTTCCACATGCTAAGAGATTTGCGAGTGTGTGTGACAAGTTTCAAAACCACCGTACAATCCACTGCTACCTTACAAAACAGCATTTCGCAAAGAGTGTTGCTACAAATCGTGCTCTGTGCCATCTTGTTTTATCTGTGGCTTTGATATCTGAACGTATTTAAATAAAAGACAGAGGAACATATGCAGCTCACTCTTCAAAGCTTAATACTTGCATAAAAGAGTCTAAAAAGCAGTGAAACAAATGTCCTAATCTTTTGTGTATAGGTTCAAAACGTTTTTTTACATGTTCACACCAAGAATAATAACTATTATGTGAATGAATACGATTATAGTTTAAAGTAGGGCCGCACGATATTGGAAAATTCTAACATTGCGATTTTTTTTTTATTTTGTAATATATATTGCAATGACTTCATAGCTGTTTGTTAAGAATTTCTAATGTTAGATCAATTGGGATGATTCTGCATTGGGAGTACATCTTTATAAAATTTAATAAACAATCTATAAAATTTTGGGGGTCACATTTTGTTGTTAATTGTTGAGTATTTTCATGCACATGTTTAACCAGTGATTGATGAATTAATGTTTACTTTTTGCATCTCCGTATAATCTAATAGGAAAAGTAAGGATATTAGCACTGCAACTAAAGCAAGGCTAGTCAACGCGACCAATTCCTGGAGATCAAGGTTGACGCCTTCAAGTTGTGGTGCTGTAGGAAACTGTTGTGCATCCCATGGACAGCAAAAATCCCCAATTTGAAGTCCTAGGGTGCATCAAGCCAAAGACTTTGCTGGAAGCCAATTACCAAACAGAAATGATCCTATTTTGACTATGTCATGCGTAGCAATTCACTCTAGAAGGCAGTCATGGTCAGTGGAAGTAGGAGGAAAGCCCGCCCGAGAACTCGATGGCTCGATACTGTCAAATCTGATACCAACATGAGCAGGCTATACCTAAAAAAAGCGGTGATTAATAGAACTGTGGAGGAATGATCCATAGAATGATCAAAAATCGACCTCGATTGAATGGATAATTGAAAATCTATAAACCTTTTGGGGTTCCAGGACAAGTTTTTGTTGTTGTCTGTGCTATTTGCAGTGCGTTTCTGTATTTGCATGTGTTGTGAGTATTTTCATGCACATGTTTAGTCAGAGATTGATGAATAATGTTTACTGTTTGCATCTCCATAAAATCTAATAGGAAAAGTAAGGATATCAGCACTGCAACTAATTCAAAGCTAGTCAACGGGACCATCTTTCCCATAGCAACCTATAGTTGTGGTGCTGGAGAAGACTGTTGCGCATCCCATGGACAGTGAGAATCACCAATAAAAAAGTCCTAGAGTGCATCAAGCCAAAGACCTTGCTGGAAGCCAAGATTATCAAACAGAAATTATCCTATTTTGACCATGTCATACATAGCAATTCACTTGAGAAGGCAGTCATGGTCAGTGGAAGTGGGAGGAAATGCCGCCAAAGAACTCGTTGGCTCGATACTGTCTGATACCAAAAATCTGATACCAACACGATCGAACATGCGAAGTGATTAATAGAACTGTAGAGGGGAATAATCCATACAGCGACCGAAAATCCCCTTGATTGAACGGATAATTGAAAGTCTAATAAAGAGTCAATAAACCTTTTGAGGTTCCTGGACTCGTTTTCATTGTGGTCTGTGTTATTTGCAGTGCGATTAATGTTTACTATTTGTATCTCCGTAAAATCTAATCAATTTGTGGTACTGGATAAGACTGTTGCGCATCCCGTGTTCAGCAAGAATCACCAATAAAGAAGTCCTAGAGTGCATCAAGCCAAAGACCTCGCTGGAAGCCAAGATTACCAAACAGAAATGATCCTATATAGGCCATGTCATCTGTAGCAATTCACTCAAGAAGGCAGTCATGCTGGGAATGGTCAGTAGAAGTAGGAGGAAAGGCTGCCCAAGAACTTGGCTCGATATTGTCGAATCTGATACCAACATGAGCATGCGTGAACTCAAAGAAGCGGTAATTAATAGTACTGTATCGAGGGGAACGATCCATAGAATGACCGAAAATTGACCTTGATTGAACAGATATCTAATAAACAGTCTATAAACCTGTTGGGGTTCCCGGACACGTTTTCATTGTAGTCTGTGCTATTTGCAGTGCATTTCTGTATTTGCATGTGTTTTGAGTATTTTCATGCATAACAATCTATAAATATATTCAAGAAAAAGATACAATTGAAATAAAATGTTTTATCGTTTCCCGAGTCTAACGGTATTCAAGTACAGTGACTGAATGATAAAAATAACTTGAATCGTAGTTAAGGTCACAAACGGTAGAATTTTTTATACTTGAATATTTTTTAAAAACATTACAACCAAAAAAACACCTGCAAATGATGAATTATAATACAAACTCAACATTGCATATCCTGCGATGTGACTATTGCGAACGGTCACATTGCGATATCGATATATTGTGCAGCCAAAAATCATTTTAGTATTCGCCACAACTATAACAATAGCTGAAATGCTACCATTGGAATCACTTTCAAATCATTCACTTATTTTTCCAAGCTGATGAACATTAAAAACATTGACAGCCAATCACAAACAGCTCAAACATTTAAAGCGCCAGACCACAAAACTACAACTTTCGCTTTATTGTGCTAATGTGGATGCCGATAGTTATCATTAAAGTGATCTGCTGTAAACCATCCTTAATCCTTCAAGATTTATTATGAAATGCTATTATCCAGAGGCTTAATGCAAAGACGAACCATCTCCAATTCGCATAATCGCAACAGAACATGTGACGGATGAAAATGCCACATCATTAATATAGCCACAATCCGCCCCATTCATTCCGATTCAGAAGTGCTTTTCGTAGCGACCCAATCCCAACTTTTCAATGACAGAAATGCTTACTGCAACATAAACTTCCATTCACAATCGCGCATAAGGAAAGCATTTGGTTGGGGGGTGGGGGGAATAAAGAGGCTTTGCATAATTTTCCACATTGACTCAAGAGTGCGTTCCTTGGCTTGGCTGCCGCTTCCGCTTTTATATTCCCCCAGCCTGTGATGCAGTTTGTGCTCAGTAAAACCCTGAGTGAGAAACTAGCGGAAGAAGCCAGAGACTCAGAGAGAGAGAGAGAGAGGAGTAGGATGTACCAGTGTGAGTTGGCAAGAGGCAGGATTTTCCATTGACACTGCCCTCCCCAAGGTTCCCTGTCTCCTTTACTGTGGGACGCTCTCAGAGCCTCGGTTTCCCTTCCTCTGGTGGGGACAGTGGTGCGGGGAGAGGGCCGTGGTTTCCTGCTGTTCTCATCGCCTGGGTTTGGCTCGCCGATGGACGAGTGTGTTTTCCACACCAGGAAAAGAGGCGGGGAAAGAAGCGGGAGAGGTGGGAGGTTGAAGAAAATAAAATATACAATAAAGCCCTAAATGGAAAGGCGTGCTTAGATGTCGCCTTGAAAAGAGTGTTTTTGGTCATGTAAAGCTCTGAAAGGCACTTTGTATATTATTGTTACAAAATGAATCATTAATATGTATTAGGTTGCATAATATGGCTATATGCACACGGATATTTAATTTTTCAGCCAGGCAGTCCAAGGGCTTCCGGTTGAAGGGCTTTCCATTACAAAATTGTCACACTTAAGATCTGATTTCTCTAAAAATTAGTGATCTTCACTGCCTGTTAGATATACACTATGAAGTGGGTCTCAGATCGGACAAGAAGCACTGCATTAAACTCCATTTCCCCCTGCCATGTCTTTAAAATATGACTTTAAATATTGTACCCCAGTATTCTCAATGGAATTTCTGCGCTAGACTTTTGCTACTGACGGCGCTAGTGGTTACAACAGTCTTTCATTTCGTTTTACACTTGAACAACTAAATGAATGCTTAAGTCTATTTAATTGAATGTATTGTAATTACATTACAACATTGATGCTGTAAAAACAACCTTGTGAAATTGAAAATAGTCAAGGTTTCACCGGAAGTGTATTGTTGGCCTTAAAACTCTAGCTGTGCATAGAGCCCATTGAAAAATGTACACATTTTAATAAATGGACAAACTACATGTTTTGTTATTTCTATTTGATTGCAAATGCTAAATAAAGAAACAATAATTAATTCAAATTAAATACTTTTCCTAATGCCCTAAATATTATTTTATTTTAATATAAGTTGTTAATAAATTTGTATTCATTTAACAATTGATATCAAATATACAAATAAATAAATGGAATTTAAGAAAGAATATTATTTGGGAATGATAACAATAATAATATTATTATAATTAATTATAATAAAGTAATAAAATGCCCTAAAATTTAAAGCTAAAATTGTAATATAGATACAATAGGGCCAAATAGATGTAAAAAAAATGTAATTTTGTAAACCCTCAATAAATTGCTAAAAAGTTTTGTTTCTTCAATATTTTTTATGTAAATTTAAAATAAAAGAATCAAAAACTTAAATAAAGAAATGCAAGACTAATAATGTCAAGTTACAATAATAATGAAAGTAATACTTAATTGATTAATTATAATAAAATCATTTTCACAAGGCCATAAAATAAAATAAAAAAAATCTAAGCTAAAACATCATTCATTCATCATTCATTCATATTCTTTTCGGCTTGATCCTTTCAGTAATCAGGGGTCGCCACAGCGGAAACAATATTGTTTTATATAAACCTTAAATAAATTGCTAAAAAAAGCCATTTAAAATAAAAGAATTAAAACCTTTAATAAATTGAACGTGGAGAGGAAAGAATGCTTTAAATATCAATATTCTGATTCTTTGTGACTGTTTTTACACACAACTAGCTAACCATAGCCAGCAGATCTTTAACATTTTTATATTTAAACATGGATATATTTGAATGTATAATTTGTTCTCATTTTGATCCAGAGTGAAGCGAACTAGCTCTATAAAGGCTTGGTAGCTTTATAACTAAAGCTTACATACTGCTCTCACCTGTCTTTTGTCATTGACGCTTTGCGATTTAAAGCATTCAAATGTATGCATTTGCACCTGCAGGGCTGCATTCTAGCGAGCTTGTTGGACAGGATGTTTTGGTCTGTGTGGTGTGTGTTTTGGTAACACTGAGTGTGCACAGGCTCATCCAGTTACCACAGAGCCTTTGTCTTCAGACACAGACCAACATGTGGCTTTGTGCAAATTTTCTGACTCAAACTGTTTTGTTGTTTGAAGACCTTTAAATAAAAGAGTGATTGTTTTATTACTAAAGAAATACAAATTACATTAAATCAACTGTACTAAAATGACTAAATGTAAGACTGAAATAAATATATAAATAATTTTTTAAATGAAAAACAAAATATGTCAAAATCATGATGAATATGAAACAGAAGTTTGCACTATAAAATATAAAAATAAAAATACAAATTTTATTCAAAATTATAAAAAAGCTAACCATATTAAGTGTTTAAGTTCATGCTAATTATTTTATACAGAAATGTAAAATAATAAAACAACAAAATCAACCTTTTTGTTATTTTATACAAATAAAATCAAGATAAAAACTATTAATTATAAATGAAATATAAAAATAAAAGCTTTTATTTTAATTAAAAATAATAAAAGGATAACAAAAATAATGTTTGTTCATGAACTAAAACGACAATCTAAAACTGAAAAAAAAATGCTTTTAATAAATAAAATGACAAAATTAAAATCACAAAAACAAACTGAAATGAAGATAAAAAAATTATATATATATATATATATATATATATATATATATATATATATATATATACATATATACATATATGTGTGTGTGTGTGCGTGCGTGCTTGCGTGTGTGTGTGTTTATTAAGTTTTTGCTTTTATATATAAAATAAAATAACATCCTTGCAAAATAATGATGATTCAGTTTATCAGTTATAGTTCAGCTCGCATACACAAATGGGGCTTTACAGGTGCACATACTGTATACAAACATGGGAGTTCAGTAGGTCTGGAAAATTAAAAGAATATTGAAGTATTAATAGTAAGTGCAAAACAATCAATAAAACCAACCATGACATTCTTAAATAAATATTCTTGTCAGGATAGAAGCAATGTGAAAATCAATATATGTCAGGAAATGTTCCTAAATTTTATGAAAAACTCCACTTTTATCATGTACAATACAGGTCTGATAATCTAACGACACGTATTCAAGAATAGTTTGATGCCACTTCCTAACAGATGGAGCCTTATCTGAGATCCATTGTTAAAGTTTACGTTTTCTTGCATTAAAAATAAGAAAGTTGAAAAGCCTCATTTTGTACTTGTCAAGACTTACAGGAGGGGACATTCCTAATAAAAGCTTTTATTTGAATTAAAAATAATAAAAGGCTAACTAAAATTATATTTGTTTATGCACTAAAATGACAATCTAAAACTGAAAAAGATTCTTTTAATTAATAAAATGACGAAATTAAAATCACAAAAAAAAAATTGAAATCAAGACAAAAATGTAAAAAAAATATATATATAAATAAAATCAAGATATAAATTCATTCATTCATTCATTTTCTTTTCTGCTTAGTCCCTTTATTATCTGGGGTCGCCACAGTGGAACCACTGAAATTCATTAAAAGTGTGCAAAACAAAATATAAAAATAAAGGCTTTTATTTTAATTCAATGTAATAAAAAAAATAACTAAAATAAATATTTAAGATTATACGCTAAAATGACCAAATCTAAAACTGAAATAAAAGTAATTCTAGATAAGTCTAGATAGAATTGTTTGAAATAAAACCTGATAAAAATGCAAAAACAAAACAAGTAAAAACTAAAGCTCATATAAAATAGGAACAAATACTAACAAAAATAAATGCATCAATTAGCAAACCTTAAGTAAAAAATAAATAAATAAATAAATAAATAAATGTAAAAACCAGTTCAAGTAAAACTTGATTTTCAGTGTAAATAATCCAATCAAAAGCCAGAAACCAATTTCCCTGATAATTAGTCCCCTATGTTGACGTAAAGTGAGCATACCGAACAAACATCATTTACAACATGATCGGATTTGAAAGCCAGATGTGAGCGATGCACGGTGTGAACAAAAGCCTGCAGTCTGACTGACCCAACAAAAGCAAACAGATGAGCAGTGGCCTACATGAACACCGCCTGCGCCCTCATGCCACACTCCTCCATCTCTCCTGCCAGACGCTCAGCCAACAGCAGTCGGGCAGCTGGGAGCGTTTTAGAACAACATTTGCACCAGGTTTCAACCATAAACAATGAGCTCATTCTTTCGCATCTGCTCCCAGAGACGCCTGCACTCGCGCTGGAGCTCCACAAATCGCACTTTTTTTAAGGCCAGACACTACAAAAACATTTTGTTTTACATTGGACCTGTCAGTTTTTAGATTTTAGGGCTTTTGGCATTTAATGAAGTGTCTTTTTAACAGTCGAATGTTAAGTAAACAGACAAAATACACATTTAAAAAATTACATTTGTTGCTTGTTTAAATTACTTGTTTAAAATAAGTTGAAACAACATCATTCTTATGCTTTTTGGGGGACTTAACCGTTTTATGTTCAATCCACTTAAATCTGTAAAAATGATTGAGTTAACTTAATTGGTCTGTGTTGGGATAACATGAAGGAATTGTGTGGAACCCAATTTTTACAGTGCACTTTTCATTGTTTCTTTAGTCGCACTTTATCAAGGCAAGGCAAGTTTATTTATATAGCACATTTCATTCACAATGGTAATTTGAAGTACTTTACATAAACAGGAATAAAAGGACCAAGAAAATAAATGATTAAAAGAATTAAAAATGATTAAAAACAAACTAAAATGTGTTAAAACAGGTTTTAAAGGAATGAAAAAGACATACGAGTGCGATCTGTAAGGCACAGCACAGTGCTCATTCAGTAAAGGCACAGCTAAACAGATGTATTTCCTAATATTGGAGCACATATGATCATTTCTGGAAGCTGATTCCAGCAGCGAGGGGAGCAGTAGCTGAAGGCGGCTTCACCCTGCTTTGACTGAACTTTGAATTTGAATTTCTAATTTATTTGATCCTAAAGATCTGAATGATGTTAGGTTTGTATTCAGTGCTCATATCTGTAATGTATTGAGGTCCTTGGCCATTTACTGATTTATAGACCAGTAATAATACTTTAAAATCTATTCTGAATGTAACTGGGAGCCAGTGTAAAGTTCTGAGGACAGGTGTGATGTGCTCTGATTTTCTGGTTCTGGTCAGAATCCTGGCAGCAGCGTTCTGGATGAGCTGCAACTGTCTAACTGTCTTTTTGGGAAGGTCAATGAGGAGTCCATTACAGTAATCCACCCTGCTGCTGATAAAAGGATGAACCAAGTCCTCACTGAGAACAAAGCATCTAAATCTTGCAATGTTTAGCAGTTTGTGTCTGTTTTCGATTACAGTAAGATTTCAATTACAAGAAAGACAATTTTCTCAAAAGGATTGTTTGGTTTCTTCTCCACTAAGCCATAAATTTCCACTTCAGCATCACTCACATGCAGAAAAAAGTAAGTACATTTTTTTACATAATTTGCCTGATTACAACATTTAGGTCTAAAATACTGTGAAAAGGCTTTTTCTGGCTGTATTTTTAAAACTATGAACAGATAAAAGAGAACCACATACATTGACTCTAAAGGCCCCATGGTATACTTCAAACGAAGTTCTTTTTTGTACTTTCTTTTCTTTATCTTTTATATTATAAATAATTTATAAAAAAATTTTCCCCTTTTATTGGGATAGAATAGTGGGAGATAGACAGGAAAGCATTGGGAGCAGAGAAAGGGGAATGATCTGCATAGGACCTCAAGCCGGGAATCGAACTCAGGTCGCCATGAGCACCATGGTGCTATGTCGGCACACTTAACCACTAGGTTATTGGTGCCAACCATTTTCTTTAAGGGTAACAGAAAAGGCTGAGTGACAGTATACTGTTTCTGAACCTTCTAAACACATCAACAATAGTGGCTGAGAGAGAATAACATAACATTTCGTAAACATCTAGCAAACAGCCTTCTCCAGTGAAAAGCTTCACAGCAGCATGTGACATTGCTCTATATTTGCTGTGGACAGACACCGAATGATACAATTTTTTGAACTTGATCAGAAATGGCACGACGCGGTTGTGCTTCTTGAGTCTTTGTGTGAGCGATAGTACAGGTGTGAATACATCTGACTGTACCAGCACTGTTACTCGAACCTCCAGCGTATTCATGTTGCTAATTTGGTGTTGTTGTGCTGGATGTTTTACTCCTGTCTGCCTATGAACTGCAGGAATTCAAAGCACATCAAGGAAGGTGTAGCTCTATGACATATCCACCGATTTCATAATCATCATGGAACAATGGTAGCTCAAAGAAGTTTAGGCTCAAAATAAATTCCCCCAAGAAGTTTGCTTTAGTGAGCAGTTTCAACTGCCGAAACAGACTCAAAAAAATATTTTTTGTGGTCAGATTAGGCTCGAAATTATGTAATTTCAGTTCTTTTTCCAATTTTGTTTGGCCTTAATGTCAAAGCTTTTAAACCAGACCTCCAATATTTAGCTTGTTGTGCTAGAAATGTGAATATAATCTCATTCGCTTATGTAAAAATGTTTACAGTTCTTAATGTAATCAATCTGTAGGGGAAGTATGGTGATGATAAATATTAGTTCATTTCTTTTACTCTTTGTAACATCATTTTGTTCCACATTTCTTTCACACTCTGTCCTGTTTTTTATTTTTCCATTCATTCACTTATAACTTTCTTCTGAGGGGGAAAAAAACTGGCCTGGGATCAGCAGAAAAGGGGAAACATACATCAACACCCAATATGGCAGCGAGAGGAACATCAAGCCATTTCGTCTGAGTCGTTTCCTGTTTAAAGTAGGATGTGAAAGGATAAGAGCCTGTAAAGCTTTCCTGATGGCTTCTGCACTCTTTAACAGAGTCGCTTCTTGCTCTTTTATTTTACTTAATTTTTTTTACACGTTTTCTGTCCGTAAACAGCATTTCAATCAAGTGGGAGCTCAGTTTAAAGCAATGTTTGGTCACTGTGTTTCCTTGATGCTGGGAAATGGACTGAAGTCACATGGAGATGAGAAACAGCTGACAGATTGCATGAAGACAGATGCTGATCCATACTAGCAATTTACTATTAAACTAAAATATATTTTAAAATGATGTAAACTGTTCAGCTTAATTAAACACATTTCAGATATGAAAATACACCTCATTTAAAGTTTATATTTTTTTTTCTACATACTCTCAAAATGCATATTGCACATATTAAGTAAACACTCACCGGCCAATTTATTAGGTACACCTGTCCAACTGCTCGTTGATGCAAATTTCTAATCAGCCAATCAAATAGAAGCATCTCAATGCATTTAGATATGTAGACATGGTCAAGACGATCTGCTGCAGTTCAAACCGAGCATCAGAATGGGGAAGAAAGGTGATTTAAGTGACTTTGAACGTGGCATGGTTGTTGGTGTCGGATGGGCTGGTCTGAGTATTTCAGAAACCGCTGATCTACTGGGATTTTCACGCACAACCATCTCTGGGGTTTACAGAGAATGGTCTGAAAAAGAGAAAATATCCAGTGAGCGGCAGTTCTGTGGGCGTAAATGCCTTGTTGATGCCAGCAGTCAGGAGAATGGCCAGACTGGTTCAAGCTGATAGAAAGGTAACAGTAACTCAAATAACCACTCGTTACATTGAGATGGTAGGGTCAGAATTTGGCGTCAACAACATGAAAGCATGGATCCATCCTGCCTTGTATCATCGGATTAGGCTGGTGGTGGCGGTGTGATGGTGTGGGAAAATATATTCTTGGCACACTTTGGGCCCATTAGTACCAATTCAGCATCCTGTCAACGCCACAGCCTACCTGAGTATTGTTGCTGACCATGTACATCCCTTTATGACCACAGTGTACCCATCTTCTGATGGCTACTTCCAGCAGGATAACGCGCCATGTCATAAAGCACGAATCATCTGAGACTGGTATCTTGAACATGACAATGAGTTCACTGTACTCAAATGGCCTCCACAGTCACCAGATCTCAATCCAAATAGAGCACCTTTGGGATGTTGTGGAACGGCAGATTCACATCATGGATGTGCAGCTGACAAATCTGCAGCAACTGTGTGATGCTATTATGTCAATATGGACCAAAATCTCTGAGGAACATTTCCAGTACCTTGTTGAATCTATAAAGGATTAAGGCAGTTCTGAAGGCAAAAGTGGGTCCAGCCTGGTACTAGTAATGTGTACCTAATAAAGTGGCCGGTGAGTATATGATTTCCATGTTGAGTGATTAAAAATGATCAATTATATGTATGTTTAACTTGTTTAAAATCATACATGAAAATTTCAATACTGTAAAATAACTATAATAATAATAATAATAGTCTTAAAATAACATATTTATCATATTTTTGTATTATTGCAAGTGTCTTATCAAACAATGAGATTAACCGAAGGGACAAATTAATTGTTTGTAACATTGATGTACATGTAATATTTAACACTCAGTGAATGCAGTACTTATTAAATGTGCATTTGGCTGCATGTGTGTGTGTGTATCCTCATGCCAGGGGAAGTGCAGAGGTCACAGTGTGTTGTGACTGCTGAGGAGGAGGACAAGTGTGTGTGTGTGTGTGGTGGGGGGGCTCTGCTCTCTCTGACTGTAGTGTGAGGACAGACAGATGAGCAGGTGGCGCTCAGGTGGGGGTGAGTGCAGGCTGTGGGGGATTGTGGGTAATGCCAGACTTCTCTGCCCTTTACGCTCCACATGCCTTCATACTGCACATGCCTCAAACAAGCGCACCAGTTACTGTGCGTCTCCTACAGCACGTGTACTGTACATCATGTGTTTTCATCAAGCCCAAAGACTTTCCAAAGGAGTCATGATATGAGAAATTTAATCTGCCCGACATATAAGAGGTCCTTTTCAGTAAAAACCTCCTGCAAGTTTCAATGCCCAAAACGTCCTCCTCCTTATAAATAAAGCTTAATAAAACTAGTATTGCAATTCAATAGTATGCAATTGCTAGCAGGCGTTGAGGCTATTTCTTATTTAATTATATTAGCCAATCAAAACATTGTTTTTTTATTGCTTTAAAGGACCCAGCCTTAAAATTGGACCTTTTCACAAAAAGATGGAACATAATATATATTAGTCATCTTATATTAGTCATTGGACAACAACGATTTGTTCTGTAGAGAATAAAATAATTCTGAAGGGGGTAATGATAGTATTGGTTTCTAATAAGTCCATCAGCTGCGGGTCAACCAATTGTGTCTGAGTGAGGTGGCAACTATTTTTTTAGTTTGACCAATGAGGGATAGTGTTTGGAGTCACTAGCTGTGTTTACATCCACCTATTTTTATATCCAAAATGCAGATAAAAAAAATGGTTGATGAAAACGGCAAGATTAGCATAAATTTTGAAAATGCGCATATAAACATGCACATAACTGAGTAGGATAATTTTTATATCCAATAAGAAAAGATGCGCATAAACTACGATGCAACCACTTTTATCAAACAAATTCCAGTATGTGCAATAAAAAAGTCTTGTGATTATTGTTATAAGAGATCATGTGATGACAAAAATGTGTGTGAATGGACAAACCAGCCGGCTGAGCACATTGTAAAACATCTGAAATGTTGTTTTGGTCGTTCTAAAACACCTTAAGCGTTTCAGTATTAGTGTTATAATATTATTAATGACCTCAAGAACTGGCAAGAGCGTCTGTGCTCCGCTTCTCATGCCTTCAAACACCATTACGTGCTCATTGCGTGTCGGCACCGTCTTCTGAAGCCCAAGACATCTATTAAATTAGGAAAAGATTAACGCAGCTTCTCCTACCGCAGAAAATTCCATTTTTACTGTTGATATTTGGCGGCAGTTAATCAGAAAGTGACGATTTTGTTCTCTTTGACTTGTTGGGTGGAAGCGCTGCTTTAATCCCACATCCTTTATGCAATATTCCAGTTTTGCGCTTAACACTTAATGCTTAATGCAAATACAACACACAATGGTGAGTGAGTGTTGATGCTGTTGTTATTTAACTACGTAAACCAATCAAACATTAGCTATTTACAAAGTTTAAAAGACCTACCACTTAAAATCAGGCTTTTTCACAAAAAGATGCTAAATATTAGCTTTCATCATTGTTTGTTTGTTTTAAGTGGACCTAAAGGAACAAGTTTTTTTCTAATTGAATTTTTTTACAGTTTAAACTGCAATAAGCCATGCTCAAATGAGATGAAAACAGCTCAGCTGGTGTATGAGCGATCAGATGTGTTTAGCAGCCAGCGGGGCCAGTGTGACTGAATGGTTGTGTGTATGTGTACATTCGTGTATGTGTGTATGCATGCATGCATGACAAAACAGCTCTTGACAACACAGTGGCTCTCTGTGGAGTCCCTGAATAAACACTGAGCAATCAGGTCTAATTCTCTCATTGGACTCGTGCTCACAACAGCCACTGCGCACTTCAGACTCACTCCACAACAGCTCACTTCACGCAGACTGTTTAGTCAGGGAACGGCGGCACGGTGCTTTATGCAAAAGTTAACCAGGATCTGTTAGAAACCGCAATGCTTTTAAAACTAAGCCTAAAGCCCTGACGTTGTCTCCAAAGGGTTGATGTGAGTATGTTTGTGTGTGGGTTTAGAAAATGTCCCTAGAAGTCTCAAAAATGTCATCAAAGTAAAATGATTTGTAAAAAAAAAAAAATTGACTACATATGTTATAAAATATATAATGAAGAGTTAGAAATAAATATATTTGCAAATATATATTTTTGGGTAAATACAATTCCCAAATTATGTTTAACAGAGCAAGAGAGTTTTCACAGTATGTCTGAAAATATTTTTTTTCTGGAGAAAGTCTTATTTGTTTTATTTCGGCTACAATAAAAGCAGTTTTTAATTTTTTTAAATCCATACTAAGTTAAAAAATTATGTAATTTATGTAAAATATTTTTTTACCAATAGTCTACAGAACAAACCATAATTTTACAATAACTTGCATAACTACCTATCCTGCCTAGTTAACCTAATTAATCTAGTTAAGCCTTTAAATGTCACTTTAAGCTGTATCAAAGTGTCTTGAAAAATATCTAGTCAAATATTATTTACTGTCATCATGGCAAAGATTAAATAAATCAGTTATTAGAAATGAGTTATTAATACTATCATGCGTAGAAATGTGTTGAAAAAATCTTCTCTCCGTAAAACAGTAATTGGGGGAAAAATAACCGGGGGCGGGGTCTAATAATTCTTACTTTAACTATACATATTTCTTTAATAATATTCACTTTTTAAAAATTTTAAACTAATTTTATTCCAACTAAAACTGAATGAAATAAGACTTTATCCAGAAAAGAAAAATACTGTGAAAATGTAAAAGAAAAATACTTTTTATATAAATATTTGACAAAATATTTAAAAATTGGCAAATAATTTAAAGGAAATAAAAGACTAATAATTTTGCTTTCAACTGTACACTGTAAAAATAAATGCAGGGTCCCGCACAATTTATTCATGTTGTCCTAACACAAACTAATTAAGTTAATTCAATATTTTTAAGTGGATTGAACATAAAACAATTCAGTTGACAAAAAATTGAAAAAATAAAATCTCAATCATTGTGTTGTTTGAGTTCATTTTAAATAAGTAGTTTGAACAAGCAAGACATTTTTTTTTTTGAGTGTATGAGTGTGTATATCAGCAATATAAGCTTCTTCATTACAAGAAAGCAGACCTAATCTCCTGTGTATAGTCCATCAAACTAGAGCGTTTCTAACAGTGTAAAATTGTCTCTTCTCTTTTCCGTCAGATTTTCTTTGTGCAAGCAAGGTCAGTGAGAAAAAGGGCATGGACTAAAGCCAGCATTACCTCTCTCTCTCTCTCTCTGTGAGAAAAGTCAGTAGTTTGATCAGTCTGTCCAGAAGGCTTTAGGCTCAGACTACAGATGCTCCATCTCCTCCTTCTCTGCAGAGTAACTGCAGGCTCTTAAAGTGACATGCTCACTTTCTCTGCTCTCAGTTATGGCCGCTGCTTACCACAAACACAGAGCGTCATTCTTCTTGCCCTCTTTTTCTGCCCGTTTTCCCCCTTTCCTCTCTATCTCTGTACACAGAATCACTGGCCGGAGAGGATATTAGAAAAACTGAGGCTCTTTCAGGTGACGGTATCGCAGAAGCCAAATGCCTTGTAAAGTTCTGCTATAAGGATGGAATCACAGCAGCATGGCTGACTTAATGAGGAAAAAAAGAAGACTTTATTCTCTCCTAAAGATTAAAAGGTTTGCTTTTTCAGTGTTTAAACACTTTATCCAATACCAAATTAACATGCTAAGAAAAATAGCTGTAGCAAACTCAATTGTAAATGGTGTAAACCAGGGGTGCCCAAAACCAAACTTGATTGAGGCTAGTGGGCCAAGGTAGATATAGTTGCCATGGGTAAAATCCTAATTTATTTAATAATATTAAAATAATAATATAATAATATATAAAAAGGACTAGAAAACATAGTTTTTGCCTTGACTTGCTCACCAATGTCTTCTGCATAGTCCTCTATCTGTTGAATGACAGTATTTATATTGTAAAACATCTAAATCGTTTACAAGATTTAATTATTTAATTTCAGTTTGCTTTTTTATAGCTCAGCAATTAAACTAACAAATTAAAGAATGAAAGGGACCTCGTACTAACAAAACATGTCAAATTAGAAATGATGATCTTTGTGTTAAAGGCATTTGCCCCAACCCTCTCCATCATTCTCACTATTTCTCTAAGTCGGGATGGTGGGCCAAATCAAAGGTTACAATGGGCCAACGTTGGCCTGCTGGTCCTACTTTGGGCATCTCTGATGTAAACAATGTTTCAACTACTGTTGATAACCTTTTTTTTAAATATTTTATTTAGTTCAATATTCATGTTCGATCATAAAATTTGCTAATATTTTAGATTTTTTTTTTTGTTTGTTGACTTTGTATATATGCATTGAATAAGAATTTATTTTGATAGTTGCAGTTATTTTACTTTTAGATGTTTTTAAAAACATTTTTATAATAATAATAATTATTATTATTAGTCATTATCATAATTATTATTATTTATTATTATTATTATTATTTATTTCTGTTTAATTTATTTTTATTTTCAGTTTTGGTATTGGTAATATAAGTTTTTATATGATAATTGCATTTTACTTTGAGACTTGGACTATTTTGGATCGAGCAACACTTCCCAATCCTGAAAGTGTAATAAATGTAATACTAATAAAATAATTCCTAATAAAAATAATTCCTAATCAAATAAAAATATTCCTAATTGCCTGAGTGCTGCAACTATTTTCTAGTCTGACCAATGAGGCAAAGCATTTGGAGTCACTTTTTGCCAAATCTATTTTGTAGCACAGCAAACTTCAGCATTTCACTTTTGTTCTTTTACTTTTATAATACATTTTGCCTGATTTTACAGAGAGTAAAAATCAAACAGAGAGAAATAGAACAAAAGCTTAACCGGAAATCTCCCATAAGCACCACTGAAGCGATCACAATCATGTCTGAACAAATGAAGAAGCTTCAACAAGACATTACCAGATTGGCAAATCAGCAAAAGTCAAAGCACTTCCGCTAAGCACAGAATGCCGTCAATGATGTGAGCGTAGCTGTGAAGAGCGTCATCAGCAGCGTCTCGCTCGCTCTGCGCACCAGACGCCAGCACGAGCGCGTCAGCATTAGTCCTTCCTGTCCTCCGCTCTGATCCACCTGCTCTGTATGCACACACTCGCGTCTCGCTCTTTCAGGCTTTTCTCCTGCATGCGCACTGAGTGAAAAGTGGAGCCTCGTGCCAGCCAGGAGAGGAAGCCATTAAACTTTAATGAGAGCTGAGAGATACAGAAACCCACAAGGGTGTGCCTGCCTCCTTCACACACACACACACTCACACGAGCACCGCAAACTACCGTCAGCTCTTTTATTTCTTGACGTTCCTCACATCACCATCAGAAGAGAAGTCAAATCCACCGTACACTTGCTGAATGGTGATGAAGAAGGATGGAGTGAAGGTGGTCATAGTTATGGTTCCATCACGTTGTTTTAATGCACATATTGAAGTATCGCATACGAAATGAGTGATGGAAAGTTGGAAATAGCAGATTTAGGGGAAAACAATTCATTAAAGTTGCATGATAGCTATTTTAATATGTATATAGTATCACAATATTTAACCCCCCCCCCCCCCATCCCCCCCAAACAACTTTTTTTTTACTTCTGGTCACATGGAAAACCTTTAGGGCAGGGCTTTCAGTCATTTAGGGAGGGGCTATCTGTACGTGTCTCGTTTCTGATCCGCCTTCGTGGGAGGCAAAACTAATATGACACAATTCTGTCTGTAAAATTTAGCTCCTCGTTCTCATCATCGCCGGGCATCTGAAAACATTCTGCAGCAGAAATTGTTGACGATTATTTTGGTATTAGGCTAATCCTCCAAACTACAAACTGGTATTCAAATCATCCTCCATTTTGTTAGCATCATCAATCCTCCAACAATCCAACTGGTTCCCAAATGATGAAATCATCCACCGGCCTACATTTGTTGTTCTCATTACAAAAACTGTCTCAATTGGATGTACATCACGATAGGCTAAAAAAGGAACTGACTTTAAAACAAGACACTGCAGGGTAAAATAGGAGAGAGAAAAATATGAATATTAATTACCTTCCCGTTTAATTCATTAAATGAAGTCTGCTGTATGTAAGTGCTGATGAAGTGGAGATTAATGGCTCGGTATTGAAATTTACTGACACAAATTTATGACGTGGGACAAAAGAAACACTTTAAAGTGCTTTTTAAAAATTTTTTCCATCCATTAAATTAGACAAACAATCCAAAAAGCCCAAACTCTCTGTTTTTGCATATAGTGTCTCATCTTAAAGGGGTTTTTACTTTAGTGAAAATGAGTTTGAACAACTTGATGAAAATCTCAACCAAATTTGGGATGAAGGTTGGAGTGAACTTTGAAAAGATTTGCTTCACGATAGGATGGAAACCTCGGTATTAAATTCTAATGACACAAATTTATGACATGCGACAAAAGAAACACTTTAAAGTGCTTTTTTAAAATGTTTTCCATCCATTAGATTAGATAAACAATCCAAAAAGTCCAAACTCTTCACAATGACAAGTGCGTAATGTTTTTGCATGTAGTGTCTCATCTTAAAGGGGTTTTGACTTTTGTGAAAGTTAGTTTGAAGGAGGTTGGGGGTAAATTTTAAAAAGATTTGCTTCACGATAGGATGAAAACCCGGCGTATGGGATGCGAGTTGTGTGGCTCTTCATGACCTACATGATGATGATGATGATGAACGTGATTTAGCCCCACACATTAAGCCTGGAGACTTTCAAGGGGAAATAGATTTGCTGAAGGAAGAGTGGCCTTATCAGATGTCCACTTAGTAGTGTGATCACTCCCCCATCTCTCCTCTCTCTCTTTCCTTCGATCATGTTTTAGCCCTGTTTTTTATTTAAAAATCTGCTCAGAGGATCATTTCTGAAAGCAAGAAAGCTGTTGTGCCATTCTGTTTACTCTAAGATACTCACTTCCCTTTCAGTTCTACATATTAAGACGTTTACCAATGCAAAGATGTACAGCAACATGACTAAGAAGAATAAAGCGTTCTGCTACAGTGGTAAAACATACTTTCCTACAGTGACTATATCAGTTTGGATGTGACTTACTTTAAAAGAAATGTTTCTGATTTGGTTTTCTCTCCACAAAGAATTCAGAAACCAAAACCAGAGAGAGGTGCGCTACTAGGTCTTTCTGCTTAGGCCGTCAGAGTCGGTTGGTAAACCAGCAGTCAGTGCGGTGTGTGTCTCGAAGCCACTTTCAGTACACTTTCTGACTGTATGTGTGTGTGTTTGTGTGTTCGTGCACTGCAAAAGCCGCTACCGCAAAACCATTTTACCCAGATCCTCCCCTGCTTCGGTCTAACACACATCCTCTTGCATCTCCACATTCAGAGTAACTCATCAGAACAAATAATTTTTAAAAAGTGTGACACTTACCTAGAAATGGCAGAAAGCAGGTCCGGAAACATAAGAAAAGAGAAAAAAAAGAGACAAATTTAGTTTATTTACTTTTTAAAAACTTTTTTATTGCACAGACCTTCAAATAAACTTTATAAAAAATACCTAAAGTATATATTATTATTATTATTATAATACACTTTATTATTATTTCTAATGTACATAATATTTTATTAGATTAAAATTACATTAAAATAAATAAATAAATAAATAAATATATATACACATTTTAATAATAATTATACAAATTATAATTATAATTACTATTTATCAATACAATTGCTATGCAGTGTAATGACAACCAATTTGAAAGATTAGTGTAAAAAAAAATTATATAATTATGATAAGAACAAGAAGAAATATAGTAAAGTTAGTTAGCCACTTAATTCAACACAGCATACACACAAAAAAACAGCAAAACACATACAGCACTTATTCTCTGCATGTTTTCTGGAAAAAAAAAACTGCATCTCTGAAGTTGAAGGGAAGGAAGGCAGCCTGAAGCTGACTCTGTTAAGCACGTACATTTTAGTTCGTAATAAAAAAGGAAAACAAATTCCACCCACGCAAAACCACAAGGCTGCGCAGCACCACATAGACACACGCAAAACACACAGACCTCTGCACATCTTTCTGCACCTATTTGCAGATCTCGCTGCATCTTTCTGTCTGTTTTCTTCGAGCTCTTTGAGTGGTGGAGGGCAGTGTGTCGAGCTCATTACAGGCAGTTAAAGCGGAGAGAAATTCAGCCCATAAAACCTGCCGTCTGTTCCCCAGAACACCAGCAATTACACACACGTTTATTCACACAAAGACTCACAGCTAGTCTCTCAGAGATTTTTTTTTCTGAAAGTCATTTTTGTTCGTTTTTTTAATTAGGTCTCAATATCTGTAAATTGTTTTCTGTAAGTTGTTTTAAAATCAAATCATGTATTATTAGGATTATCATACAGAATCTATTTTTAAAAATCATGTAAAATCATAGATAATATTTTTAAAAAAATGCATCTCACTGTTTTTACTGTATAAATTCTGTTTGTTTCCTAATAAATATACCTAAACTAATGACTCCCTTGACTTAATATATATATATATATATATATATATATATATATATATATATATATATATATATATATATATATATATATATATATATATATAGATTAAATAAATTAAATAATAACAATAATAAACAGATACATAGAAAGATAAATAAATAAATAAATAAATAAATAAACACTACTGTAACAAACTCGAATGGTCAAAACATGACATCTAGTAACTGTTTATATAGTTTTTATATACGGGATTGTTTTGCATTTTAAATATTGTATTTCATTTAATTATAGTAATCACGTTTATATTTATCTTAAATGTTCGTAATAACAAATAAATTATCTATTTCATTTTATTGAACAAATTCTGAAGCAGTTGCTGCTGAGATGACTTGATCACATATAAAACCCACAGCCTTCCCCAATTTACCTCAGAAAAACCACCAATTACACACATTTATTCACACAGAGTATCAAAACAGTCCACATCTTGCCTTAGACTATTTTATTATGCAAGAGATCTTTGTTAGATTTAAAATTAGGTCTTGATATCTATAAAGCCCAAGAATGGTTCAACAAGGCTATGTTGGTTAGCCGCATGACTGAGGTGTATTTAGTGTGGTCAGATAAGAGCAAAAAAAAAATAGTATTGATAGCAAAACCACTTTACTAATCTTCAAAGTGCAAAACCAAACCTCGCCTAAATAAGATGTTCTTCAAGCCTACGTGTATGATTCTGTTTTTTGCTGAAGGCTGCGCTAACAACGCTAGGCTAACGAGAACCTCATGGCTCGAGTGGAGCTCAAGTGGGACCTTTTGCTTTACAAACAGACACACTTGCGTGCTCACGGAAGAAATGCATGCGCACACACACGCTTTTCTGCTAATGAGGTGAAGCCTTAGCAAATCTGTTTGCTTTTCTCACCTCACCCCCTCATTACGGCCTACTTCAGACACCCGCAAACCATCATCATTCACCGTTATTCAACAGAATGAGAGAAAACGAGAAGAAAAAGGAAAGAGAGAGAGAGAGAGAGAGAGAAATGTGTGCTAGATCCTCAATTCTGAAAGACTGCTTATTATGTGGGACTTCTGTCAAACATTTTTACATTGACTATAGTGATCAATTAGCTATTTAGTCAAAGGTTTTAAACATTTTAGGAAGGTTTTTAAGAAAAAAAATAGGAAAAAACTTAAACCTTTTAGAAAAACTTAAAAAATAATCTCAAAAAATGCTGGGTTCAGTTTGGCCCTATACATTAAATTCAAATAATAACCCAGAAATTGGGTTGAAATAACCCATCATTCCAAATGAGTTGTTTGAATGTCCAGTCAAACAACCAGTCACCATTTACACCTCTTCCGTCCTCTAGATCCTCAATTCTGAAAGACTGCTTATTTTGTAGGACTTCAGACAAGCATTTTTACATTGACTACAGTGATCAATTAGCTATTTAGTCAGATTTTAGGAAGACTTTAAACATTTTAGGAAGGCTTTTAAGAAAAATATTAGGAAAAACCTTAAACCTTTTAGGAAGACTTTTAGAAAAACCTTAAAAAAATACACTCAAAAAAGTTATTTCAAGCCAAATAATATGGGAAAATATGGTCAAACTCAAATGTTGGGTCCAGTTTGGCCAATACATTTAATTTAAATAATTAACCCAGAAACTGGGTTGAAATAACCCAGCGTTCCAATTGTTTTCAATTGAGAAAATGTGCAGTCAAACACCCAGTCACCATTTACACCTCTTACATCGTCTAGATCCTCAATTCTGAAAAACTGCTTATAATGTAGGACTTCTGACAAGCATTTTTACATTGACTATAGTGATCGATTAGCTATTTAGTCAGATTTTAGGAAGGCTATAAATAATTACACTGGTATTGGGTTTGAAATGTGTGAATATTTTAAAAATGTAACATTCATGTCAGCAAACTTAAAAAGCAGCACAAAAACAAGACCATAGAGTTAATAGGTATACTTATGTATGTACTACACTCAAAATGGATTCGTATTAGGACAACATGAATGAATTGTGTGGAACCCTGCATTTTTACAGTCAATAATGTTTACATTTTTTAAACAATTTTGAGATTTTTCGCAGCAAATTCCTCATCTATTATTGGAGGGAAAGACAATAATTTGAATTATTGAATGTTTTTGGAAATTTACTTGCATGAAAGGTCACTTTTCAACACTCTAAGAGCGGAAATCAAATTAAAAGCCAAGATTTGATTTTGTAAAAGTTTTTAATACAAAAAACATCCAAATGTGATTTAATTTAATATTTTGGTACATGTAAAAACGGATTTGATATAAAATATATTAAATAAATATCTAAACCAAACATAAAACTATTAATTGTATTGCTCTAATTTTGCTAATCAAATTTTGAGGTATTTCGCAGCCAAATTCCTGATCTCATGCTGATGTTGGCAAACTCTTACAAACAGAAATAGGTCACCAAACAATTACAGCGTAT
The DNA here is from genome assembly GCF_903798145.1 of Danio aesculapii. Classification (NCBI taxonomy): domain Eukaryota; kingdom Metazoa; phylum Chordata; class Actinopteri; order Cypriniformes; family Danionidae; genus Danio; species Danio aesculapii. The sequence continues at coordinate 35,783,089 of NC_079442.1, read as the reverse complement.
CAATTTTTATTTCACGTCCTCGAATGACAGAGATGTTTGCTTGGGCATCCAGGAATGAAACGCTTCACCCACTTTGCGGCGGATGAGGTGCAGACAGATGAGCAGAAATCTGAAGGTGGAAAACTCCCTTCACTTTCTCATGGAGATTAATCACTTAAGAAGATTGCCTTCAATAGCGATGCTGTTAACAGGATTGCTCTGGCTAATGTTCCTTATTTAACATATCCCGGTTTGACTGAAAAGTGGCACGTTTCATCTCAAAAGGATCATCCTGAGAGACAAAGGCTGAGAGATGATGGTTCACTTTCTTTCCCCCTGTTTCTCAGCAGGCAGAGTTGCCCACCAAGAGGCCTGGTGCTTAGCAGGGGGTCTACGCGTTATTTTCTCTTTCTTTCGGTGTGAACGACGCAAATGTATTCCTTTCTTTTCTCTTTAGAGCTCCAGTACTTTTATCACTTTACAAAATGTTGTTTTAATATTCCACTATAAAAACAGTTCATGATCAATAAGTCACAACAACGTGTTTTTGTTCATTTAATTTATTAAAATAAGTTAAAAACACGTTACACCTTCATTGTTTTAAGTCATACAAACTGTTTTAAGTCAGTTTTATTTAATTTGAGTTAAAATGGCTTGTAAAGTTACCTCCATTGACCCTTTTAATCACAAATATTCCCGTTTATAGCTCCAATACTTTTATCACTTTATAAAATGATGTTATAATATTCCACTGAAAAACTTTTCATTATTAATAAGTCACGAAAACACATTTTTCTTAATTTAACTCAATAAAATTAGTTACAACTTAATTGTTTTAAGTTATACAAACTGTTTTAGGTGTTTTTTATTAAATGTAAGTTAAAATGGCTTGTAAGGTTACCTCCATTAACCCCTTTAATCCCAAATATTCCTCTTTATAGCTCCAATACTTTTATCACTTAATAAAATGTTGTTATAATATTCCACTATAAAACATTTCAATATTAATAAGTCACGACATGTTTTTCTTAATTTAACTTAATACAATTTGTTACAACTTAATTTTTTAAGTCATACAAACTGTTTAAGTCTGTTTAATTTAATGTAAGTTGTAAGGTTACTTTCATTCAACCTTTTTTTAACTCCTTAAATCTCCCTAAATACGCAAACATCATGCCTTTTTTGATATTAAATTTGTTATATTTGTGCAATTGTGACTGGTGGCAAAAAAAAATACACTCAAAAATGTTATTTCAAGCCAAATTGGGAAAAATATGGTCAAACTCAAACGTTGGGTTCAGGTTAGCCCTATACATTTAACTTAAATAATTAATCCAGAAATTGGGTTGAAATAACCCAGCACTCCAAAAAAATGTCTAGTCAAACATCCAGTCACCATTTACACCTTTTCCATCTCCCAGAAACAATTGTTATGGGTGCGATTAAATAATTTTGGAAATTTAAGCCAACTTCTCGTTTTTTACTGTGTTGGACATGCTGGCCACAAACACTAGTGGTGGTAGTGGGCTCCATTGTGTTTATCTTTCCTTCTTTAACCTTTAAACCTCAGTCGCTAACTGTGAACGCCCGGTTTAGATGGAGACTGTCTGAGAAAGCGAGCATGTTTCCTTTCTCACTAGCTTATCATCTGAAAGCACAGTCTGACTCTAGTTCTCTACGAGCACTGCGTTCAGGGAGGAGAAAAGACACCAAAAATGAGACAAATCAAAAGTGAGACTGGAAAAAGGAAGATGAGAGCGCATGCTTTATAGGGCCAAAACGCTGTTTTCGTGAAGCATCCGTCGAAAGTGTCAACCAACACAAACTCTCACTAGAACTGAGAACATTCACCCTACACCCGACTCCTTTTAACTTCTCAAAAGTCTTTCTGAAATATGCACGCAAGTTCCTCAGAAGGAAGTGCTTCATTCACTATTAGCAATTTGTTGAAGCCATTTTTCACTTTCGTTCATAGTTTATGAGACAAACATTGTAAATGGCTCATGCAAGTGTTTTTTTATGTCAATGACCCCTATTATTATATTTTTTCTATAAAATATAAGCTTAAAGACATTTAAACATACAAAAATTGACATTTATTTAACATACAGTTGAAGTCAGAATTGTTAGCCCCCCTTTGCACTTTTTTCTAATATTTTCCAAATGATGTTTAACAGAGCAAGGAAATTTTCACAGTATGTCTGATAAAATTTTTTCTTTTGGAGAAAGTCTTATTTGTTTTACTTCGGCTAGAATAAAAGCAGTTTTTAGTTTTTTAAAAAGTATTTTAAGGTCAAAATTATTTGCCCCTTTAAGGATTTTTCTGGAGAAAGTCTTTTTTTATTTCAGCTAGAATAAAAACAGTTTTTAAACCATTTGAAGGTCATTCATTCCTTAATTTTCTTTTCGGCTTAGTCCCTTTATTAATCAGGAGTCGCCACAGCGGAATGAACCGCCAACTTATGCAGAATATGTTTTACATAGCGCATGCCCTTCCAGCCGCAACCCAACACTGGGAAACACCCATAAACTCTTGCATTCACACACATACACTACGGCCAATTTAGCTTATTCAGTTCACTTATAATGCATGTCTTTGGACTGTGGGGGAAACCAGACCACCCAGAGGAAACCCACGCAAACACGGGGAGAACATGCAAACTCCACACTGAAATGCCAACTCACCCAGCCGGGGCTTGAACCAGCGACATTCTTGCTGTGAGGCAATCGTGCTACCCACTGCGCCCCGTGACGCCATTTTAGGGTCAGTTTAGAGCTAATAATTCTGACTTCAACAGTATATAAAGTTAAACTATTATTTTAAATGTTTTTGCTTTGTAATCTTCAATCAAAGTCTGACCATTTGCAATGTACAAAAAGAAAGCCCCACCCTCTACTTAATATTCCATTTCCTTTAGAAGTATATTAACATACTGAAATAAAAGTCCCAGCAACTTCCAGTTCATGTCAACCTTAGTCTCAAAAACCAATTTGGGTAATTACGCTGCCTGAAACCTGCAGTAAAGTTGTTGACTGCAGAATTGTGGTATGAAATAGATAGCCTTCCATCTGCAGTAAGGCCGTTCTCCATCATCCGAGGCCTCATGTGCTGTTAATCAGCCTGGAGAAGGAGACTGACGTCAGCCGAGAGCCAGAGGAGGAGGAGGAGGAGGCTTCCCTGTTCTCCAGATGTGGAGCAGAACCGGAGAGGGGAATAAAAGCGTGCAGTAAAAAGGATCTTGTAAAACAAAATGGACGCCTCTTTCCCCTTCTGCTCTTTAACAATCGCAGATTCCTTCTTTCTCTGGAACGGAGTAGAGGCCTCCTTATCAGGAGCACGAAAATGCTTACGGTAACAATTTCACTGAATGCCCCGCTTTTGTCATGGTGAATTATGGGAGTGCGGAAAGCTTACCACAATTTTTTACCACGTCATACCATATTTTGAACAGATGGCAGATGTGCTCCCATAATCATAGCAGGCTGTTCTGTAGGTCTCAGCCTTAAGTATTAGTATTAGTAGAGTATTATTAAAAATAAATACATACACGCATACATTCAAATATTTATCAAGTGATGTTTATCAAAGCCAGGAAAGTTTCACAGTATTTTCTATTCTAAAGAAAGTGATATTTCTTTTAATTTGACTGGAATAAAAGTCATTTGAAGTAAAACAAAATAAATTTTAAGGTCAATATTATTAAATTATTATGATTTTATTATTATTATTATTATTTTTGCTACAGAACAAACTTCCGTTGTCCAATAACTTACCTAATTTACCTAGTTAAGACTTGTAAAGTAGTAAAATATTATGTATTGTTATCATAAGGGCTTGACATTAACTTTTTTGATCACCAGCCACTGTGGCTAGTTGATTTCCAACATTACTAGCCACTCGCCATTATTACTAGCCACAATTTTGTTGTTGGGAAAATATTTTATATTCATAAATATGACTTTGACATGCTAAAATTTCTTGATTCAAATTGTGTGTTATGTTCACATGCCTCCTCATTCATTTCATTTTCTTTGCGTGTATGAGCTTGCTCTATGAGCATTAGCAAATGGATTGTGGTTTCATAGTGTCACATTGCTATTAGTTTTTATTTTATATGACTTTTCAGGGCTCAAATTTATCTCTGACCACACCTAAAATAAATAAATTATTATTTCTTAGCCACAAATTAAAAATGATGTGTCAAAACAACCAGAATATAGCTGTATACGTACACTTTTTATTCAACAAAACCTTTCTTTAAAAACACAAACAATTAACATTAAAAAAAATCTAATATCACCAGTTAACTACACATAAATAAGGAGTTAATCTCCTATTAAAGCAATTTTATTGCAACAACAATGATAATTAAACCATATTAACAGAAATAACTATAAGCAAAAGAAAGCAGGTGATAGTGAAAGGATAATCACGCACACAAGGTTAATGTTTGGCTAATTAGTAATCTGTTCAAAGAATGTTTAAAGCAAAAGCAACTGCTCCTGCTTACAAAAGGATGTGTTTATTAAAAATCTGGAGCTCTTGGAAGCAGCAGGACTGTGGGTGCGTGAGCATAGCTTTTTGTCCAGTCTATTTTAAAGAGAACTAATTGCACCAGTTGCGGTTCCAGGCACGGTTGCTTCACGCAAGTAAACGGGAGCGTGCACGCTTTTTAAACAGTCACAAGCATCACATCACCTGCGCGTGCGAGTGATTATGCTCTCATACGGTATTTATCTGCCTTCATTTGCTCGTGTGAACACAATTATTTTGTCAGTTGTGCTGCTTTTCGATTCTAAGATCGCATTTGCACAAATTTTGGGCCATCCTTATTGTCGAACCCTGCTTTTAATAAAACTACAATTTCAAAATTAATTTCAACCAGCCAAAGCAGCTAGTGGGAACCCACCACAGCTGAAATCCACCCACATTTGGCGGGTTGGTGGGTGTTAATGTCAAGCCCTGGTTATCATGTAGTATGTATCGTTACATATTATGTATTGTTATCAAATCTAAAAGATATCAGCTATTAAAAATTAGTTTTTAAATCATTTATGTTTGAAAAACTTCTGTCCATTAAACACTACTTTTAAAATATTTGAAATGTGATATCTCATTATTATATCTCATTATTTTAAGTATAGAAGAATTAAACACTTAGTATTTATTTATTGTTTTTTCAGCATTTTAAAACAATTTAATCTGCTTTAAAACTTCTAGTCTTTAACGTTCTATTTGCAATATAAACTTAAATAAATACGTGTTTTATCATTCTTATTTTCATCTGTTCTGAAGGCAGTCAATCCTCCTTTAGTATTTTTCTTCAACCCTTGCCCTTTTGCCGCTCTAGAAAACCTCTAAAGAAGACAGTCTCCGAGTTTCTGGTTCTCCTTCATTCTTCTTTCAAGCCATCCGTGCCCTGTTTCCACTTTACCTTTCAATGACTCCTTCTGCAGTTCCTGGTCTAAAGTTAACAGCCTGTGTTTCAACCTGACCTGAGACTGACCCGGGCCGGGGCCGTTAGCAGGCCTGCGCTCATTAGGCTGCATTTGGCGTCATTAAACTGATTAGTCTTTGCTGATCACTTTTCAAGATAGCACTTAAAGTGGCTGCCTGTTATTCTTAAAAGGACTCCAGTCTGCCCCTCCTAAATTTTACAGTGTGAAGGGCTATAAAGCCAAACGGGTGTGAGCCGTTTCGCGGAGCGGTCGAGGGTTCGCGACCTCGCCAAAACAAGCACAGGTCTGTCTCTGCTCGGACGAGAGCTTCCTAACACGATGCTTGCAGTAATATAATGTGAAAACAGATTGAATCATTTACACTACTTGTTATAAAATCTACGAAGTGTGAAGGAGGGATGCCATTGTTTTAAATAAACAGTCAAATGGTTGTACTGGGTGAGCTACTGCTATTTGGGATTGTTATTTATTACCACAACACAACTCATATAAAATAAAATACTGATACGATTCCATCAGTCAATTCAGGTACTATCCATCCTAAATAGTATTCGAAAACAGAACTAGTATGTTACAAATCATAGGATGTTGAAATGAGTATTTCAAAGTTACCCACATGGTATGCTGCATAATCTAATGGCTAATATTACCCACAATACATAGTGAGTTGGATCTGAATTAGATTACAACTACAAACACAGGTTAAAAGTGTTGACAAGCTACAAACATGGCGGACGCTCGAGACTGGCAGGTAAGTGGAGAGGGTTTAATAAAGATGCTTGAATGACTGTTAATTAATATCCAGTTAAGTATAAAAGAAATGGATGGTGTATCAAAATAATTGACAGGATTCAACGTAACGGTCCGTAAGGAAGTAGTCCCAGAAGCTTGCATATCCTTCTTTTACACACTCACAAGTATGTACTTTTACATCACAAGACAAAAGACATATTATAAGTATGTGACTTGGGACGGAGCAATTTAATAAATTTGGCCACATTTGAACCGTCCTGAAAATCACAACAAAATGCTACTTGTTTTTTTCTCCTCCCTGATGTTGGTGTTGTTGTCACCTTTTCTCTGGTGCCTTGAGGTCTTGAACGGCAGATTTTTGTGAGCCGGGTCAAGCGGTCACGCTTAGGCTCCGGTGAATTCATAGCCATAATGTGGCTTGCAGGACATCTGGCACCTATAAAGTGGCACGGCCATCTAACCTTTGGTCTTCACAGGGGTGAAGGGGTCCTAATAAATGCACAGCCATCATCTCAAGGTCATACGTCATTGTGTGCAATAGAATTCAAGACTGAGGTGTTTATATCTGAGTTGTTTATGTGAGGGGCTGTCAAAGAAGAGCTCACAAAAGAGAGCTGAGTGAGGAAAATCTGTTTATTTCAAAACAAAAATTTATTTTATTTAAATAAGAATTTTGTCATAAATAATAAGAAATTGTTTATATAGTATATTAAACATTTGAATATTTAATGATTAAATTATTATAATAAATATATATGTACAATATGTTTCTATTAATTAATTTAATCAATTACTTCACACTATTTTTCTCTTACTGAATTTCAATTAATAATAGTTATTAACAGCATTATTAATATTTTATAGCTATAAATATATTTTATTATTACATGTACTAATACAATTTTGACTGAAAATTTCATTAGAAATATAGAAAAAGTCATTGGAAAACGTGCAAATAAATATGTGTTATATTTTACATGTACTTTATTCTAAGTGACAAAAATATATATTTTTTGGTTTTATTTTTATTAATTACAATAATAAGCTTTTAGTATTTTGTCCATATATTTAAATAAATTTAAATAAATACTTAATGTAAAATAAATACATACAATATACTCCAAAATCTAATCACTTAATAGCACAAGATAACGTTTGAGCAGAAAGTGCTGAACTACATACACAGTTTGCAGCTCTAGTTTATGCAGTGTGTGAAAGGGTCACAAGCACAGAGGCAATAAAGGCCGCTTTTGTCCCCAAGCGAGATTCACTCTCTGTGCCTGAGCCATTATCACCAATTAGAGCGTCTGTCCTCATTTTTTGGGACGCCTCTTCTCTTCTCTTCTCTTCTCTTCTCTTCTCTTCTCTTCTCTTCTCTTCTCTTCTCTTCTCTTCTCTTCTCTTCTCTTCTCTACCCTCTCCTCTCCTTCCTTCTCTTTTCTTCTAAACACCTGCCTGAGGAAAAGCTTCTTAATCGTGTGTCCTTCTGCCCTTCATCACAAAGAAATATGAGCCACAAACTCATGTTGAAAGGAAACTGAGAGAAAGGGTACAGTTGGGACAGTTGCACTTTTATTACGGGGGAAAATTCAGAGGTTTTTGTGTTCAGAAGATGACCTCTCTATGAACAATATCTGTGTTCATTCATTTACAGTAATTGTTTTCACATCTTTTTGCATTGGCAAACTAAAATAGTCTGCTACGGCAATTTGATCTTTTTTTAATAAAGATGTTACATTTTTGTCCACTTTTTGCACATGATAAGAATATAAAATATATACAAATTAATGTAATTAAATTAAATTTTTATTATTTTATTTTAATGAAGAATAATAAACTGCATTTAAAATATTAATATAATATAATATAATATAATATAATATAATATAATATAATATAATATAATATAATATAATATAATATAATATAATATAATATAATATAATTACATAAAAATGCTAAAAATACATAATTATAAAATAATTTCAATGCATATATTGTTACATTTAATAATAATATTACATAAAATATTTAAATAATGTTAAATATATAATTATTTACTTTTACATTTTTATTAATATATTATTTATATTTTTTTATTTTTTATTTATTTTGCATTTTTTATAACTATTGTTACATTACAATAGTAATTAATATTCGTAATACGTTTTGGACAAATCCGAACAGAGACTGAGCAAACAACATTTGCACTGGTTTGCACAACAACAAATGAAGCAAGCATAAACAAGATTTACCATAAACACAGGGCTTAGCAAAAGCTAGACAAGAAAACAAAGCATTAACTTTCTAAAGGTCTATGAAATTATTTATGACAGAAAACTCACTATTGTATGATTGCTAATAAGTCACTATTCATTTTCCTCTTAACTGTGACTTCTCCATTTCATCCATTCCCAAAGCTATACATCTGGCTTACAGCTATACATAACCAATTGTACTGTCATAATTTGCACATTTATATTACAATGAGCTCAAATAACGGGTTCTATGTCTCTCAAATCATTGATTGTAGATGTTCTGAATGAACAATTTTTTTGGGTACCAAAAGTATTTGTTCCGTGAATTACACTGAATCTCTTTGCCAGATCTTTAGATGCATGTAACAGTTGGCTAATGCTATTAGTTTAGGACATTAAGGTGGGGGGATAAAATCATTACATGCTAGTCAGATAAGCCTGCGTAATGAAACACAAAAACATCCCTGCAGTTTGCAATGCAAGCCAACGTGGTTAACCTGTTGAAACACAGACAAAACTAAAGCTCAATATCATTTGTATGACTCCTGAGAAGGGAAATAACTTTGATGATAATGCTACACGCAAAGATGAAGTGAACCTCAAGGGACTGCGGTTGAACATGAAGACGGACACTCTTTAATTGCACTAGAAGTGAATGTTTCTATAGAGAAGGCTGTTAAAGTGAATAGTGTGCACTTTGTGGTTGATAAGCCTTTCGTGCCAAGTTGAGGTGCTGATTACCTGTTGTTGACGATAATCTGAAAAGCGGCTTTAGTGGGTTTAAAGATGCGGAGAACCGGCTGCTACCGCAACCTGGAGAGAGGTCTCACTGACTGGAGGTGATATCACGGGTAGGCCACAACTGAGATGGATTAGACAGCAGCATTGATCAAACCTATTGATTATCTAATCTTCTTCTGATTGTAATTTTAACTCTCTTGCGAGTTGGACTCCTCCTCGGAGAGCAAACTCCCCTTGTGTGATGAGCGTGATGTTGTGGAGAGTCTGGCTGCATCAATATTTGCATACCATCCGTCCTAAATATTATGCAAATGAGGACTGGTGCTCCTAAAGCAAAACTAGCCTAAACTAAACCTGGATTGTGTGCTATTTCAGGTGTCTGTATGTCATACCTGCCAACATTTGTCTCTGAAATTCCAGGGTAATGTCGGAGGGCGTCTTGGAGGAGGTGTTTGTCTGATTACACAGTTGAGAACCGGGTTAGTAACTGTACTGTGGTGTTAGTAACTGTACTATGGACCGAGATTCGGGTGGCTATTGCGATCGGATACTATAACAAAGATGGCGACCCGGGAGTGTTACAGACTGTACCAAAAAGGAGGACCATAGACAGGGGTAAATTACGGGACTTTTCTGGGAGAAATAACAAAATGGGAGGTTGGCAGGAGATGGGTCTGAAATACAGAAGACTACCGGAAAAAATGGGAGTGTTGGCAGGTATGGTGTATGTGTACATTGGGCGTAATATTACTGACAAGCTTCTTGCACTGTAGATGAGAATAAGACTGTGGACTATTGGCCATTTCAGTGGCTAAAGCCTGAAGCAGTTTTTTATTTAAGGTGGATGCTAACAATAATAGCAACAAACCAGCTAATAGTCCACAGCTAGCAAACTATGGAAAAGTTCTGTGTAATATAAATGTGCCTGCTGCAGCAAAGTTCCTTGTTTATTATGCTGGAATGAGAGTATAGTTCCTAGCAGTACTGGCCTAAATTATAGCAACTCCTCATTTTTCATTGGGTTTTGTACACAATGCAACTACAGAAGAGTTAATCTTTAAATATGAAATTATCTACATTTTTTAGAAAAACTTTTTCAATGCTTCATCCAAGCTTGGCTAAAAGTGCTCCTGCCAGATCTTCCGCCAGATCAGCTGAATACAAACTTAATTGTTTAACTGTAGATGACTTGTAAAATGAGCCAATTTCCAAAAGTTTAAACAAGCTGTTTACATATTGGCAATAATGGGCCAATTTTATGCAATAATTCTTACCCATAGTCCCTTTAAAAGACACATTTTCATGGTTATGAAATACAGGAATCTTCTATCATTTCCAATCAGTCACTGAGTAAAACAAAGTGGCCGCAGTAAAAATAGTGCAAGACTGTCCTAAACTACCACTCCCACGACGTGAGCAGCCACACAGGCACAAACATCACCGCAGAGGCCAAAGGTGCTTTGCTAGCAGCATGATAAGCTAAGACCAGCGGCGAGGGCCTCTTTCTGAAGCTGAAGGAAACAGTTTCAGCCCTATCTCAATGACAACAGAGGCCTCTCCTCTTCCCCCTCCCAGCCCTCCATCTCTCATGTCGTCCACTTCTCAGAACAGATCTCTCGCTTGCTGATACGGTGAGGCACGCCATTCAATGCAAGCTAATGTCATACTGGTCAAGGTACTTGGAAGCAGAGAACTGGACTAAAAGGGTGAAAGAGAAAGGAGAGAGAGACAAAGAATGGAGGGATTAAAAGAAAGAGGGTTGAGTAATTTGGAGTGACAAGCCTGTGGTGGTGTGTCAGGCCTTCAAACAACAGGGTTGAGTGAGTAATAGTTTGCGAAAAAATGAAAGAGAGAGACAATAGAAAGGGGGTTGAGCTTTGCTTTTCAAACCTTCGATGTTCAGTTTTAGAAAAAGGAAGAAAAACATCTTCTGAGATTGTCAAAAGAGAGCTGCCTTTAAGAGGTGACCTGTGATCAAAGCCACCAGTGCATCCCAGATCCCTCCTGTTGGGAATAACCTACCTCTCCCTTTCTCTCCTCCTCAGGTCCAGTGTAATCTCTCAACATCTGCCCATTAATATCACAGATTATATCAGTCTTTTAAAAAGCCCTAGATCTGCCCTCTACGGGGCCATCCTGCCGAGGCCAGTCACTGGGAGGAGGGAAGAGTAAATGCAGCCATGCGTAAAAGCATTACGCTAAACTAGGCATGGCTACTCTGCGTGGCACTGCAGAGCCTGTCAGGCGCACTGTTATAATAGAGCGAGAGAGAGTTCGCCACACTTAGCTGAATCAGGTCACACACTAGCAAGCACACAGATGCAGACGCAAAAACCCCACCTACGCACTGACAGACATGTACATTAATTGATGACACTTTCACTCTTAAACCCTAAATAACCTTTAAAAATCTGAATATTCAAATTCTTCAAGCCCTTGGAGAATAATTCAGAATTTTGTACTTCTTATTCTGAAAATGTGAGAGCATAGACAGTGGCGTTACTGAGAATTCTGGTCCCTGTGCATAATATTATTCCTTTTAGAGCAGGGGTCATCAAACTTGTTCCCGGAGGGCCGGTATCTTGCAGATTTTAGCTCCAACCCTAATCAAACACACCTAAACAAGCTAATCAAGGTCTTACTAGGTATACTTGAAACATCCAGGCAGGTGTGTTTAGGAAAGTTTGAGCTAAACCCTGCAAGGACACCGGCCCTCCAGGACTGAGATTGGTGACCCATGGTTTAGAGTGAAATATCATTAAGAAATGATTGCCAAAACAAATTCAAACTTAACAATATCAATTACACATCAATGAAAAAGACTTCTAATTTATGACTTACTACAAAGCCTGCAAGCTCAGATCACCTGATAAAATGCTAATACCCTGTCGCATGCTACACCCTGATCCTTGGTCAGGCTCCATTGCTTCACTTCTGTAATTAAAGAACTTGGACACTATGAAACCTCACTCCAGCATGATGGACAGTTGACCCATGCCATCGGGATTGGCTTTCACGGAACGAGCGACTAGCCATCTTGAGTGTGTGAGACCATCACACACATGCGGTTTACATGTCTGCATGGCTGCACGGTAGAACTGTAATGTTACCTTACAGGGTTACAGATGCCTACGCAACCCCATGCTGTAATGGTTAGTGTCATTTTTAGCATTGACCAGAGTAGTAAAAAGGTCAGAGAGTCCGAGTTTAAATAAATAAATCCAACAGGAAAGTGGTCAATGAACAGACAACCAAATCGTATATTATTTAATTGGGAAAACACTCAAAATTTCCAGTCAAATGAATGCAGCATGAAAACAATGAGTTGGGTAACCCCCCTCAGTAATGCAATTATTCCCTGCATGAGCACACCAGCAAAGCCCTCTGTACCGCTGCACGTCTGCAGCAGGGTAGGAGATTGTGTGAGCGTGCATTTCAGGCCCACAAGCCAGGAAGCAGTCAGTGAAACTCTTATTTAGCACAGGAAGTTCAGATTTGCTTAGCAACCACATTAACTCTCCTGTCACAGAGGTATTTGGAATTATACCTCTTTAGTGACAGCCAGGCGTGCACAGGCAGGCACGTAACACACAGACGCGCATTTTCCTGATATTTGAACTCACAGAGGAAATACCACTCCTGAGCTGCTCAGCAGGAAAAGGTCTGGGCGCTGCTGTGCACAAAACTGGCACTTTCCCTACAATAAATTCCTGTACATGCCATTCGGTCTGTATTTTTGATGCTCTTAAAAACACAAGTTCTTGATTGTTGGCAGCTAGCTCTCTGCAACTCTCACATGGTCGCCCACTGAGGCTAAGTAGAGCTGTGCCCGGTCAATACCTGGATGGGAGACCACATGGGAAAGCTAGCTTGCTGCCGGAACCAGTGGTAGTGAGGCCAGAAGGGGGCACTCAAACTGCAGTATGTGTGGGTTCTATCGCCCCAGTACAATGAGGGGGACAGGGACCTGGATGTCCTTCGAAAAAGAGTAGGGGTTTAATCCCGGCATCCTGGCCAAAATTGCCCACTGGCCTCTGTCCATCATGGCCTCCTAACCTTCTCCATATCATAATTGGGTTCATCATTCTGTCTCCTCTCCACCAATCAGATGGTGTCTGGTGAGCGGTCTGGCGCAATTTGGCTATCATCCAGGTGGATGCTGCACACTGGTGGTGGATTAGGAGATTCTTCCAAATATGTAAAGTGTTTTGAGTGTGCAGAAAAGTGCTATATGAATGTAAGGAATTATTATTATTATTATTATTATTATTATTATTATTGATTGGCATTGGCACCGAAATCCATGGCGTCTTTTAGAATTCATCACTGAAATGTTTTTGTGGAACCAAAATGGTTCTGTTGTGAAAAATCTCTTTTAAAAGTCAACATATTCAACGGCAGACAAAATTCAGGCTCTTAACTATGAGAATTGTGTTTTTCTCCCACAGACAATCTATGGGGTCTTTGACTGTGATCAAGTGATAGTTTGACTCTGATAGATTGTTTCTATCACGGGCCGGAGGAGATTAACGAGAGAGAGACAGGAAGTCGAGCCAGTTCCACTCAACAGAAGCTGAAGAGGTTGGCCGATATGTTATCGAAAACTAAATAAACATTTATCAGCGTGCATGCTCTGCTCGGCCCAATCACTTCCCTGTCTCTGCGTCTGGGGCCCCAACTCAGGTTTCAAAGTTCAGCCGCACAATTTACTTGCCAAACAAATCCTGAACTCAGTTGCCATTAAATACGAGTGTGAGTGAACGGCTGTGATCATCCTTGGTCAATGCGGCGTCAATCACACACAACAAGCCAGTACGTGATAGGGTTTGCTCGCTATCATTTGCCATTTTTCACACAATGATTTCACAAGAGCAATCACCTTTGGCTGAGAGGATCGCTTGTTTACACAAGTGTCAATGTGAAATTAAACACTTTTCATGCAGGCTTTTTCTTAGCCTCGGCTTTTGAAATGAGCACAGAGAAGAAAAACACAAGTGCACGCCTTTTACTGAATGAGTTTGCTTTACAATCTGCTCTTTTGAGTCCTTTCAAGTTGGTTAACAGTGTCGAAATGTTCGAACAACTGGCTCCTGAGCAAATTCAACAGTTCCTGCTTGGTGAGGGCTTTTGTGGATGGCGAATTGTTGCGCTTGTTGGTGCTGCTGATGTTGTTTGGCAGCCCTTGTCTTTGGGAGAGGGCAGTACAAAGGAGCTTTGATTGGAGTGTGTGTTTGTTCGAGTTGTGCTGACATCTGTGTGTCTGTGTGTGTGTGTGTGTGTGTGTGTGTGTGTGTGTGTGTGTGTGTGCGTGTGTGTGCGTGTGTGTGCGTGTGTGTGCGTGTGTGTGTGTGTGTGTGTGTGCTCATGAGTCTCAGAGTAGTGCTGGCCTCGCTGAACGCTCAGCAGGTTGACTAGAACATGCTGGCTCTTTCCCTGGAAGCCGCCAGCATTCTGTTCCAAATGAGTTCAGCTCGGGGAGAGCCTTCGCTCTGGGGCACAATCACAAGGCTTACTGTTACAGGCATAAAAGAGGGGCGAGGGGGATGGGACCTGTGAATGGGGACAGGACAGATCCATCCGGAATGAGAATTAGGGAAAAAGAGGCAAAGAGGAAGTGAGTGATAATATCTTTTAACATTATCATTATTTACTACTTTGGGACTCTCTTTTATTCATTATCTACTTACCTCTTAACCTCACTTGCCTATGCACCTACCTCTCTTCCCACCTACAAACCTTCGCACTTATCAACCCTACACTCTCAAAAATAAAGGTACGCAAGCTGTCACTGGGGTGGTACCTTTTCAAAAGGTACAAATTTGTACTTATTGGTCCATATTGGTACGTCAAACGTATATATGAGTACCTAAACGTTTTATGAGAAACACTTTTGTACTTTTTAGGTACCGATATGTACCCTTGAGGTATTAATATGGACCTTTTAGGTAGAAATTTGTACCTTTTGAAAAGGTACCGCCCCAGTGACAACTTGCGTACCTTAATTTCTGAGAGTGTACTCACCAAACTCTATACCAACTGGCCGACCTCCTTTCTCATCCATTTAACTGCTTCCCTAGCCATCTCCCTATCTACACATCTCTCTATCGACCTCATTACTATATACTTCCTGTCCATCAATCTACTGATCTCTCTACACACCAGCCGATCTGCCTACCTGCCCATCTACCTCTCTACTCACTGACCTATCAATCTAGCTAACAATCTCTACCCCAAAATATCTACTAAATTAAAAACAATAAATTGGCTTTGTACAATCCAGCAGTCAAAAGCTTACTCAACTGAAAAAAATCACTCTGTAGTAAAAAAACATTGGTCTGAGCCAGAGCCAAATTAGCCTGCAATGACAACATTCAAGATCCCTGTTTCAGGTCACTGTGTAGTTCATCTAGAGCAGGTCTGACAAACTGAATAGACCTTAGGTAAATGGAGAGCCCCAGGAAGTGGAAGAACTGGCTGAGGCCCAGTGAGTACGACTACACCCAGGCAGAGGAGTGATCTGGGCCTCCTCAGGAGACAGTTTGAGCAGCAGAAAAGAGACGGGTCCGATTTCATCCGATAAGCAGGCAGAGCTGGAATAAGGTCCCTGCACAAGGGACATAGAGAGTGTGTGTTCTTTTGTCATTGTTGCCAAAAGCTACACACTCAAGAATAAAACCTGCTGGCTTGAATCCTTTACTTTCATTTTTACTCATAAGTGTCTATCTACCTATCATTAAGCTAATCTTTGTAAAAAATGTCGGTTTGTCAAAGTTTGTCAAAGAAAACCTATTTTGCCTACTCTCTGCTACCTTAATTACAATTTAATTTTAGCAACTGGAATTACAACATCCTCTATTCAGTTATAAATGGCACACTACCTGGTGTGGAACAAAAGTGTAAGTTGTGGAAAAGCCATTCCATAATATAGAGAATGTGGCGGCTGTGTGGCTGGATAGATATTCAGAAAACACTGAGCTGAAGCCTATTATTGTGGCCAAACGAGACAGAAGTCTGTGTCATTGGAGAGCTGTTGTGTCTTTAAGGAAGGACAGAGGTTGAGCTGTTTTGTCTCTGTGTCTGAGAGAAGGTAAGAATACTCGCGGACACACACACACACACAGTCAAAATGCCTTCACATACGATGTCTAAGGAGAAGGCATCAAATTCAGGAAGCCCAGTGTAACATCAGAATGTGCTTCCTGCAGCAATCAATAGATCTCAGGGCCATACTCCCCCACACATGCACAGACTTTAACAAGGGCGTGAGCGGATAAACAAATTGCCCTTGCACTTTAATCAGACTTAGAGGGAAACAACAAGCCTTTTGCAAAATTTATGTAATCGTTGCTTGAAGAACGGCTTCGCCATTTCACTCTGGTTTTGTTTTAAAAGCTACTCTGCGATCGACCGAACCACTTATGCTTGGTCAAAGCCAAATCGCAGTCAAACTGAAATATTGCCAGCTTTAAAAGACACCTCATCTATATATCTTTAATGGCGATCATATTTATGGTCATTATGAAGTATCAAGTGTTTAAATATGCTTATACTTTGAATACGAATACTTTTGAAGTGTCGGCCAGGTCCGAGTGAAATCATTCTAGAGATACATTGAGTAGTAGATCGATGGAGCGCCTCGCAGCCGTAGAGAGACAGCGTGAAGCTGATGCTAATTGAGACAGAAGTGAATTGATAAGGCCTGGGCTGCATAATAAGCTCGCTTGAAGCTAACACAGGCTAATGCGTCCATTAGCGTCTGTGAAGAGATGGATGGAGCAGTGGATGGTGATATGGAAGGGGGTGGCGGGGTGGGGGGGGGGCAGATGAATGGGATGAAAAGACACTATTTACCCTATGAAACAATTCAGGACAGATTTGTTTGAAGTAAAATGTAAAAAGAGCCTTTGCTATCTCTTGGACTATAGTGTTTGCTGATTTGTCGGGGGAAATATTCCACTTTAATTTAATTTAAATTGATGTGGAATGCAAATTTAATTTGATCGAAGATGAAATGAGCTCTCAAGCGTGGTGTGAACACAGGTAGAACACCTACACAATGTTGATGTTTTCTTGAAGAGTAAATTCTTTGAGGCTTAGTTAATATCTAGAAATCATCTCAAATGCAGAAAAGCTAATTCATGCTTTTATGACGTCTAGGCTGGATTACTTTAATGCTCAATTCGCTGGTTGCCCAGCATCCTCTATTAATAAACTTAAGTTACTGCATAATACAGCTGCCAGACTTCTTACCAGGTCTAGAAAATATGACCATATCACCCCAAGTTTATCTCCTTTCACTGGCTGCCTGTTAAGTTCCATAATGATTATAAAATATTGCCTCTTACCTATAAAGCTTTAAACAATCTAGCTCCTGTTTATCTAACCAACCTTCTGTCTCGCTACAATCCAACCCACTCTTTAAGATCTCAAAACTCAGGGCTTCTGGTAGTACCTAGAATAGCAAAGTCGAGTAAAGGAGGTCAAGCCTTCTCAGTTATGGCTCCTAAACGTTGGAATAGCCTTCCTGATAATGTCCGAGAAATAGTAGAGCCCAACAGAGCCTGGTTTCTCTCTCAAGGTTTTTTATCCTTCACTTTGTCGATTGGTGAAGTTCGTTCCTCGCCACTGTTGCCACTGGCTTGCTTGGTTTGGGAATTGTGGAGCTGCGCATCGATAGATTTGCTCTTCAGTGTTTGGACTTTCAGCAGCGAAATTTAAACCACACTGAACTGACCTAAACTGAACTTTAACTCTAAAAACTGGACTGACACATTTTCAATTCACTGGAACGTCTATGTTTAGCTGCTTTGACATAATCTACATTGTAAAAGAACTATAGAAATAAACATGAATTGAATTGAACTGAAATGCTTGCCAGCTTCCCTACATGCATTTCTTCAATAGGACAGCAGATACATAGAGTATAGTCTTGAACTAAGTGCTTGAAAGCAGAATGTTGTTGACACAGAATTGTAGAAAACAGCAACTACCTTGACCTACTGATATGACAGACTGTTAGAAGCCAAGGTAAAGAGATAATTAAACAGACTGATAGGCCTAATAGTGAGATAAAGGTCAAAGTGAAGAGTGCAAAAGAGAGAGGGGATACATCAGACTTGTACTACAGAAGTCTGCACAGCGCATATGTAAATAGTAGTAACCTGTAATTAGATCTCTCCACTGGTGCGATTTATGTCAGACTATGTACTTCAGTGAGACAGCCGTATAGAAAGTACACAATAAAGTATTGTCAGATATAGGATGCCCCTTTAAAACCAGGCGGACTAGTTGGAGGGTACAATTATCCTCAATTTCCTCTTGGAAAAAAAAGCAGGCTGAGATTGTGTTCGGCTTTCTCTCCGATTCCATGTCAGTGTGTGCTTGTGTTTGCATGTGAGTGTGTGTGACAGTCCTTTTCAAAGCGAGATTACATGCGTGGGCAGGCGAGGAGTGGTTTCAGACAGTAAATCAATGGATTCCACTGTAGTGGTGGTGTAGGACGTCTGCAGGTTAGCGCCAAGCGCAGGGGGAGCCATGTGGCTTTAACCTGAGCCTTTACCTCCCTTCATGGGTACACACACACACACACACACACACACAGCTCTAGTTTCACACACATTGTTTTATTTAGCATGTCCACTGTCAGCTCATTTGGAGGAGTGGTACCAGGCTGGAATAGTATTAATTGCGAGGGATCTATGACCTACGATCGCTAACCAGAGGCAAAGTAGTAGCCCGGATGCTAATGGTATTAAATGCCATCGTTTCCAACGCTTTGAATTCACCAGGAGTAAGCCGAGAACACACAGACATTTGTGTGTACACAACCACCTTCAACCCTTAAACTCTTTCTGAACTTCTGATTGGTTAAGAGATGTGTCTAATCTCTTTTCAAGGATTCCTGAGACAATCTACCAGAAACGTCTATTTTCACTTATAAATAATGTGACGAGCCTGACTTAAGCTTGTCGTCCTCAAAAAATTCATACAAAAACAAGCATAAAATCATACAGTAATAGAACACATCCTTGATCATGGTCAGCTTCTTCTCCGTCAAATGGTGTCACTTCCGAGTCATATTTTAAAGGTATATTGCGCGCATTTTATGTTAAATATAATGCAAACGTGACAGGACAGAACAAAAACAAGGGGACAATTGTAAATTTATTTGTATTATATATTTGTAGGATTTATTTATAATTTCATGTTTTAATCAATTGATGTTAATGTTAACAACTTAGACTTGCTATTTCTGAAGTATTTTTTTCTCTAAATAACCGTTTTTAGCATAACAAAACTATAAAAGCTGTAGGTTCAAAAGGGCTGAGGACAAGGACAATGACAAACTTTGTACATTCGTAAAGTGATTTTAATAAAGAACAAAAATCTGAGAACCAAATGAATGACATATTTCTATAGAGAACAACTCACAGAAATCAACCACCAGTCCATTTTAGACATTTTTATGATGAAAACTTTTGATTCACTGTATTTATGTTTTTATTTCAAGGACAGATAATGTACTTTTCTGGTAGAATGTCCCTCCTATTTAAGGATGCACAACATAGACATTCTGTCTGATATCGATATCTCTTTATATTTGTAAGGTGATAACCAGTATATAGGCCTATAATTATGAACCTTGATATGATTTTTCTAACCCTGATTACAAAATCAAAATAAAGTGGACAACTTATTATATGTTACAGCCTTAACTGCACAAAATAAGGAGACATCTACGTCTTTCTTTTGCCAAAATAGTTTACAAATAGTAATTCTTATGTCCTCTTTCTAATAATCTGATAATCTGATAATTATCAGATCTGATAATTAACTGATAATCTCCTATTGTACAGACATATTGTCTTTCTTATTTTGCCAAGTCTCCATTTTCTCTATAAAACATGTAAATTATGATGTACTCAGTATTTTGATTAAAACAGATATTTAATCCAATGCATATCATTCAAGATCTAGGGGTCAACACTGATATAATGTTGACTTAATGGTCTAATGGTTCAATTGCTGGACCTTAATAATAATAAAAATACAAATAATGTGTAAATAATAATGTAATAATGTGTCTAATAAAACAAGCAAACAAAAAACGCAACATATTGTGTTCCTTTTGTGTGGAGTTTGCATGTTCTCCCCTTGTTCGCGTGGGTTTCCTCCGGGTGCTCTGGTTTCTCCCAGAAGTTTAAAGACATGCGCAATAGGTGAATAGGTTAAGCGAAATTATCCGTAGTGTATGTGTGTGAATGAGAATGTATGGATGTTTCCCAGTGATGGGTTGCAGCTGGAAGGGCATCCGCTGCGTAAAACATATGCTGGAGAAGTTGGCGATTTATTCAGCTGTGGCAACCACAAATTAATAAAGGGACTAAGCCGAAAAGAAAATGCATGAATGACTGTGTTCCTGTACTTTACAGGTAAACACACTGTATAAAAATGTACTTCAATAAGAACTCTGAATGGTCGTGCACCCCACCGGCATCTGTCTCATAAATCAATTTAACTAATTGTGAATCTGAAAATGAAATATAATTTGTTAACCGCAATGTGAAATGATTTGAAAACCGCAACATGATTCATGTGGGCCACCGACTAGCACGCCATTGTTAGCGCTTGACAGCAGAGGCTCCAGCGAGAGAAAGCGCGGGGGAAGGGAGCTGTTGAACAGAGACAGACATTCTTTTGTTACCTGTTCAGCAAAACCAAAATAGCCTGCAGGCTTTAAGGCTGGAACTGATACACCGCGTCCCTTAATCAAAGAACAAAATGACAAGCTTTCTGTGTCACGCCTAGCACTGCCTCTCCACTACAGCCGCAGGGCTTTAACTGGCAGCCATCTTTAGCAACACAAACCAGGAAGTGAGGAAGCGATTATTTTGTTGTGTCTGAGGCAAAGAAATCAATTTTTCAAACGTATTCATACAGAAAATATGTGAGGAGGAAACAAAAGTTAGCATTAGCTTAAGCACTGAACTATTGACACTCGCCTGAGATCACACGTTTATGTATCAACTAGCAAAAACATTCCCTTGCAGATGTTAAGTGAATATTTACACAACATTTTAAAAGTGAATAGTGCTATTTGAATGTAAAATGTGACAATTTTTGTAGCTTGTTTCTCTGTTAATACTACATATTAAAGCATTAAACGGTAACTATAAAAATAACTACTGTACATTAGCATCTACAACAATGCATGCTAATGTTTGTTATAAGCACCCCTTGAAAATAACTATACTAAAAAAAGAAGAAAAAATACACATTTACCAGGGTATTTGTAGTAAAACTGTAATTATACAAATGGAAATTAATATACTCAAACATGTTTACTACAACTCTACTATAATAAAACCATGGTTAACCTATGTAAGGGTCAAATTGCTGTTATGTCATCTGCAATTTTAACCTTCAAGCTTATTTTGGGGTGGTTTTTTAATTGGCTGTCAGTGTTGGTTCTGAGCTGATGAACGATAAACAAACAATGTAATTCCTCAGCTGTGTTGTCTCTGTCAAAGTTGTAAAATAAACCTGCCTATTATTACAGCATTAGAAGAGATTATTAAAACTTTAAATGATGTTGTCCTTGGGAATGGACATTTAGCCTGAGAAAAAATGTCGCAGGGCTTGTGAACACCAAAGCCAAGACAATAGTCTCAAGTCTGGGCTTTGTCTTTTAGTCTTAGTCCTGTTCCTGAGCTCCAGCTGATTCTTTTTAAGCATGCGAAGGACAAAAGAAGCCTAGTTGAACCTCAGGATGAGAAGTGGGACCTTTGGCGTGCTCTTCATCACCCCAAACACAAAACCCCTCTCGTGACCATGAGTGTCCCTCAACATTAGGTCCGCACCCTCCCTTTATTTATCATTCACACGTGCACAAAATGATACAAAAAGACTGATTTGCCTCCTGAAGAAATGCAAACACACAGGAGACATCAATGGCAGAGCCGTGCTGTGTTTCAGACCGCAGCGTTGTGGTTGTTCATTTAGCCGGGGTGTGAGAGCAAGTCTTTGTGTGGTTAGACTGACTAACATTCACACACACACACACACACACACGCACACACACACAAACACACACACACATACAAGCACACACTCGCCCTCTGCCCCAGTTGTGTGGCCTGTAATCTTGTAATTCTTGGCCTGTGGCCTGTAAAAGGTCAACTTTGAAACAAGATTACATGTATCCTGTGGTCAGGGTTTCACCTGAGTGATGTCATGGTGGAACCGACACGTCTGCTAACTCAGATGCTACTCACCTTTTAGTAAACAAAAGCGTAACCTTGTTTTCTTTGAAAGGCTGCCAGTGTCGGGTAGCTTTGATATGTTTGTACCACAGAAAAAAAGTGGTCCGGGGTTAGTTTTCCAGTCTGGAAAGTCCGAAACACAATGAAAGCAGATGATATTGGATCAATTCTAATATACAAATTTACATTTAAAAAAAAAAAAGTCCATATTTTGACATTAAAATCAGCTATCATGCAATTTGTTCTTCCTTTGGGCGACTCAGTGGGTAGCGCTGTCACCTCACAGAAAGAAGGTTGCTGGTTGAATTGAATAAGCTAAATTGGCCATATGTGTGTGAATGTGAGAGTGTGTGGGTGTTTCCCAGTACTGAGTTGCGGCTGGAAAGGCATCCGCTGTGTAAAACATGCTGAATAAGTTGGTGGTTCATTCCGCTGTGGCGACCCCTGATAAATAGGTACTAAGCTGATAGAAAATGAATGAGTAAATGTTCTTCCTTTATATTTGACTAAGGCCTGGCTATACTTCACGCTATATTGAAGAACGAACTGAAGTGATGTAATGTTGAAAAAAAAAAATCCCAAACTAAACATTGTTTAGAGTTAATTAGAGTTCAAAACTATTTCCTATAAACTTCTTTGGCTGTATAGTAAAAATGATCTGCTTTAGCCTGACTTGAACGCAACTCTCACACAAAACATTCTGTGCTAAGAAGTGCTTTTTCCAAATATTGCTTAGTGCACCTATAACTGCTGCTTTCTCATCACTGTTAGTTTAGTACTTGCTACTGAGCAAAACAAACGTGCACTGCATATTTACATTTTCATAAACACCTTACTCAGCAGCATGGGTGATGTTTGCTAACAGCTAATGGAATGTCCGCTAACATTTTCAAGCACAACTACACAATGAAGCTGGACAATTTACAGATCCAGTGCTCAGTCAGCATATATAAGTACACCCCTCACAAATCTATCTTTTAAATTCATATGTTTAATAGGAAGCTATAAAATATGAGTACTGAAGCCAAATCTGGAGCTAATCTAACAAAATAACTTACGACAACAGTCCAAAAACTAGTACACCCAAATTTATATGTTATAGAAAAATATTAAATACAGTTTTAACAAAGAGGAAAAATCAAGAGAGGCAAAACAAAAAATATATATAATTGAATTTTTTTCAATCATTAGCTTGAATTTAATTGTATTATCTTTCAATTTCTAAATATTTTGGTGACTAAAATATTATGTTAATAAATACATCTGTTTATTAAATCTGTTTTGTTTAAATGCGCCAAAATACATTGCCTATATTCACTTAGAAATGAATAAAATTGGGTTTACTCAATTATGCAGTGTACATGTATTTTATGCAGGGGCGGATTTAACCAATAAGCGAGGTAAGAGGCCGCTTAGGGCCCCAGGAGATCTGGGGGCCGACAATAAAAATCTAGAAGTATAAATTATACCTATAAACTATATATAACATGGTTTTCTATCATATTTTGTATGGTGAGAGTTAAACAAATACAATTTTAATGTAATTAAATATTATTTAGTAAACAATTAAATAGTATATTATTACAATAATGTAATTGTATGTAATAATAGTATTACAAAATAAAATATCCATCATGGAGCAGTCCAGCAGTCAAATTTATAAAACTATATATGTATTATTTTGAGTTGTAAATTCATTTTACAATAAAACAATAAGAAATTTATAATGTAGAGATTGCATTAATTTAATATGTAGAAAAGAAGATTAAGTAATATAAAAAACAGCAATATTAATAAACATTAAATAAAAGTAGAAAGGGAAACGGTGCATTTCAGGACAATTCCCATGGCTGGAATTGCTAAGAGCCCCAAAATCACTAAACCTTCCACTGATTGTATGTGTATTGTGTGTGTATTGTTAGCTTAAGGTTTTATTTTATTCTTAATCATGGTTACATAAAGGTAGTGTAATAAAAAATCTGTTCAAAATTGAGGCATGTTTTCTGTGGGCAGGTTATGTAGGCTATTGAATTGCGTCAACAAGTCAGTGGAAAGGCTGTCACCATCACCGTTTGGATGAAAAAGCGCTATGAGTGTGTGAATGTGTGGATGGCCTGATTCAATGATGAAGCGTTTGGGTGGGTGACAGACGGAGTTATGAGTGAGTAAACGTATTTACTCTGCATTCGTGCTATGAATTGTACGCTTAATATCTTCCATACCCTGTTGCCGGTCTGGAACTGACATCAGAACAGCAGTCACGATGGCAAACCCGTCATCTGTCTCGCTCTGTAGATGTAGCCAAAAGCGCAGACAGTGGCGTTTCATGCAAGCCTGCGATTCCACTCTCAGCAAACATAACTAGAGGATTGGAGTTGCATATTTTCTAGCCGTGTACTGTAATAGTATGTCTGTCTACTCATTTCAATGTCAAATTACACATTATGGAGTAGGATCATTCAGTGCGGGGCACGCTTCAAAGAACGGCCAGTTATATAAGTCTGACTAACCAAACCAAATTATGGTGCATCGCAAACCAGTGCCACTGGGCCCAGGCGAGCGCTTCATTTAGAATGGGGTGAGGAAGGATGTCGCGTGTCTATTTCTTTCTTTCTTTCTGAGTCTGCAAGGCTTTACATGCTTATAAAAGTCTTTATGAACTTGCATGATACATGTTGAAAAGAAAAAGAACAATAAATGACAGTCAAACTTAAAGTAAATATTATAATTCACATCATATTAAGGATTGAACATAATTCTACATATTTTATGTTTATATAAATGTTAATATAAAATATAACATTTTGTATTTTATATTATACAAAACATCTCAACGTTATAATTTGTGCCCAGAAATTTTTTATTAATTTATTTAATATTAAATATCAATTTTATATTTATATATTTTCTTTGCATTTTATACTATACAAAAACATCTCAACATCAACATTTTTGCCCAGCTTTATTAATTTTTACTGTCAAATATCAAATATTATATTTAGATATATTTTTATTATTTATATTTATAGTTTTATTAATTATAATATATTTTTATTATTTATATTTATAGTTTTATTAATTTATTTTAACATCAAATATCAATTTATATATATATTGCATCTTATATTATACAAAAACATCTCAACATCATAAATTTTACCCAGAAAAGTTTTATTTATTTATTTTTAATATCCAATATTAATTAATTATATATATATATATATATATATATATATATATATATATATATATATATATATATATATATATATATATATATATATATATATATATATATATATATATATATAATACAAAACTTTTCAACATCATAATTTTTGCCCAGAAAAGTTTTAATAGTTAACTTTTAATATCAAATATCAAGTTTATATTTATATATTTTTTTGGTATTTTATATAATACAAAAACATCTCAATGTCATAATTTTTGCCCAGAAGTTTTATTAATTTATTTTTATTATCAAATTTTATATTTATATATTGTTTGTATTTTATATAATACAAAAACATCTCAACATCATAATTTTTACCCAGTTTTATTAATTTATTTTTTAATATCAAACATAAAATTTTATATTTAGATATTTTTTGCATTTTAAATCATACAAAAACATCTCAACGTCATAATTTTTGCCCAGAAAAGTTTTATTCATTTATTTTTTATAATATTTTAGAAGTCTGAAGTACTCACTAATGACTGCATTTATTTGATAAAAAATAAAGCGCCATACTGCAATTTATTTGACAAAATATTCTATATAATATACTAAAAATAAAATGTATATATTTATATATATATTAAATATATATATATAAATAATATATAATACCCTTATACTTTTTTTAAATCAGAATTCTTTAATAAAAGCATAATTTTTCAAAGAATAGCATTTATTCTAAATTAGTTTTTCTGCAAATATTAAATATTATTTAATATTAATGTTAAATATTATTTATTCTGGAACTTTCATTTTATTTATTTTAACTGCCCGTTTTGCAGTTATGCATCGTTAATTATCAATAAAAATATATGTTTTATCATAAATAATATTTGATTTATTGAATACAAATTATAAATAATTTCTACACAGTGTTACTAAGAATAAAAAAGCATTACTGACAAAACGGCAAAGTTTATAATAAACCCAAAAATTGGAGAAAATCTCTAATAAAATAAAATTAGGTTTCAATTTAACTATGCAAAACAATAAATAATTTATATAAAACAAAATGTATGTAGCTTTATTCAAAACTATGATAAGCGGATTCAAAGAAAGCTGTTACAGGGTCAGTATGACTCCAAAAAAAAGTGTTTTTTTCATAGTCATCCACTTTAAGGAAGTGTCTCTTAATGTGTGTGTCTTTATGTGTGTGTTTGTGTGTGTCACGCTGCCTCTGTAAGACAGCCATCTGTCCGATGATAGGTTTAGGGAGGCATCCGATTGGTCAGTGGTTCTGAATAGAGAGGGGTTTGATGAGAAGGGTCATGTGTCAGACTGCTCTTAGACACACAAGCGCACACAAACACACACTGCCAGCTAAAGGCTGACTCACTCCGTCACACAAAGACAATAGGGCTCAGCTGACATAGCAGAAAATCCCTGTGCACACACACCAAAAAACACATATTTAGCTCAGCGATCTTCAATCACAGAGGCAGTCTAAAGAACCAGGCTACAAAGTTTAGACAGAAATTTGTGGAAAAGAATAAAAACAGCTAAAAATCTGACATAAATTCAACAAATATTGAAACTATAAAATAGTGACTTCTTCAATATGACATGTTTCAGAGATCTTGCTCAATAAATTACAATAAATGAGTTTGAATGCATCCTTTTGCATCTAATTGGGTTATGAACAGTGGGTAAGACTAAAATATCATTGGCTACTAATTTGTCCCCACCCACACAGCCTTGGTTACATCATCAGAAAACAAAAACCCTTTCAGAACTATGTGCAATGCGATCAAAATAGGAATGAAAATTTAGGTCAAACTGTTAATGTATAAACATTAATTTTGACAAAAACAAACTATTTTACATTAAAGCAGAGAAAGAAGACTTCTCTGCTAAAATGGATGCTGATTCAGTTGCGGGATGAATTTTTCAAAGCCAAACTCGTCCAGAAAAAACGTGTATCCTTCTCTGCGTGCTTAACTGTCATTAATAATACATATCTGCAGCCGCATGAATGAATGAATACAAAAAAAGCAGGAGCGAACGAGGTGTTATTTATTTAAAGCGAAGAGCGCATGTCCCAGAAATGAACTGCCAGACAGCACGCTGGATCAAGGTTCTTTTCTTTCCCACTTGTTTAGCTAATTCATCCACTCACTTGGACGTGCTATTTGATCCTAACAGTCTGTCTGACATTAAATGTTTATGTCTTTCATTAAGGCGAGACACTGCAGGTGAATAGAATAAAAAAATCAACTACAATTATCACTACAGTCCAGTTTGACCGACTCCATTTAGTATTGCAAAGATTTTGTGTATAACAAAGTTTTACAAAAGGTTGTTTAAATATACAAATGAGGCCTTATTTAAAGAAGTATTTGCTAATTCACATACATATCTAGCACAAAAACATTAGAGTAAGAGGTTTTTACATAGGGGATTTTGCTAATCTTTTTATTACTAAGATAGTTTGGATTGCAGTATTTGACAGTTTTCTTGGGAGTCTAACATAGGCATGGACCGGTATTTGATATCACGGTTTGACGTTGTGATTACCGCTCTTACATATGTTCTTTTTAAATGTCTGGGTACAAAACAAAAACTTTTTTCCGCAGTATATTTTATTTTTAGAAACATATAAAATATTTTTGAGCAGTAAACATGTCAGGCTAAATAAGTCAAATGAATTTTTGACGTCTGCTCACTTTATTGGTTTCAAAAACATAGATTGAAACAGCATCTTTGGATATATTTTCTGCTGAATATATATATCATTGGAACGGTATAACAATATTTTGGCAGTTTTAAAACCTTGAATACCTAAACCACGGTTAACCTTGAAAACGGTTATCATCCCATGCCTAGTTTATCATATTTAGGTACAGAAATTTAACGATAGCAATGCTAAAAATACTTTTCTTACTTTACTTTGTCTTGTTTATAGTCCAAATATCAAAAAAATTATTAGGTCAAGTAAAAATATTCTTTTGTTTTCAACTTCAGAAGAAATAAGTCAAAATTAAGAGTTTTTTCCTTAAAACAGGTCAAATTAAAACTGTAAAAAATGTGTTTTTGCTTTGAAATGTAAATATTGGACGTTTTTTGCATAAATCATATAAATTCTGTTTAAATACAGTAATTAAATACAATTCTGTAGCTCCTGGTCAACTATAACTCAGACTCAACATTGCATATGTTGCGATGTGACTACTGTGAATGTGCACATTGCGCCATCAATGCTGTAAGGATATATTGTGCAGCCCTATTGGAAACACATTTATCGCATAAATGCAGATCAAGAAAGTCATGTGATTATTTTTTTTAAAGCAAGACCACATAGCT
Organism: Danio aesculapii; assembly: GCF_903798145.1. Lineage (NCBI taxonomy): Eukaryota > Metazoa > Chordata > Actinopteri > Cypriniformes > Danionidae > Danio > Danio aesculapii. Next base: position 35,754,098 of record NC_079442.1, on the reverse strand, counting down.
AATTTAAACAGTGAAAAATGGCAGTCCTCTTTTCTTTGGGAACTGGGATGCGATGGTACCTGCTAGCATTTATGGACAAACTAGCAGTCAGACAACTAAAATGTTGCTTTGGTCGTCCTAAAATCCTTTACCCAAAGTCAATCATCAAAGTGGGCGCATATTTTGAGAGCATAACTAATTTTGATTTACTCACTGGATAGAAATGGTGCTTTATTAACAAATGTTTATGCGCTTAGACTTAATTCTCATATTTCTCACAGACACATGAAAAAAACTGTGTTTTTCCCTGCAGCGTCTCATCTTCAACCAAACATTTACCTCACACCTTAGATATTACCGCATCCAGTCTCACATTGACAATCAGAGTAACTCAGGAAATCCCCTGAAACGCATCTATTTTCCCACCCCTCCTCCGTGTTAATGCCAGACAGAGAAAAAAAAATCTCCCTCCTCCATCCCACACTCCTCTGTCTGCCATCAGCCTCCACCTCCCCCATCCATCCCAATCGCCCAGGTATATGAATACTCTCCCAAAGGCCAGCCAATACAAACACACACACACACACACACACACTCACGGCCGGGGCTGACTGATGTGTGGGGGTTGGTTGAAGGAGTGTGAAAAGAGAAGATGGCCTATGATGAACCTCTCTCTTTTATCTGTGTTTATCTCCATCTGACATTAATGAGATTTTGGGCTTCTGCATCCTGGGGGAGGGCCGGACCGACTAGGAGGCTTAGCAAGCACATGTGATATAATGTCACAACACGGCTTAGGCTATGACAAGGGGAAATTATGTAAGAGAGCATATTAAGGCACTGTCGCTTGTTTTCGATTGCATTATAACTGAAATCGAAAGGTTTCTTCGAAGGCCTGTGATTGTGTGGGCTGCGAGGGCTTCAGGTTAGCTCTCTTGAGTTGTAGTGCTTTGAGTTTCAAAAACTAGCAAGTTTGCTAGCAGGCAGAGTATTAGCTAGATTAGAACTTCATTAATGGGTAATTTGAATGTTGTGAAATGTACAGGTCACACACTTTGATTATTTGAATGTTAAATTGTTTACATTTAGTAGTATTATTCCCATCAGATTTGGCTATTATTACATTTCTAAGAAGGAAGGGGATTGTTTAGAAACTGGTTTGTATATGTGTTATGATTTATTTTATAATTATGATTTTTTAAAATTAAAATAAAACAGAAACTCCATTATTTATTTTTTAAATAAATAAATTAACACTTAAATAAACATACATAAAAGATAAACATTTTAATAAATGTTTTATTAAATGAATTCATTTTAAAAATATGTATTTTTTGACAGCATAATTTCTGGAACATACTTAAGAAGACTTTGATCTTCATTATTTTGAAATGAATGATTAATTATTATTATTATTATTATTATTATTATTATTATTATTATTATTATTATAATTATTATTATTATTATTATTAGACACCAGCTGTGTCTGTTTGCATGTTCTCCCCATGTTCATGTGGGTTTCCTCTGGGTGCTTCAACAGTCCAAAGACATGTGCTGTAGGTGAATTTGGTAAGCTAAATTGTCTGTAGTGTGTGTGTGTGTGTGTGTGAATGTCCTGGTCCTCCAGATTGGGGGTTGAGCGTTGGGCTAACAAACCACCTTATAAATACTAGATGTTACGAAACACCAATATGGTGCGGCTTAATATCAACCTCAATATAAAATGGCTCTGGGAGTAAGTAAGCAATAATGATAATAATGATAATGATAATAATAATAATAATAATGATGATAATAATATAATATAATGATAATAATAACAATAATAATAACAACAACAATAATAATAATAATAATAATAATAATATAATAACAATAGTAATAACAATAATATTTATTATTATTATTATTATTATTATCGATGTTGATGTAAATTAAATATTTATTTATAATACAACATTGTTATTTTCGTATTTATATTTTTATTAATTTGTCACTTTTATTAAACTGCTTATTTATTTAAAATCATAAATATTTTTAGAACAGATTAAAAAACTAACAGTGCACAGTCTATTTAATCTTATGTAAATTAGTTTGAGATTTGGGCTTGAAGTACAGTCTCTTCTGTTTTAGTATGTACATGGGCATCAATTATTCATTTGTCAAAACATTGGAACTTTGCCTATATTAAACACTTCCAGCTAAAAAAAATAATTTTGAGTAGTGACAACACTGAATAGACTGTTCTTCCATCCCTCACATCCTTATTTTCATTTTAGCAAATTAAATAGGGCACCCAGTGTGAATGAAGCCTATTACTTAAGTATATTTGATCTCACAATCATCTTTTAAAGTAACTAATAGAAAAAATAAAACCTGAGAAAGCCATACTTCCCACTGAGGCTGCTAAATAGCGATGAACAGTAAAGCTGAATAAGTGCCATTTTGATTTGAAAATTCAGCTCAAGAGGTGAAAAACTGATCAAATTAGCAAGGATGCAAATAAGCCAAGCGCGAATCTTCACACATGAACTGAACTGTTAATGTAAAAAAAAAACTAATGAATTGACTTACATTTGCATTCTATTAGAGCCACAAAAGCAATTACGCTCTCAATTGTTCCAGAGAGATGTTCGCGTCTTATCTCTAAAACAAAGCCACATATTTTCTCTCTTCACCCGGTTAATCACAGTTATGATCCATCAGTTCGGGCTTGTCGGTGACGGACTATTTGAAATATCTTAATTAGCACCTAAAGGAGCCTCGTTAAAACACTCAGCTGCTGCTCAGTCCTAAAAAAAGAAAAGAAAAAGCCCTGTCGAATTTAATAACCACCTAGAACTACACACAAGTTTTTTTTTGGATTCTGGTTCAGTGGGAAGAATGAGCTTTGTTATGAAAGCAACAGATTACCATGTTTTTTTTCGCAGAGTTCCATACTGTTCGAGATTCTCATCTGGCACTCTTGCGCAACAATAAAAATGACCCTTGCGGATATCCAAACAAGAGCCTGTTCATATCAGTAACCGACTGAACAACATAGTCTCCGTTTCTCTGCCTTGCAGGTCTTTGACCTCACGAGTCCAAGTTCTGGAACATACTTACGAAGACTTTGACCCGTGATGTCTCAGAACAGCCGCACGGCTCGGTTCTCAGACGCATCCTCTGGTTTATATCGTCGGCAGCTGCAGGACTCCATGCCTGAAGAACCCCTTGCATTTCAGAAGGGGAGGCAGAGAAATGCGCAAATGCAGCTTTTCGTGCTACGGCCATTGATATGCATACCAGAGACCAGCTGCTGCTGAGCTGAGTCCAGATGAACCGTCCGCTGTGCATATGTGTGTGTGGCTTAAGAATGATATGCCTGGCGAATGAGACAGGACATACCTAATATCCCCTCCGGGAACTGGCTTCCTCTCCCAAAGCTCTTGCACCCTCTCATTTCTCCATCAGATATCCCAGAATTCTCTGAGGCACTTGGAAGGATGCCACTCTCTCTCTCGCTCTCTCTCCAAAAAAAAAAATCACAAGTCAGCCGAACCGAACGCGCAGAACGGAAGTGAGCGAACACGCAAGGTGTTCATCAAGGGCATGATTTAGACTAAATTACGTAGCTTTGTTTCCAAAGAGTGAACAATTAAGCAAGAAAATGGCTTCAAAGGCTGAGAGTGGTTCAATTCTACTTTAATGACTGGATGATTAGAGAGGTTTACTACCCACTTCCAGCACCTGGGGGGAATTAAAGATCGAGAGAAAGGGGAAAAAAACACAGATGATTGTGGAAGAGACGAGAAGTCAGCAGGGGAAGAGTTATGATAGCGTGCAGGTGCGAGTGTGTGCCGGCAGACGCTCAGAGATTGCGCACGAGAGAGTAAGAGGGCATGCTTCATTCATGCCCATTCATACTTCCATTTGCATAATCAGTCTCTCGCTGCACTTTGGGAGTGGCGGTCCTGGAATGCGGCTGTCGCAACTCTGCCTTCCCGTCACTGAGCTGCGGTTTTCCTGCACTGGCGGCAAGAACATGCTGTCTGCCAAAGCTCTCTAAATAACCCCTGATAAAAACGCCTCCACATTTAACAGGAAACTCAGAGGGGGAAATCAAATGCATGACTAAGTGGGAAATGCTCATGATATGGGCTTTCTTGTGCTTTCTCTACTACAAAGATGAAAAGCACAGCTATTATTGCCAAGCAAATATAACCATGCAAATACACAGCAATAAATTATGGTAGAGCAATAAATATCAACTATCCTATGTAAATATCCATATGTGGCATGTTTACGCAGACCGACCATTTAAAACCTCAGACTTAACAATAACAAAAACAAAAGTGGAGATGTAAAATTAAGAGTTAAATCAAATACAAAATCAAATATAAAAAACTGTATGATAAATGAGGTCAGAAATGCCAGTCAGTGGTCCACATTAATGAAACTACTACAACTAACCTAAAGGTGCCAAAACATTCAGCCAGGCAAACCATGAAAGTACTAAACCTCCAAACACACCTCATTCCGGAGGCTCTTTGGTAATCTCCACGATGTGAGACTCTCCACCAAAACTCCACTAAAGCACCACCAATCACACATTCGTGGGTTCCCGCTTTTTGTTGCTCAATAGCTAAATGGGGGCTCGTCCGGGATAGACAAACAGACAGATGGACAAACTGAACTGTAAAATGGATAAACATTTAAACATTAAACATTTATTAAATGTATCAGATATATTTATTGACATCTAAAGCACTTTTTGTCTATTTAATGCATTTGCCTAAGATATAGTGTATTAAAATGACCTTGATTTGGGGGTTTTCCTCACCAAACACTGATTATTTGTGTTATATTAACAAGCATATCATGTAATTAATCATTCTTAATCAATCAAAATGCCTAACATTGAGTCTATTCAAGGCATTTACTCACCTACAAGGCTTGTTTACAAGATCTAAAGCGATTTCATCCTTAATTCGCCTAATCATTCAGCACCACTCCTGACAATTACGTCCAGACATTTTTATCAGTATAAAGTAATCATGATAACTCATGAAGCCAACTCAACACCTATGCTTACACTTTGAACCTGTATACTACAGTTCATCAAGCTCCAGCATTGTTTACCAAGCAGCCAAACTCTTTTGAACCCTCAGAACAAGATCTTAGACGAGCCTGAGACTACTTTTTTTAAACCACAGTGTATTAAAAGACCTGAGACAGCTTGACAGAAGATAATGGGTAGGTGCATTTTGCGCTTAATTATGAGTGTGTGTGTGAGTGAGGAACACAGTACATCCTGTCTTTCTACGTCTTCCGGCTGCAGACTGAAAGCACCAGACAGACATGCTCTCACAAACACTGAAACACACACATATGTAAAAGGAGGTTGAGTAACTACTCAGTCTGTGACCTTACCTCGGCAAGCAGTAGAGAAAGAGGAAGTTTCTTCACCCCACCCCACCCAAAGAGAGAGAGTGAGAGAGAGAGACTGCCAGACTACTTTTCACAGATGAGGAACAGTAAGATCTGTAAATAACTCAGCAAAAACCAAACAGCTCTGTCACAATCACACAGAATTTGCAGCCCAGACAGAAACGCTCAAACATACAAACTGCTGTCTAAATCAATTGTATTTGAAATCCTTAGGGCAAATACGTTTGTATTGCAAGGTTGCAATAGCACAATTAAACAGCTGACAATATGCTTTGCCATCATAGGAATAAATTACATTTGCAATATATCACAATGTAAAATATTTCTCCACCAAAATTCCACTAAAGCACCACCAATCACAGGGTTTTTGTTACTCGGTAGCAAAATGGGGGCTCGTCCGGGAATAAATTACATTTTGCAATATATTCAATCATATTCATATTCTTTTTGGCTTAGTCCCTTTATTAATCTGGGGTTGCCACAGCGGAATAAACTGAGAACTTATCCAGCATATGTTTTACGCAGCAGATGCCCTTCCAGCCGCAACCCAACACTGGGAAACACCCAAATACTCTGGCATTCACACACATACACTATGGTCAATTTAGCTTATTCAATTCACCTATAGTGCATGTCTTTGGACTGTGTGGGAAACTAGAGCACCCAGAGGAAACCCGGGAGGACATGGGGAGAACATGTGCTACTCCACACAGTAATGTCTACTGACCCAGCCGGGGCTCGAACCAGCAACCTTCTTGCTGTGAGACGATCATGCTACCCATTGCACCACTGTGACATCTTTTGCAATATATCACAATGTAAAACATTTCTCCACCAAAACTCTACTGAAGCACCACCAATCACACATTAATGAGTTTCTGTTGCTCGATAGCAAAATGGGGGCTCGTCTGGGAATAAATTCAACAAATCTCAACAAAATTTCTGTCTTTTTTCTGTTTTAAGTAAATTATTTCTAAAGATTAAGAACGAAGAATGCTCACTAGCATTAAATTTGTAAGGCATTGCAAATTGACACATTTCAGATAACAGCGACATTTGGAATCGAGCTTGTGTAGCTTCGAGCATTCAAATAGAGTACATTACAGGCCTCAGTCTTACTCTACAAATATCCAAGACACAAATGAAATTGTGTGGAGGCCATTATGAAGTCATCAATATCAAATCTCTGACTCTTCCTGGCAAAGGAGTGACCAGGCGGTCCGGCGCATGTAAAAATACACCAAATCTCCCTCTCTCTAGATGGATATACAGATATATTCCACTTCCGATTTCAGACGGTTTGAGAGTGTTCCCTCTTGTGTGTGGTGAGAGGCAGGAAAGCTCTTGAGAGGAATAAAAGCCTGCTGTGGGGGGTCTGATAATGTGATAATGCAGAGAGCTCCGGGACATTTTGGTCTCACTCGAGACCGGGGGAAACAGCTCGATGTTAACGAGGCAGCGTCATTCACTGTAAGGACCCATTCAATCGGCCAAGCACTTATGACGCACAACGTCAACGCGAAAAACAGACAGAAAACGGGAAATGTGTGCAAACACACCGAAGAGTTTGGTTTGCTCAATTTATACAAGCAAAAAGTAACTGGGAGAGAGCTGCATGGTGGGGGAAGGTGATGGAGGGCTGATCACAGAGAGATGGGAGGGAGGAGATGTTGGTGAATGCACCTCTTTGTTGGTTCATATTCCGTTTCCACCACAATACTCCAATCCCTGCATCATCAGCTCCATTCAGGGGAAACAGTTCATGCAAATGACCAGGCCTGCCATTCACTGACTGTTTGTGTGTGTATTGGAGTGGGGGGGCACACTACTAAAAAACTTTTCCTCTAATCCTCTGCCTCACAAACAGAACCCTGTCTGCTGCAAGAGTCAAGCATTCGAGCCCCAGGGGTAAAAAGAGCCACCACACATGCGAGTAACCCGAGACCGGAGACAACCCAAAGCAGATAAACATAAAACAATCAGCCTGAGACTGCTTAATCGCATTGTTCCTGCCAAAAATATCCAGAAATGAACTTTGTGTTGCATATTTAAGGAGCAAACTTAGGAGCGTTTCCCCCCTCAGCAGCCTTGTGATTAAACCCTCAATGGCTCAGTCATTAAAAACACATCCACTGTCAAGTACCTGTGATAGCTAAACGACCCATTTCTGAATTACCATAACATGACGCCGTTGCTGTGGGACATGTGGAAGTCATGCTGGGCTCGAGAGAGACAGATGGAGGAACGAGATGATAAAAACAAGCACTAGACAGACCGAAAGAGAGAGAGATGAAGACTACAAGCGCCCTGGCCTTTAATGGCTCTAAATGATTGTTTGTTTACACACTCAGCACTGTATCTACAGTAAAGGCCAAAGGGACAGAGGTCACGGCACTGAGGGTTAGTCATTGGTCAATTATATGCAGTATGCAAACATGCTTTCTGTGATTTCTTTTCTTTCTTTTTTTTCTTGGTCAAACTAAATATTTCATTGCAATACACTTAGGCCACTGTGACGGCCACTGTATCCCGATGTCTGACTGCAGAATCCACATCTCACCATCCCCTCCCACCTCCTGGATATCGGGTTGTAACATTTGGACTGGGAAACCAATATCATGATAGTCTCTGGAGCCTGAAGACTGGGTCACCAAAGAACTGACACTCCTGGCTCATTTCCAAGCACTCATCTAAGGAGGGAAGCTGACACTGCTTGGAATATGCCAACGCAAAACCTTAGACATACAAATTTCACCCTGGTGGTACGGCTTAGCGGTTAAAAGATCTTGTCTGCCAACATTGAGATTGTTGGTTTGAATACTGGCAGAGATGATTCAGGAACATTGCAATAGCACTTAACCTCAGGTTGTGCCGAGGGGACTGTCCCTATAAGAACTGCACTGTACATCTGCCAAAGAACTACTTACTGTCGAGACTGAAGTTTGTGTCACCAAAGTACTGACACTTCTGGCTGCTTTCCAAGCATTCATCTGAAGGCGAATGAATATATGGCAAGCCATTGTCACAATATCTATTTTTGTTTACTAATACTAGTGAGTTATCTAAAAGCCACTACATAGAATATGGTTACATTCACTGAAAGCCAGTCCTTAAAGTTTCAATTGCTTCCTTATTTGATGCAATGACTAGTCAGAATAGCTGCATGGTTTAGTGTAATATACAACCCTACAAGTAAGATTAAGAATGTTTAGTAATAACGTGAACACTAGTTCCTAATATGACTAAAATATGATCCAATTAGTTCAGAAAATTGACACATACAAGCACAATGATTTCTAGTAAAGCAAAATGAATAACAATACATGATGAATAGCATTAAATAGTGTCAGTAACAAATGGAAAACATAGTTTGGAAAAGGAAATGCTATAGTTGGAAGTGAATAGTGCACAGGTGCAAAAAAATATAACCAATATGAGCAGCATAGAATTAAGCACAATTACACACTTCAAAATGAATGTTTTTTTTTTCTTAGTGTAAGAAAAGTGTACAATTTAAAGAATGGTTTTCACTATTTTAAAAGATCCTTATGGAAACACCAAATCCAATAAACTTTATAGAATGAAATGAATTACTTGATACGGCAAACTAATTTCATAGGGTGAAGGATCTAATGAAAAGTTATTTATACAACTGGAAAAGATGGTGGTCACTGGCTTACTTTAAAAAGTTAAAGTAAAACTGCTTGTCATGGACCTCTGACACTTGCAGGAGACTACCAAAAAAGTTTACCCTGTGCTAGAAGAGAGGATGTAGCATAAGACGCAACAAAGCGACTCACCTGTGATGCTTTCCGCTTGTATTTATTGGAGAAATCAAATTTCTCCTTCATATCATCCAGGAGTTGCTCCAGACGCGCTTTCTCCTCTTTCCCCGTGTAATCCGGACTCAGGAGAACATACGCCCTCCAGTTGGCCGAGTCAAAGCCCCAATGGCAAGTCCTGTTCTCCAGCGATTTGTGACTGTGCACCACGAATTTATGGGTCGGGTACATGAGCCTGCAGTCCATGCACTGGATGCAGGGCGCGTTGGGACTCGTGTAGAGCTCCGGGACCAGCAGACCCTTACACTTCCCGAAGCACTCGTGGTAGATCTTGAAGCTCTTCTCGGTGAGTTCCAGCTCGATAGAGCCGTACAGCTCCTTCTTGGAGTGCGGCGGGTACGTGCCCCCGTAGATGAGCGCGTTGCAAAGCCGCTCCGCGTCCGTCTTGGTGATGAGCCCGCAGGACGGCGCGGCGAACGGCAGGATGCCCATTACCTTCAGGATCTCCAGCTGGTCGGCGGTACAGCGCGAGCAGTAGATGTGCAGGTCGTCGCACACAGAGTTGATCTGCTGGAGCGAGAAATCCCGCAGCACCGTGTTGAGGATCTGCGGCAGGCACAGGCGCTTCTCGCCGCCCACCACGAAGCACGAGATAGTCTCGCCCTCCAGTACCGTCTCGCACCTCTCGGTTGAGCGGTCGGACGGGATGAAGAGCGGTCCGGGCATCACCGGAGGAGGCTGCATCGGGGGGAGGTGCAGCACAGGCTCCGGGATGTCTTTACCGTCCTTCTTGAAGAGCAAGTCGTGTTGCCACCTGGCCGAGAACGCGGCCGGTCCTCCGAGGGAGATCATGGAGCTCAGGTGAAACTGTTTGAGAGTTTGTTGCAGTCCCGGGTGAGGCTGGAAACTCTGTCGCGCTACTGTTTCCATGTTTCGCGCAGCGCGTTGTCGTTAAAACCGAGCGTCGGGCAAGAAATGTGACTCAAAGGTCCTGGTTTTGCGTCTCTAAATCCAAGTCTGTGAAAACAAGCACAAGAAGGCCCACAGGGCTTCATCAAATCCCCGCTCAGACGAAGGTTTCCACCGGCGCGTCTTCTTCCCCTGCAGCGGGCTCTCTTCTGTCCATATCCACAGACAGAAAACTCAAGTGTAACACGAGCAAAAGCGCGCAAGTTGCAGCAAAACTATCCCACGGGAAGGCCGAACTTGTCCCACGTCAATTTCACGAGTCAAATACACAATCCGCGAACTTTAAATCCGTGTTTTTGCCTGCGAGTAGAGATCGCTGCAGCCGGACACGGCGCGTCGCCTCCGCTCCTCTGCCCCTGCAGTTCAGTATGAGTGAGTCAGTGAGCAGCAGAGTCTCTCTCTCTCTCTCTCTCTCTCTCTCTCTCTCTCTCTCTCTCTCTCTCTCTCTCTCTCTCTCTCTCTCTCTCTCTCTCTTCTCTCTCTCTCTCTCTCTCCCTCTCTCTCCCTCTCTCTCCCTCTCTCAGTGTTTGTGTGTGTCTGGCTCAGTCATTGAATCCTAGCCAAGAATGTGACTGACTCCGCAGACTGTGGCTCTTCCAAGAACCAGCCTTCACTCCCCACTGCTGTAGAGAGGCAGTCACTGTACTTAACACAGTTTTTTGTAAACAATTTACTGTTACAGTATTGTCTTATTTTTGGATAGTTATCATCAACTTTATTTTTTATTTTATTTAGGATTTAGCCGAAATATTTCTTACTTTTTAATTATAGCACTGCAATTATTTATACACTACTATTTGTTACTTCTTTAATTTATTGAACAAAGCTTTGTTTAATGTATATTTTACTCAAACTATATCATCTTAAAATAGATTATACAGAAAAAAAGGTGAAGTAAATAAAGAATACAAGAAAGAAAGAAAAACGTTTCTGCATTGCTATTGTATTACATTTATCAAATATATTAACAGTGTTATAACATCTATTGTAATGTTGAGCAATATAATGTGATAATGTAATAACAATGTTATAAAACTTGACATTAATTGCTCTAAAGAGGCTACTAATAATAATTTTTCACTTTTTACTTGAATAATAAAAGTAAAATAACACATTAATCATTAGAATTGTTACATAATTATAAAAATAATATAATAAATTAATTGTATAATAGGCGGTTCATTCCGCTGTGGCGACCCTAGATTAATAAAGGGACTAAGCCGACAAGAAAATTAATGAATTAATAATTGTATAATACATCATTGTATAAATGAAAATAATACAAAAATATATAATTTCCCCATATGGATTTTACTTAAACATTCATTTCTGTTATTTCAATTACAACTATTTCTTTCTTCATTATTAATTAAAGTCAAAGTGTTCAGAAAAGCCACTTATCACTGCAGGTTGTTATTACTCATAAAAAATAATCATGGCTGCAATTACACTCCAGATGGTTGGTAAAAGTGTACATTAGTAGACTGTCAATGAAATCTCAGAGAGGAGGAAATAAGAGCGTTTTGCAGGCAGGCAGGGTAGTATATGTTGAATCAGTGGGTTGATGGGTGGAGTCTGAAACTAACAGACGCCCTAATTTAAACTGGCTGCGGTCTGAGTTTGTAAGCTTTGGTTTTCCTGAGACTTCTAGACTCAAAATGAGTACAACAGACTGAACTGGGAAAGTCCTGGAGCTACATAACTACTAAACACACACATGGCCCATGGCCTATTATTTCACAACCTTTGCATGATATGACAAAACAGCTGTTTTGCCAATACTATCACTAGGTCAATCACAGCTATTATTTAAGCTAATATGCACTACACTATCATTCTTTTCACTTTTAATTAAATAAAGCATTATTCAGTCATGGGTTTACGCCACACTGACATCCAGCACTGCCTTTCTGTGACCTATATAAATATTCATCTCTTAAGGTTTGAATCAGTATATGCATGACTGTTATGTCTGTCTGTAGATGGTTATGGGACTCATTTCATGCACATTTCCTCTGACACTACAGTGCTGTTCATATGCCAGCGATTTATTATTAATTCTCTTTAGATTGAGTACAACAGTAAACACGAGGTCAATGTAATCTGTTGCAGTAGTGCCCTCTAGCCCTGCTGGTGCGTTACTGCAGGTGGATTACAATGGGACAAATGGCCTTGATGCATTGCATCAGTTCACCAAACCGCCAACCATGAGGAAAACGTCTCCGAAATATACGATATTAAGGCTCAGGTCAAACATATATAGGGGTCATTATCACTATAAAGTGCATTTGATGTCCCACAAGATTGAATCAGTCCTTTATGAATATGATGCAAAATATTTCAATGTTTTAATATGGTTGGGTAAACCTACACACATCCAGGTAGAATTATAAGTGTTTTGAAACATGTTTTTGAAAGGATGTGATTTTGCCATGTCTCACACACTGCTCAGCCAACTTCATTGAGCCTAAATAAAGTAGGTAAATTAGATAAAATTAAAACAATTTGAAATATTCTTATCGTCTTTAACAAGTTATTTGATAAAACAAGTCATTTTGATCACTTTTATTTAGTTTTTATGATATTATTAATCATTTTGCATGTGTCCTTGAAATTGCTGTCTACCCTGTCATGATGTGGTAAATGCCCCTTTAAGAAAGCCTCTGATGTACTCATTGGCATCCCCATGCCCATTATGGGATTCTTCAGGAGGTTAAAACACCTGCTGTGCACACAGTAACTATCTACACTTATGTTTCCTATTTTTCCTCATATTGTGTTTGAAACTGATTGTTGTCAAGTTTAACATGTCCATCCTGTCATAGTGAAATATTAATTAATATATAAAAAAATCAGAAATTAAAAATATAGATTTTGAACTGTGTACAAAGAGCTTGAATAAGGAAACATTTTGCCAGCTGCAGGTACAGCCTGTGTTAAATAAATGTGTTAAATAAAATCTTTAGCCAAAAATGTCCTCCCTGTGATTGTCCACCCTGTCACAAATTCTTCCTTGACAGCGTGAACTTATGCATTGTTATTGACACTTTATTTATTTATTATAATTTTTTTAATTAGTTAATTAGTTAATGTGTTTATGTTACAACACGTATACAGACACACATACTACCCTAGTAGATGCAGTATATGAGTGGACAATACAAACCTTTTAGCAATATGTGCCTCAGTCTATATAAAGGATATTCTTTTAAAGTCCATATAATGGAGCTCATTGACTGTTTGAAATAAAAATACATGCCAGTGTCCACCCTGTCATCTTGTTTTCCACTGTCATGTTCAACTTTTATGAAAATTAACAAATTATTTATAAGACATCTTGTGTGATTTCTTAATTAACCAATAAAATTTGACAAAATATTTTAGATCTTGGGTTATATTTTGAAAAGAATGTGCAACGATTGCATATTTTATTGGTAAATAAATGTTTTGTCCATTAATTCAATATTATAAATAGACTTTTTTCATGATCTAAAAAGTTTGGTTGGTAAAGGGAGACATTTCGTTTCAGAAAATATACATTTTATAATCACACTGCAATGAAAATACACTTATACTACTTTAAATTTGTCCATGACTGGGTTAACACAATTTAAAGTTAATTTACTGTTTTTCTGCTTGCAGATTATTTATATAAAGTGCAGGAGCTTGACCAACATTCATTTCTTACAGGTCAAGGTTTAATTAATACAACAACAATGTGGTTAAATGAAAAATCTCAAATGCACTATATAGTGATAATGACCCATAACACACTTATATCAGCCTTCAATGTAAAAGTAAAGCAGTCTGATATTACATGTTTTGCTGGAAAAGCATATCTACTGTTCATCCAAATTAGATGGTATAAATCTCCTTTATTCGCATCGACCATAAGCTAAATGTGTTACCAGCTCTTTGTTTTCTGTAATATGGCATTGCAGCTTGGTGATAATGTGATGAGAGAAGGGAATTCTCTGTAACGGTGCCTTAGATTCCTTCATCCAAAAGTTTTAGTTGCATTTGCGTCATGGTTTTTGGAAAAGCCCCGCGAGTTTGACCAAAATATGATCATTAAGTGTATGCTGTCTCTCACCTTTGTGCACATATATGGAAGTGTATTCAGATGGCTGGTGTGAACACAAACTGCTGACCAAAAGTCTTTTTGAAATTGTTTATTTTATTTTAATTTTCTTATTGGAAGTTTAGACTTTTCTGTCCTTGATTAAAATTCCTTTGTTGGCTATTAGCAAAAAACAGACTGGTTATTGTCAGACCAAGCTTTATTTAAACAGCTGAAAATAGCATATGAATAATAACAATAATAATAAAACACCATTTCGTGACTATAACAACAGCTTTGCAAGAGCCAGAGCCCTAAAATGCTAAAGCATTCAGATTGGTTGTCTTTTGTGTAGGCGTTATGACATGTCTGCAGTAATTACGATCCACAAGAGTCAAATTACCCATTTAAATTTATGCAGTGGCAATTTAAACGGCAGACACATTACGAATGTTTGCTTTCGTAGTGTAGGAATTGGTGAATCAGTGACTTGCTAATTCATTTATTTAATCTATTTAAAGTCAGTTCTCTGGCAAAAAATGAACAAAGAGGTGTGAAAAATAATATTTGATCTGGTTGCCATTAAAAGGTTATGAACCGTTCCGAGCACGCATTAAGAGAGATTTATTTGTTGACAGCCAGTTTTCTCTGCCCAAGCTACACCACCACCACCTTCTACACAAAACAGGATCAACATATATCTGGTAGGTTCAGATAAGAAGAAATGGAAGATGAGTGCTGCAGCAATGCCATTTATTCAGCAGAATTGTATGCAGTGATATGCTGATGTTTTGTAAACACTTGGATTAGTGGTGGGCATTAAGTCTCTCCTTCTCAGCATTACCAGTGCAACCTGTGCCAGCTGTCTGACAAGTCAAAGCCGTCACAGCCGTGACCTTTTTGAGAAAGGGCAGACCTGCGGGGTAATCATTCTGGTGCGAGGTCGTGCCCACATCTCTCCCTGGAGGAGACACAACTCCTCCGGTTACATACTGGCAGATCAGTAGGGGTAGAGGTTTGGTAACAGATACTGGCTGAGAAGATCTCTGTCGGACTCATTTTGTGAACAGTGACTTAAAGGTGATGCCTAGAAATTGAAGAGGCTTCTTCCTAATTTGGTATGAATTACAATTTTAGATATCAAACTGCATGTTGATTAAACAAAACTAATGTGACTTAGTAGTGCTTTCAAAACAGTGCAAAATGCTGTGTTTGTTGATGTGGCTGGTGTAAAAATTTAGGCAATGACACCAGCATGTTCATTCATTCATTTTCTTTTCTTTTCGCCTTAGTCCCTTTATTAATCAGGGGTTGCCACAGCAGAATGAACCACCAACTTATCCAGCATATGTTTTACGCAGCGCATGCCCTTCCAGCTGCAACCCCATCACTGGGAAACACCTATACACACTCATTCAATCACATACACTACAGACAATTTAGCTTACCTAACTCACCTATAGCGCATGTCTCTGGAAACCGGAGCTCCCGGAGGAAACCCACACGAACAGGAGGAGAACATGCAAACTCTACACAAAAATGCCAACTGACCCAGCCGAGGCTCAAACCAGCGACTTTCTTGCTGTAGCGTGTGTGACAACATAAAATGAAACTGATGAATCTAAAGATGACAAGAACGATGAACCATTTATTATATGGGCTTCAAAATTTTGAAATAGTACCATTTTCATCTCTGAGCAGACTGCAAAAAAATTTCAATTATGAAAAAAAACATGTAGAAACAAAAAAATCTACGCAAACAGTTTTATATCTAGAATGTGCTCTGATTGGATCATTTGATTCAGTGGATCATTAACTATAGACTCGCTCTGACTGTCACTGGACCATTTGAATCAGTTAATCATCTGTCTGAATCACTTGAATTTGTGGTTGCCAGTCTGACTGTAAATTTACAAGCCAAAATTGCCAGTAAGTTACTGTAAATTAGACAGTAAATTGTGATTTTTTTTTACAGTATTAATTTACAGTGTAGGACAGGAGAGAAGTACCCTGATGAAAGATTGTGCAAGATTCTGACGTGCACATTTAGTGGACACTTTCATGAATCACAATTCAATTAATTTGCTAAATAATTTAACAGGTATATACTGAAAAAATTAGCCTGTCGGTGCCAATAGCCTTGTTAGTGCACTGACATATAGCACTGATGTGCTCAAGGCAACCAGATTTTCTTTCCCTGCTCGAGATCTTTTGCCTATGCTTCCCCTCTCTCTGCCCCCCATGTTTTCTTATCTTCACTACACTGTCTTATAAAATAAAGGCTAAATAATACCCATAAAAAAAACCCCAAAAAACACGACAGCACGGCGTAGTGCTGTCGCCTCACAGCAAGGTCACTGGTTTGAACCTCAGTTGGGTAAGTTGGCATTTCTGTGTGGAGTTTGCATGTTCTCCCGTGTTCGCGTGGGTTTCCTCCAGGTGCTCCGGTTTCCCCCACAAGTCCAAAGACATGCACTATAGGTGAATTGGGTAAGCTAAATTGTCCGTAGTGTATGTGCGTGAATAAGAGTTTGTGGGTGTTTCCCAGTGATGGGTTGCAGCTAGAAGGGCATCCGCTGTTTAAAACATATATGCATAAATTGGCGGTTCATTCCGCTGTGGCGACCCCTGATTAATAAAGGGACTAAGCTGAAAAGAAAATGAATGAATGAATAAAAAGCACACAAATACACTGCTATATTTGGTCTCTGAGTATGTGATAATTTCTCCACTTCGAAATAACTAGAAATGACATATTTTTATGAAACATAATGAATGCCAATAAAATCAATAAAAACATGCATTTAAAAAAGCTAGTAAGTAGCAACTGTAAAATATGATAGTTCTGTGCAATTAATATAGAATGTAAAATTGAATTTACACCAACTTCATTAAAAAAATAAAAGCAAAAACAACTGATCATTTTGATTATTCAATTTTGAGTAATGAATGAATGAACTCATCATTTTGTAGAATTAAATGTTTTTAATTGAATTGAATTTATTTTTCACTTTTGACTTGAGATGCAACTACTGGTTTAGTTGAGCAATGACAAAAGTCTGGAACTGAGAATGGGAAACCTGTTTGAAAACAGTTATTCATTTTGACAATTAGTTTGGTGACACTAGTGATGCAAATATATACACTCCCAAAATTCATGTGGCTCAAATCCGGCCCACACCAGACACTTACATCCGGCCCACATACCCCATGGAATGATGGCACTTGGGCAGTCCACTCCTGTTTGCCAGATCTGGGCCACAATTAAGCCATAGCAATATCACATATTAGCCAGAATTCAACCAAATGAACCAGATCTGACCCTATTCTGGGCCACAGTATGCTTTTATTCTGGCCCAGATCTGGCCTACACCTTACACTTACATCTGGACCACATACTGAATGGAATGATGGCTCTAGGGTGGTCCGCTCCTGTTTGTCAGATCTGGGCCACAAATAAGCCAAAGCAATACCATATATTAGCCAGAATTCAACCAAATGATCTAGAACTGACCCTATTCTGGGCCACAGTTCTGCCAGATCTGGCCTACACCTTACACTTGCTGGGTGTGGCAATGTACAAAAATCCCAGCATGCATTGCAGTATGAATACATTATATAGCTTATTGATGCTACAGTTTTCATTATTTGTTTTCATTGATTCTGCTGTTTATGTTGACGTTGTTGATTTTGTCACTTTTAGTATCCTTTTTGTGATGTTTGTGAGTTTTGTTCATTTTGGTTATTGTCAACATTGTTGAGGTTCATATGCTGATTATTGATGTCTCTGTGAGCAGAAGTTGAACCATAGAATTTTTTTAGCTTATAAACCTTCATAATTCTGTGGCATGTGCAAGCATGTTATTACGTTACTTCTAGTAATGGATTAAACATTGGTTAACATCAATGAGTTATATTATTTTATCACAGGTTGTGCCTCACTTAATTTTATTTATTTATTTTTTACTTGGCTTGTTTGCTGTAATGAATAAACTTTTCAAGCAAAGTTCTTAATAGTTACAGCAGCCCAAAATAAAATTTATATTAAGAGGTTCAGGGCTATGAGCCCAACTAAAGCAAACACTTTTCTCCATGATGGTGACTTTAGTCTATGTGACCCACATATGTTTTAAGATAACTGGGCCACATTTGCCATATCTTCTCTGGGCCACTATAGGCTAACGGTTGCATTAGCCAGAGCTTACTGTGCTGAATATTTGCCAAATGTGGCCCACATATGTTTTAAAATAACTGGGCCACATTTGTCATATTTTCTCTGGGCCACTATAGGCTCACAGCTGCAATAGCCAAAGCTTACTGTACCGAATGTTTGCCAAAAGTGGCACACATATGTCTTAAGATAACAGGGCCATGTTAGCACTTATACATATGAGCCACTTTAGGTTTAGACCCAGATTACTCTTAAATGACTATGCCACATTTTTGCCAACTGTGGCCCAAATTTGTCCTCCATCATTTGCGCCAAATTTATCATTTCCACATGGGCCACATTAGGCTCACAATCAGATTACATTTTGCCATAAGTGCCAAATCTTTCCCTTAAATGGCCCATTTATGAATTTGAATCTTTGCCCCCCCTTTGCCATTGTACATGTGGGCCACTTCAGGCTCACGTTTATTTTTCTGGGCTGAAGGAATACCACCAGTGCCGCATAACTGCCTAAAGTGGCCCAGATTCATTATCTGCTATCTGCATATGCTATCTGGGCTTCCCTTTAAATAAATAGTTTATCCAAAAATTGTTTTCTTAAATGCTTCAGTCAAATATACCCTGGATCCTCCAGCAAACATAACATTCTCCAGTTTTGCAGTGTCTGAACCAGTGTGTTCAATGTGCAGTGGTGTAAAGTAACTAATTACAAATAATCAAATTACTGTAATTGAGAAGTTTTTCACAGGAATTGTATTTTACTAAGTAGTTTTAAGCTTGAGTACATTTTTAGTGCACTATTGATACTTTTACTCCACTACTTTTCTTCAACCAACAGTCACTACTTTATTTTTTCTGGTCTATGGGGATTTTTAAAAATCAGTCCTGTGATTCCTGTTCAATCAAATCGCACATAGAAGGTAAATCGCATCATGATGAACTACCTTCAAACTGTTTGAAAGCATTAAAAGTGTCCAAGAAGATGAAAAATCTTAACACGCATTGACCCAGAGACTGTTTAGATGTATATCACTGATGAGAAGATGAAGGATGATGACTGTATGATGACCAAATTGTCCTTAAACACCCAGCAGGTACAAGACGTCAACATGATGCCAGATTGACGTTGTACCCCAACGTCGTGGGGACGTTGCATCTTGTTTGGAAATGAAAATCGGGTTGACATCAGAGCCCAACATCAGGCCGACATTAATGTCAAACCTAAAGTCAACCAAATATCAACATCTAATGATGTTACAGCTTGATGTTGTGTGGACATTACCACTATGACGTCTATCAGATGTTGGATTTTGGTTGCCATACCTGTAAAATAAATGTCAGTACCGGTATTTGATGTCAATATGACAACTGGTCAAATAGTTTAAGATGTTGGCTCGATGTTGGATTTTGGTCACTTTCTATCGCAAACTTAAATCAACCAAATATCAACGTAATTTCACGTCGTTATTGGACATCAAACTAATGTTGTCCTTAGATGCTGGTTAAACATTAAATTTTGATCACTTGACATCACATCCTAAATCTAATATAATAATAACTTCTTATGAAGTTGTGTGCCTGCTGGGCAATGACTAGATGCACTACAGAATGTTACGTTTGCACACATCCACAAATTACATGTCAATGCATCAGCTTTTTTACAGCGTAATACTCACTACTTACTACTCTTGAGTACTTTTGAAAGGGCTACTTTTTACTCATACTTTGAGTAATATTTACAACAGATACTTTTACTCGCACTACATTTTTTGGAAAGTAATGGTAACTATAGTATGATTTGTCGGTACTCTTTCCACCACTGCCAATGTGCTTATTTAAGTCTTAATTAGGCGTCCAAATGAAACATCTTTTTCAGCACATTGGTAATCCTTAAACCTCTACACCGTCTTTCCAAATCTCCTCTCACCATTTCACACATCTTCTTCCACAGTGCATTGAGAGAGAGAGAGAGCTTGCTTTTGGAAGAACTCGAGTAGCGCCCGCTATTTTTACATTTTTCATCATTCATCAGGCAACCATGGCGACAGCGCACAACATTGCCTCACACCAGTCCTAATGACATAAGCGCTCTTTCCTGGATTCAGTCTCTCCGGCTCCATCCCTGAACAGACGTACTCAAACTCATCTGCTATTGTACTCTCTCACTGTGTGGCTATGGAACCATCAGTGTCAGCATTAGAACCTTCTGGATTTCTCATCCGGATGAGAGAGAAGGTTCCAAACCATGCCTCAGCCTCTCCAAAGCTCAAAGCTAAGGCACCTCGTATGGATCATTTATTTCAGCCACCAGAACTTTGCTCGTTTTTTTCCCACACATGTTGCTTCATAATGGAATGACGTTGATAGTGTGCATGTGTGGGTTTCTTCCATCACGGCATGATCACCGGATAGTTATTCAGTGGCTATTTTTGGTGTAGCTCATTCCAATTATAGTGCTTGTGTATTTTTTGTACTTAATTTCCCATCACAACCCATTTAAATGTAATATACTAGTCGTCCAGGACAGGATGTTTTATTTTTACAGAGAAAAGTCTCCAAGAGAAACCAACCAATTACATAAAAGTTAGTAATTATTGATTTTGTGCAAACTTTTACATATTAAACAAACACACACAGAGACATACAAATACACAAAACACACCTCCAAACTGTCAAACATTTATCTGTTTTCCTTTGGCTTAATCGCTTTATTCATCTGGGGTTGTCACGGCGGAATGAACCACCAACTTATCCAGCATAGGTTTTACACAGCAGATGCCCTTCCAGCTGCAACACCCATACACTCTCACATGCAAACACATACACTACGGCTAAATTAGTTTATTCAATTCACCTATAGTGCATGTCTTTGGACTGTGGGGGAAATCGGAGCACTCCATGTAAACATGAGGAGAACATGCAAACTCCACACAGAAATACCAACTGGCCCAGTCAGGACTCGAACCAGCGACCTTGGCGCATTGGCAACGTATTGGCAGGTTGGCAACTAAACTCTGGACCTAAACTCTGCAGAGTTTGGTTACCCTTCTGCTGTTGGGGGTGTTTTTATCCACTCTAGACTGATTTCACAAAACACACCTCTGGACTGTCAAACAATATATTGTTATTTAGAGAATTTATTTAGGAGGAACTGACTACAGATCAGTGTGAAATGTTTTAAAGGTTTTTTCAGACTTTTACCCCTTGTTGGGGATGTTTTCATCCACTCGGGGCTGATTTTGAGTCTCAATTTGGCCACAGCTTTCTCTGTTTCAGCAAGTGGAATGATTTTTCGTTACAAAATAGAGAAAGTTGTGGCCAACTTGAGACTGATAATCAAAAAAAAACAAACAAACAAAAAATAAAACAGCCCCAAACGCACACAAGGGTTAAGGTCTGACTGCGCAATCAATGCGCAGCTTTAACGCTCAAAAAACGTTTGTGACCGAACACGGAAGTAATTCAAAGAATCTCCCGCGTAGTTTTTATTGTTTGGTTAAGTCATGTGCGTCTGAAAGAGATGCAGTGTGTTTACAACCGAATGACTGCGATGTCTAAACTGAAGAGGAAGAAATTATCAGTCGAGGACAGTAAATCCGAGCAGCAAACACGGATCAAAAAGTCAAACGACGGCCGGTGTTCAGTAGCGTTACTGGAGGACAGCAGATGCGCAACAACATCTGCAGGCAGGTATGTATGCCCAGTATGAGAAGACTTTTTCACAAACTAATATAGTGTGATTTGTGCAATTATCATATGTATTTTGACTCAATGTGACTGAATATTGACTGCAGCAGGGAGAGATGGTGGGAGAGTTCAGAGCTGAGTGATGCTGAGAGACTCTGGGCTCTTACCTTGACAGCTCTTTGCCCTAACCTGCAGTCAGATGATCTGGAAGAGTCCATTCCACAGCTCCCCCCACCTTCATCTACGGTAATGAATGTTGGTATAATACCTTTTCATTACTTTATTATCATTAAAAAGGGAGGGGATTGAAGAAGGTTGGAAATGATACATTTGGCATGTAACTTACTAGACTAAGATCTCTTAGTACTGGTTGATTTACATCACAATAACGTTTTCATAAGACACAATAAATCACAATAATGTGTTAAAAAACTGACAGTGTAATATTTAGTTTTTCTGTAATATTTATCAAAGTATGTACAGTTGAAGTCAGAATTATTAAACCCCCTAATTATTAGACCCCCTGTTTATTTTTCCCCAATTTCTGTTTAAAGTTGTGCATTTCTAAACATAATAGTTATAATAACTCATCTGATTTTTTATTTATTTTTTTTGCCATGATGACAGTAAATAATATTTTACTAGATATTTTTCAAAGCACTTCTATACAGCTTAAAGTGACATTTAAAGGCTTAACTAGTTTAATTAGGTTAACTAGGTAGGTTAGGGTAATTAGGCAAGTTATTGTATAACGATGGTTTGTTCTGTAGACTATCAAAAAAAAAATAGTTAAAAGGGGCTAATAATTTTGACCTTAAAATGTTTTTAAAAAATTAAAAACTGCTTTTATTCTAGTCGAAATAAAACAAATAAGACTTTCTCCAGAAGAAAAGATGTTATCAGACATACTGTAAACATTTCCTTGCTCTGTTAAACAACATTTAGGAAATTTTTTAAAAAGAAAAAAAAAATCAAAGGGTGGCTAATAATTCTGACTTCAACTGTAAATTAATTCCCGAGACGAGTAGATGACTATTTGGAATGAATGTATTATTTTCTATGGGGGTGAATCATATTAAATGCACATTTCAGAAAATAAAACAATCAGTGGAATTTGATTTTCTAGGGTGTCTAGTAGTATTCATGTCGAACAGTTGAATAATCAAATGTAGCATAACACTACATTGTCAATGCTCGAACACAATTAATCTTTGTTAAAACTAAAACTTATCTTTTTTTGTGCCTAAAAGCTTTAAACCCTCTTGGAATGTTTTCACAGTAACATGCCTTAAAAATGTGTGCAGATTATGAACTTTTATTTTATTATGGTTAAACTTTTCATTTAATGCACAACTCCTGCATTCTGTGGTGCATTGTCTAAGATTTAACATGAAACATTAGGGCTGGGTGATTAATCGAAAAGTAATCGAAATTGACATTCAGGACCTAAAATCGGTCTAATTTTTCCAGGTCAATTTTTTTCAATTACTTTCCCATACAATTCCCATTCAATTACTTTCCGCATACCCGTCGCCGTGTCTAATGCCGACGCTGACCTATCGAAAAATGTAAACACACGTCGTGATGACGCATAGCACAAGCTCTGTGATTGGTCGACCTGGGATTGTTGAACAGTGTGGGCGAGAAATAGATAAATAAATAAAAGAAACGTTCATTAATCAAGTTAAAATATTCAACTAATCGAGATTTTGATTTTAGGTCAAATCGCCCAGCCCTATGAAACATGCTGCAACTTTTACAGAGGCGCACGTTGCAATTTTGATGTTGAAATGATGTGATGTGTAGCCTTATTGTAATGATGTCATTTTTTTACACAATACTAATTTACCATTAATAAGGAAATAAATGCTTTTCACATATTTGTTAACCTTCAGAAGAATGTAGTTATAACTTGTTTGTATGCAATTAAACTGCTCAGAATATGCTACATTTTAAATGAAGACTATATGAAATCCTTTTAATTTCATCCAAGTTCTGTTTGACATTTTTTTTTTTTTTTTGGAAACTGTGTTTTATGATTCAATACAAGTTTTTCGTCAAAAATGGAGTATAATGAAAGGAATTATGAGACGTTTAAAATTGTAGTCAATATTTAAAAAATATAACAATTAATTTACTGCCAAACATTCTTTTTTTATTGCTCAACAAAACAGTTTCAACTAGAAATGAGCGTATAATTAATCTTAGTTTGATAACATTCATCACCCAGCCCTACTACTTATATTATTGTATAATCCTATGTAATTGATTCATTTTCAATCAGCTTAGTCCCTTATTAATTAAAGGTCGCCACAGCAGAATGAAGCACCAACTATTCTGGCATATGTTTTACGCAGCGGATGCCCTTGCAGTCACAACCCAGTCCTAGGAAACACCCATATTCACACACATACTCATACACCAAGGCCAATTTAGTTCATCCAATTCATCAATAGCGCATGTCTTTGGACTGTGTGGGAAACCACAGCACCAGGAGGAAACCCTTGCGAAAACGGAGAGAACGTGCAAACTCCACACAGAAATGCCAACTGACCCAGCTGGGACTCGTACCAGCAACCTTCTTGCTGTGAGGTGACAGTGCTTACCACTGAGCTACCATGCTGTCCTATCCACTGTAATTGATGTCATAAAAGATGTGTGAGGTGTTAATTCCTACTTTGTGTCCTGAAATGGATGTAAGATGCAAATAGACGCAGTAATATCTAAAGATTACTTCATCCAGTCACTATGAGGCAAAATGCACTAAACACTTCATTCCCTTCACTAAAATGACATTTCTGAATTACCAATCATATATCACTGTCTTGAAAAGCAGGACCCAATCTCCAATCTCACATTTTCCTCTGTACATGGGAAACGGGGGCTAAATGTTATTTTTCATGGGGACGAGAGAATGAATGACACTGAACTGTCCTTTTCCAGAATCTGCAACACGGCTGCGGTGTGCTGTCCTGGGCAGCATGTTTATTTAATGAATGACATTTTCCATGAATAGGGTCGACTTTGGTGTCCCATTACTTAAAAACATACAACAGATAACATTCGAGGCACGAATCACAAACATAAAATCAGATAAAAATATCAGAATTTAGACATCTCTTTAAAAGATTCTGTTGATTGTATTCAAATCTAATATTGTTTTAATGAACCTTACATATTTAGCCATGCACCACATTTCTCTTTTATTTTGTGGTAAGCATATTAGTAACCTTTTTTCCAGATTATTTCAATATCTTTTTTAACAGTACTTTTTCTTAACAGGTTTACAAAGGCTAAGTTTGATTAAAGTATTTAATACGTGCTAAAAGTTTTTCATCGACCAAAGTAAAATAATTTTGTTTTGGCTTATTTTTTTATCCTATCTACAGTAGAAGTCAGAATTATAAAACCCCCGGAATTATAAGTCTCCCTGTTTATTTTTTCCCCAATTTCTGTTTAACGGAGAGAAGATTTTGTCAACACATTTCTAAACATCATATTTTTAATAACTCATCTCTAATAACTGATTTATTTTATCTTTGCCATGATGACAGTCAATAATATTTGACTGGATATTTTTCAAGACACTTCTATACAGCTTAAAGTGACATTTAAAGGCTTAATTAGGTTAACTAGGCACTAGGTTAACAAGCAGGCAAGGGCATTTAGGCGAGTTATTGTATAACGATGGTTTGTTCTGTAGACTATCGATAAAAAATATAGCTGACTTCAACTGTATGTAAAGTGTCATATACATATATTTTCTTCAAGTATTTATCTTTTTATAAGTAATGGAGTATTTTAAAAAGGCAACATGATTGTACAATTTTTTAAATTAGCGCTTTTTTCAGATCAGTTTGGATTTAGAAATCATACCTTGATTTGGTTTTCCTTCTAAACCACTAACAAAGTTGGTATCCAAGAAGCCAGTGTTAATCTCATTGACGAAAAGTTTTCGTCATAATTTTTGTGATGAACAAGTTTCTACCAACGACAACAACTATAATAAAAATATACGGACATTTTGTTGACTTATAAAAACTAGAAAAGAGTGTGATTGACAGACGTTTTTGGAAAATAAGAATTAATCTTGGTGTGATGATGAATAATGCTTAATGACACTTATTTTTTACATATATCTTCACATTATAATTCCTCTATTTGAGCAAACAGAGTCATGGGACTCTGGGACATTTTACAACACATTATCATTTGCCAGTCATAAGTCATTACGCTACTTATTTACTCAGTGCTATACAGCTGAGCACCATGTACTGTAACACCAAATACAACAGTAAAGCTTGCTATAGACTGACATTGCAAAGTGAACTTAAGCTATTTTAAGCCCTTTAAATATTTAATGGCTTGAAATTGTCCAACAGACTGGTTAAAAAGACTAGTAGTTCAGGCCCCACTAGTAGTATCACATTAAAATAAAGGGCTTGCTAAATAATCCTGCATTTTCAATAGGCTACTGTTACATGTTACATGCTATATGTGGAATGATTGCTGACATAATTTACATATTACTTATGATATAAATAAACAATGATATAAAATTTTTGGTCTTGAATAGAAAAGCTATATCCCATAGTTAAATGATACTGTTTTATTTAAATTTAAGTTAGAATATTTTGTATAAATCAATGTATACAATATTTGAATTAAATTACACTTAAACCAAATATATTTTAGTCAACTAAATCTCGAGTAGATTTAGTCGACTAAAATCTAATGAAATTTAGTCGACTAAAACTAGACTAAAACTAAAATTATTCAGAAGACTAAAACTAGACTAAAACTAAAATTATTCAGAAGACTAAAATATGACTAAAACTAAAATTATTCAGAAGACTAAAATTAGACTAGAACTAAAATTATTCAGAAGACTAAAACTAGACTAAAACTAAAATTATTCAGAAGACTAAAACTAGACTAAAACTAAAATTATTCAGAAGACTAAAATTAGACTAAAACTAAAATTATTCAGAAGACTAAAATTAGACTAGAACTAAAATTATTCAGAAGACTAAAACTAGACTAAAACTAAAATTATTCAGAAGACTAAACTAGACTAAAACTAAAATTATTCAGAAGACTAAAATTAGACTAAAACTAAAATTATTCAGAAGACTAAAATTAGACTAGAACTAAAATTATTCAGAAGACTAAAACTAGACTAAAACTAAAATTATTCAGAAGACTAAAACTAGACTAAAACTAAAATTATTCAGAAGACTAAAACTAGACTAAAACTAAAATGGAATTTTAGTCAAAAGACTAAACCAAACTAAATTTGCTATCAAAATTAGCACTGCAAGCAGCACCGTTTAAAATATTCATTAATGAAACTATTGGAAGGGTGTAATTCACAAATGTGACATTTTCTGGACTTATTACAGTGTGCTATATTTTTATCTGTTTCCTCAGAAAACCCCTGTACAAGCAGTAAGTGACTGGAGATGGTGCAATGCAGATAAAGATGTAAATCCACCTCCTGGTCTGCCAGCTCCATCATTCTTTGTTCACCCACCACCAGCAAACGACTTCAAGAACCCTTCACACCCTCCAGCAGAGGGAAACACCAGGGCATCTGATCCACCAAGCCTTTCTGATCAAGAGAAACATGCATCTTCACCTGATGGAGACGCTGTGCCAGTATGCAGTACACAAACTTCTCAGCGGCACCACCTAGATGATGGAGTCAACTGCCTTGAAGATTGCAAATTGTTGGTGACAAATCAGGGTGACAAATTTGGTCAAGCAAGCAATGTGTCTGAAACAAGAAGATCTCAAGCAGAATCAAGAACAGTCAGGTCAGGAGCAGGAACGAGTGCAGAAATAAGTGCTGGAAAATCTGAATCAGGGATAGGAACATTTTTTGGAGCAGAAGGACCAGCATTAGTGCTGGGAACAAAACAAGAAGCAAGTGGGTCTGGATCAGGACAGCGAGCAAAATCTGGAGCAGGTCAAAGGGCTAAATCGGGAGTAAAAGGATCTGGATTGGGAACAGGAACAAAATCTAGAATTGCTAAAGGAGCCAGATCGGGACTGGGAAGAAATTCAGTTGCAAGTGGATCTGGATTAGTACTAACAAAATCTGGAGCAAGTGGATCTGGATTAGTACTGGGAACAAAATCTGAGGCAAGTGGATCTGGGTTAGTACTAACAAAATCTGGAGCAAGTGGATCTAGATTAGTACTGGGAACAAAATCTGGAGCAAGTGGAAATGGGTTTGTACTGGGAGCAAAATCTGGATCAGGACAGGAGGCAAAATCAGGACTAGTAGGGTCTGGGTCAGGACTAGTACAATCTGGAACTGTACAGGAGGAAAATAACGGACTAAAAGGATTTAGGTCAGGACTGGGAACAAATGCAAGAACGAGTGGATGCAAATTAGGACTGGAAACAAAATCTGGAACAGAACAGGAGGCAAAATCAGGAATGAGAGGATCTGGAACAAATTCAGGTGAAGAGAAACTAGCAAAATCAGGATTAGGAGGATCTGGATTAGGACATGGAGCAAATTCAGGAACAATTGGATCTGGAGCTGGACTGGAAACAAGAAGTCCTGAAGGATCTGAATCAGGCTCGGAAACAAAATCCGGAGCAGAACGCAGGTCAGAACTGGAGTGCTGTCCCATGTGTCTGATGCCATTTCCTGCCGGGTGAGTAACTGTTTCATCCAAGGGTGCATTTACATGGCAACTCTATAGTCTGTATCTAAATATAGAAAACTTACTGGTTGCGTCCGAAATCGCCTACTACTCAGTAGGTACTGCATTTGAATTTAAACGTACTACTCGACTGTTAGAAAAGTACGTTCTCTACATTATGAATGTGAGCAGTATGAATGGAACTCAGACATACTGCATCCGCCATTTTGTCCTCATCACATGACCAACCCACCTCAGTTGTGTGGCTTCACTCCCATTCATGAGTTTTCTTGCGGTGCATCACAGGATAGGGTAGTGTCCATCCCATACCTGTCAACTTTTGGATGTGACAATAAGGATTATGGCCACCATAATAAGGGATACCTCGCCCCCCACATACCTAAAAGAAACCCAAATTACTCAATATGTATTTCTGAAGCTGTTTCATTGTAAATAAACAGTTAAATGATCAGTAATGTGTTTTGTTTATAATTATTATTATTATTTACAAAAGAAAACATGAATAGTATACATTAGCAGCAAATACATTAGCAAACAGTTCAGATTATTAAAATAAAAAGCTTTTGTAAAGAAATAGAATCAAGTTATCAAATCTCTTTAACCTAGTCTTCACTGTATAACTTACACATTCTGATTAAAGATATTATTATTATATTATTTAGATTTTTAGATTAAATAACAGAGGTGTCAGTTTAAAAATGCACACATCTAACATTATAATGAAAGCATTCGATTGCTTTCCTAACTTTTTATGCTCATTTAGGACAAAATTAGTTGTGTTAAAAAAAACCCTACGAAGATCGACATCTTTAGATGTTATTATTAATTATGTGTATATGTCTGCTTAAACTGTTCAAATACACTCCCAAAAACCCAGACTTTAGTGCTGCTTCAAATCACCTGGACAAAATCCGTATTTATCACTATGGAGCGCATCAGCTGACAGTCACGCATATAGGAGGGGCAACAGCGCCTGTAATGAAAAGGAAGGGAATCGCGCCGTTTTTATATTTATTTCAAAGTATTTTCATGCCCAAATGAAACGAAACACAGAACAAATTCACATTTAAGAGCAAAGTGGTTCCCCCTGGTGGTTCGGCGGTATGGGTTGCGTATAGGGAGGATCGGCTTTTTAATGTTTATTGCCACCCTTCAGAGAAAGACTAAAAATATGGGAGAAATACGAGAAAATACCTTTACGGGATGATAGCGGGATAGAACTGTAAAATACGGGAGAATCCTGGGAAAAATGGGAGGGTTGACAGGTATGGTCCATTCAATGCGCACTTCAGAATCTCGCCGGTAGTATGTCATCCGGGTACTTCTCGCATACTGATTTTTGAATTCTATGAATTCGGACATACTATTCGGCTCGCAAACTGATTTTAGTCTACTATATAGAATGGAAGTATGCGATTTCGAGCGCAGAAATTGTTTTGGGGAGGGGGAGTTGTATCTTTTTTGTCAAAATGGACCCCATACAAAAGGGTCGGTGAGAAAAATGACTAAAAACAAAATATTGTCACTTTTATAATTATAATAATGATGCACAATATATTGGATGCCTGTATAGGCTTCTAATTTATGGATTATTTCAGCCAGTTGGTCCACTTTAGCTGTGTGCTGTCCTATAATCTGCCATTATTGTTTTGGTTGTCAAGTACTTGTACATGCCTATAGACTGAACACATAATATGCATGTGTATGACATCATAATTGTTGTTTGTTTTTTATAAATTGATGTTTTTGAACTTTTGGGATTAAAAAATTCTTTTTGAAACCTTTTTACAAAAGTTTTTCAGGCCCTCAAAATGATGTTGCTGTCTAAACGACTGAACAAAACCCAGCGTTTGTTTGAAAGAATGGAGTAAAAAATTCCATTAAATAAAGTTGAACCCAAAATGTCACATTGGGTAAAATGTTCAGTGCAGAAACCCACATTATCCCAACATTTCCCAATTAGGCATTGTTTTTGGAAGCAGAATGGCCAGTGGAGAACCCTTGTTGGTTGGTTTCTATGGCTAACAGTCTTTTTGGAAGTCAGCGGGGTTAAATTGATGGTTGTATCTCAGAATGCCAGATCTGAAGTCAAATCTCGACTCTCTCAGAGTTCAGATATTTTGCAGAACAGCAACTCAAATGAGGATGCAGGCGACGTGATGTGCTGTACTTGCAGAGCAGATGCATGTTCTAGTAGGGAGAGACTGGAAGACTGACATCAGCTTTGGCACTAGAGCCAGTTTAGCTGCTCCTTTAGGTACAGCCAGAACATACATGCTCTCACCCTCACAAACCGCTTGGCAAAACAGCTTCACTAGGCTGGACGATGAAGTGTTGGTGGACGGAATCGCACATTCTCTCACCTCTTTCCAATGGCCAAAATGGAATTAGTCATTTGTTGGAGAAAGACGCTTTATTTTCCCTAAATGAAACGGATTGGAGTGTTTGCGCCGCGAGATGGATTTCACAGCCATGGTTATGTAAGTCACTCCTGGATGTGATGTCATCTCTGCAGATGTAGAGCACGGGATCCAGTTCAGTTGGGATTTATATTTATTTGAGGCTTTATGAACACCCGATTCTTTATTTTGATGAACATAGCAACGTTCAGCAGCTGCTGTTGTTGTTGTATTACAATAGTATGAAGTATGCAAAGTATTACACAACACATGGCACTGGATTATGAGACTGGACCTGAGGTGGTTTTGTGGTACAGGGATTGTTTCACATGGTAATACCTTGATACTTAATTAAAAGTTTGTCTTTTTATAGGCGTTTGTTTACACAACACCATTTCTATGCATTTGGGCAATTATGTTTTTTAACATCATTGCTACACTGTAAAAAATAAAAAGTTGAGTTAACTTAAAATTTTAAAGCAACCGGCTGCAAAGAAATGTTGAGTTTATTAATCTTCAGTGGTTGAAGTTGTGCCAAATAATTTTTTTTAAGTTGACTGAAAAGGCTGGTTTAAGTCAAGTATAATTTACGGAATAATTTGCCACAACTTCAACCACTGGAGATTAATAAACTCCAAATTTCTGTGCAGCCGGTTGCTTTAAATTTTTAAGTTAACTCAACTTTTTATTTTTAACAGTGGTAAACACTCAAATGATCAAAAATCAAAATTTAAAGTCTCCTCAACTGAATTTTTAACTTTCATTGAACAAACAGCTCCAAACATGCAGTTAAATCATTTTTATGAGTAAATTCAACTCATACCTCAAAAATAAGTCCACCTAACTTACAATTTTAAACGGAGTTAACAATTTGTAAGTTGGATTTTTTACAGTGTATGTAAACATGCTCATAGTATTGAAAATGATTAGTTTTGTTATTATAAACTTGAACAGCTACCTTTTTATTGCTATTGTTCTTTCAATTTCATTAATAGTGCATAAACTAGCATTAATTAGGTAGCGCTTTACAGTACGGCGAATTTTTTTTTTTTTTTTTTTTTTTTTTTTTTTATGTGCAATTTCATAGTAAAGTACATTGTGTGTAGTTCACTGCCAAGCTACACAATACCATGTTCATTATCATAGACGATTTATTCACCTAATAATAAAGCGAAGATAATTTTTCTGCAATAATGACTAATGTAGGCGTAGCTTCTCAGCGAACTATGACTGTGCATTGCTGCTACATATAAAAGCATGTAAAAAAATACCACATTTAATAGCAATTTTACTCCAAACTTCAGTCGAGGGAAAGAGATTAATATTTCTGTGAGACCAATCGGTAGTTGTGTGTTAATTAGTCACATTGAATCAGTTGAATTAAGCAGTTAAACATGCCAAAGTCTAGATCAGGGCTTCCCTAGCATTTCAGCCTGCGACCCCCAAAATAACAATGCCAGTGACTTGTTGCGACCCTCACTATCCTACTAAATTATAACTTCTTTTGTTAGTTATGGATTAAATATGGCAGTTCTCATAGTTTAATATAATTTATTATTATATTAATTATTTATACTATATAATATGGAAGTATGCAATTTCAGACGCAGCTTTGGTTTCTTTGTGGGTATTTGGAGTTTCTGCTCAAGAGCGCCCTCGGGCCTTGAGATCTACTACTGATCACACAACCGTGCTTCCCTGACAAATCACGATTTCAATTCAGTAATTTCAGTAATTCAGTGTTCATTTATCAACTAACTTGAAATATTGGTGAGAATTATTCTTTGAAACATTTAATAATCTTTGTTATTGTTTATAAAAATGCAGTTGTTCCTTTTGCACTTTAGTTTACTCTTTTATGTAAATCCAGCTACTTTAAACAAACTATTTCTCGTCTTAAAAATCTATTAGTATATATGGAAATTACCATTAACGAACATGTTGTAGAATTATTATTAATTGTTATATTATGTTAACAAATTGTTAACTAGTCTTTTGATCTTCTTGTAAAGTTTACCAGTAATCTATACTAGGGCTGCTCGAGTATGGGAAAAATCATAATCACGATTATTTTGGTCATAATTGTAATCACGATTATTCAAAATGATATACAGTTGAAGTCAAAATTATTCACCCTCCTGGGAACAGAGCAAGGAAATTTTCACAGTATTTCCTGTAAAATCTTTTCTTCTGAAGAAAGTCTTATTTGTTTTATTTTAGCTAGAATAAAAGCAGGTTTAAATATTTTGAAACTTATTTTAAGATCAATATTATTAGGCCTCTTAAGCAATATATTTTTTGATTGTCTGCAGAAAAAACTACTGTTATACAATGACTTGCCTAATTACCCTAATTAAGCCTTTAAATGTCACTTTAAGCTGAATACTAGTATCTTGAAGAATATCTAGTAAAATTTTATTTACTGTCATCATGGCAAAGATAAAATAAATCAGTTATTAGAAATGAGTTATTAAACTATTATGTTTAAAAAAATCTTCTTTTCTGTTAAATAG
Source organism: Danio aesculapii (assembly GCF_903798145.1). Taxonomy (NCBI): domain Eukaryota; kingdom Metazoa; phylum Chordata; class Actinopteri; order Cypriniformes; family Danionidae; genus Danio; species Danio aesculapii. The sequence goes on along the minus strand of NC_079442.1, from coordinate 35,720,428 downwards.
AAATTAGGGGAAAACGGGTCACTAATAATTCTGACTTCAACTGTATATATACAGTTATTTTCCTCCCTGTAAATAAGAAAAGGGAAATAAATACAATAGAATAAAAATATGAAACAAACTGTGCTTTAAGCATCTTCATGGTATAATTTTTAAAAAATGTTTGCTACAAAAGTCCTTCAGTCAAGAGCAGTGAGTCATTTTGTCCTTTTGTTGTTTGATTAATAATAAAAACAGTCTGCAGCAGGAATATTGCACGCTGTCACTTTAAGAGCAGTACAGTTCTGATTTACGGTTTCACTTTCACATGTCTTTTGATTCTCAACTTGTTTATTACATAAATGAGGGTTAATATGAATAATCACTAAAAACCGCGTTTTGACACAAATTTGCATGTATTTGACCATTAAAACGCTCACATTGAGATAACTTAAGATGTGTGTGCTCTGCTCATCTCTGAGGCTGAGCGCACACACACAACAGCATGCGATCTCTTTAGCGCTTTTAAAAACATGACTGATTCGAATGTGCATTAATGAATGATGCGCATCCCGTGCTGCAAACGTTACATTACAGTACATGCTTTTAGTCATTTACATGTGAAACTGAGCTTTGCAGAGCAACAAATGCGTACAACTGGAAAGGGGGCGGTATATGATGCAGCAATCGTTTAATCTCGATTAATGTTTGTTCATAATCGTTAGAAGCCAAAATGGAAAATGAATTTTTGATTAATTGCACAGATTAGATAGATTAGGGCTAATCTATACAACTTCAAATGTTAACTTCATAATACTCATCGTGCATGAACTCATAAATGAACTGAACTTGATTGTAAACTGCTACCTACTTTTCTTTTTAACCTCAAATCTTGGTGTTGAATTAAAAGATCGACAGAACTGCATATTCATAAACATTTATCTTTAACTAAGGCCAGCTCTTCAATAAAAGCGGTTCATGATCTTCTCTACCCACGAACTTTGGCGCACTTCTCCGAAAGAGGAAACTCAATGTTGAAACACAGCAGACTGTGAGTGTACCTAAAGAGAGCAGGAAGAGAAACTCCACAGAAAGACAGTTATTCATCAGAAAGTCGGGTCAGAAAGTCACCAGATTTTTTGCGAGGTTTGAGATCAGTTCTCCTTGGGCGCTGTGGGCAGTTTGAACAAGGCAGCACTTTGTTGCGAGCGCAGGACTGGCGCGCGCCGCTGCCCGCTTTCTGCCCGTCGTGTGTACATTGGCCAGACTGAAGAACACAAGCGGCCCCGTCAGAGAGACACAATGAGCGCTCTTGTCTGGGGAAGGAGAGATAGAGAATGAGGCACGTATTGAGAGCAGGACTGGTGGAGAAGAGATGGAAATCTAGATGGAGGGAATCAGGGGAATGGGTGGATTGGGTTTGAGGTTTGCTGCTGGGAAACATCAGGCTGTCTGGGTTGGAAAAGGGATTAGAGAGGAAAGGAAATGCAAACACATGAATGCCAGTGGAAATGAGTGTCATTTTGGGGGAGGAAGGATTTGTTGTTTTGAAACATGTACTGTTAATGTTCAATTGGAAAAATCTAAATTGAGACCTGATGACCTTAGAGACATTGGTTTGTTTGTCATTTGGTATAAAATGAGAAAATTGATGTGTTGCGGTTAACATTTGTGCACACATATTGGTGAATTGTAAAGCAGTACATTTGAAGTTGTCACTTTTACCATAAAAGTCCAACATAAATGTGACTTTAAAGGAACACTCCACTCTCCTTTTTAATAGGCTCATTTGACAACTAGAGTTAACAGTTGAGCTTTATAATATGAAATCATTGAATCGGATTAGACCATTAGTATAAATGATTAAAAAGAAAAAAAAAAAAAAAAAAAATTTAAATAAAAAAAAAGTTCTCATAACTTTTATATTCAAAGTTTCACTGATCTATAGCTACATCATGTACCAAGACTGACGGAAAATGAAAAGTTGCCTTTTTCTTGTCAGTTGGTATAAAACGTCGGAACTTGTGTGGTGTGGTTAATAATTGTGCACACATATTAGTAAATGCTAAAGCAGTACATTTGAAGTTGTCACTTTTACCATAAAATTCAAACAATAAATGTGACTTTAAAGAAACACTCCATTCTTTTTTGGAAATAGGCTCATTTTACAACTACCCTAGGGTTAAATAATTGAGCTTTATGATTTTTGAATTCATTCTGCTGATCTTCAGATCTGGCAGGAGCAATTTTAGCTTAGCTTAGCATAAATAATTGAATCGAATTGGACCATTAGCATCTTGCTTAAATCCAAAAAGCGTTTTGATAACTTTTCTATTTGAAGTTTGATGGCTCTATAGTTACATCGTGTACTAACACTGACAGAAAATGAAAAGCTGCCATTTTCTTGTCAATAGGTATAAATGACAAAACTGGTGTCCTGTGGTTATTATTTGTGCACACTTGAATTGTAAAGCAGTACATTTTAAGTTGTCACTTTTACCATTAAATTCAAACAATAAATGTGACTTTAAAGGATCACTCTTTTTTTGAAATTGGCTCATTTTACAACTACCCCAGAGTTAAACAGTTCAGCTTTTTTGAATTCGTTCAGCTGATCTCCGGGTCTGGCGGGAGCACTTTTAGCTTAGCTTAGCATCAATCATTGAATCGGATTGGACCATTAGCATCTCACTAAAAAAAAGACTGACGAAAAATGAAAAGGTACAATTTTCTTGGTAAATGAGCTATACTCTTTAACTATTTCTGTGTAATAATCAAGGAACTTTGCTGCTATGCCATGGCCGCAGCAGACACAATGATATTATGCAGCGCTGTTACCTACTTTCCTAGTCAGGGACTATTTTCAAGCGCTTCGTAATATTGAAGTCTTTTGATTATTGCCCAATTCAATTATTCATGCTAAACTAAGCTAAAAGTGCTTCTCCAAGACCCAGAGATTGACTGTATGGATTCAAAAATGGCAAATATCAACTGTTTTATGTTAAGTGACAAAAAAATGCAGCTAGTTCCAAAAAATTGAAGTGTCTATTTTTAATGTGCCATAACAGATTTCTGTATTACCTTAGCTTAACACACCTGAATCGGTCGTCACTTCCTCCTTACTATAAGTTACTTACAGCATAAAATAAACATGAATGAGCCTCAGAAGGAAACTTACCGATGTTCATCATGCCTCGTAATCACTCAGTCAGCGTTTTAACCCTGGAAAATGTGAATAAAACGGCTAACAAGTAAAGGGTAATTTACGTCTAGGAGGTTGTTCATGCTACTTTCTCTGAAGTGTAAAATGTAAAGCTGACTGAAACAATGCAGTACATTAACTTACCAGTTATTCAGTCTCCAAAACAGTCAAGAACATCGGTGTGACAGATAAGCATATAGATATGTATAAGAAGGTATTCACTGATGCTCAAGATGATTTGTAGTGACCAGATTAGCCTGTTTTACATTATTAGTTCTATAAGTTGTTACCTGGCAAGAACACACCTTGGAATGTAGTAATTAACCAATCAGAATCAAGTATTTCAGAGAGCTGCATAATAAACAGTATCACACAATATTACATTTAACTCAGGAAAGCTATTCATTGATCTTAAATGAATTCAATAAGTATGCACTATGTTAGATAGTCATATGATTTATAAATCTAAAATATAGTATATATTAAAGTTAATGCTATAAAATGGTATAGTTCAAAGCATTAATTTTTTGAAAGAAAGCAGATATTGTTTCTGATATGCAAGTCAATCAGTATAATGAATGGAATTGAATCCATAAAGCTTAGAAATAGAATTGTGAAGTTTCGGTTAGCACCCATTACTTATTAAAACATAGTACCAGCCGTAATTTTAGCAGTTGGCATATTGAAGACAGGAGACTGATCTACTCGGCTGCCACAAAATTCATTAGACCTTCTGAACCAAAAAGACCTTCTAAGGCTGATTTGATTTTTTTACTTGTTAATTAACTTGCAATAACTGAATAATTGATCAAACCCTACTGATTAATCGATGAGTAGTCAAGTAATCTAATAATTGCTAAATTAACTGAACGAACTTAAAATGAACGAACCTTTGTACGTAAAGGTATAGTTCACCCGTTCATCGTTCACTCATCCTCTACTTGTTTCAAACCCGTTTTAGTTTTTTTCTTCTGTTGCACACAAAAGAAGATATTTTGAAGAATGTTGGACTTCCCTAGTATTTTTACTCTTACCATGGATGCCAATTTCTGCGTTTTTCAAACATTCTTCAGAATATCTCTTTTGCTTTTAACAGATGAAAAAAAAATCATGAATGTTTACAACCAGTTAAGTATTTCATTAAAGTTGAGGAAATTTTTCAGTTCAGGGTGCTGCCCATCCATAGATTTGCTCATCAGTGTTTGGACTTTCAGCAGTGAAAATTAAACCACACTGAACTGAACTTCAACTCTGAAAACTGAACTGACACTGTTTCAATTTACTAGAACTTCTATGTGAAGCTGCTTTGACACAATCTACATTGTAAAAGAACTATAGAAATAAAGATGAATTTAATGGAAAAGTCAACTACCGCTTTAAGATGAATAAATACCATAACAAACGGGTTACAGATTTTTGGTTAACTTGCATTGACTTTAGCTAATATATTGTGTTACCAAAACAAGGTTTAAAAAGTGCATGAATTCTGACTAAAATGTGTTCAGCAAATGCTTGTTAAGAATTGTTGGATACCACGAGAAAATCTGATATAGGAGAGGCATGAATTATTGAAGTATTTCCAGATAAATGCTTTTAGGGTGATATCAGGGGATCGGCTACATTGTAAACAGCTTTTCTCTACAGTCCAAGACTTACATCAACATGCATTATTCCCAAATAGAGTTCTGATAGACATTGAGGGATCAATAACTTATCATGACTCAAAAATCTTCTTTTGTTTCCAGAAGTGCCGGAGTTGTGCAAGAGAGAAACAGCCTCGCTTGTGTAGTTTTGCAAACCGCAAACGATCCTGTTTTCTCTTTAGTGCTTTTATATTAGAGCTGTGCTGTTTTGTGTGTTATTATTCTTAACGTTTGTATGTTTTCTATTTTTCAGGTTCACCCAGATGGAATGTGATGGTCACCTTGCGCAATGCCTATCAGAAATGCACGATGATATCATTTGGTGATTATTATTAGGAATTTAGTTATATTATTTTTGATTTTTACATTCCTTGTGTATTGTATGTAAGCATTTCTGGTAACACTTTACAATAACAGTGCATAAATAGTGATGTATTAATATGTAAACTCAACGTTACTTTATTATAAACTAATGATGAGTTAATGGTAACACTTTAGGCCACAATCCACAGTATTAACTAACCATAAACTAACACTACTTGCTTATCAAACTACTAATTAGCTGTTTGTTAGTAGTTAGTGAGGTAGCTTTAGGTTTTGAGTAGGATTAGGGATGCAGGATATGATCATGCTTTATAACTACTAATGAACAGGTAATATCTTAATAATAGGCAAGAAATAAGCCAGTAGTTAATAGCATGAATTGTGACCTAAACTAAAGTGTTACCACCTTAATTAATTGTTAGTATATGTTGTTAATTAATGTATTAATTACATTTAAGTTTAAGTTAAATGTAACCAACATGAACTCATGAGCTGTTAATGTATAATAATGTCATGACTTTACTTGGAGGGGCACATCCTCATTAAATCATCCTAAACTACTCATGAACTCCTGTTTAAACTGTTCATGTAGACGGAGCACTTTTCTATTGTTATTCAGTGCAAACGCACTAGACAGACGTGCAAAAGGAGTTTGAGTAGTCAAAAATGGGTTAATGATGATGTGCCCCTCCAAGTAAAGTCATGATATAATTATATATTAACATAAGTTTATGATGGTTAAATTAAACATAAAATTATGTGTTATTTAATACATGAATTAACAAAATCATATACTAACAAGTAATTCAGGTAGTCGTTATTAACTCATGAACTCTTGTGGCTCATGATTAGCATATACATTATTATAAACTAATGATGACTTAATGTATGCACTAATCATGAACTAACTTAACTACAACATGAGTCCATGTGTGAATAACGACTACCCTAATTACTTGTTAGTACATGTTGTTAATTAATGTATTAATTACCGTTTAAGATAAACGCAACCAACATGAACTCATGAGCTGTTAATGTATAATTATGTTATGACTTTACTTGCAGGAGTACATCATCATTAACTCATCCTTAACTACTCTGTTTAAACTGTTCTTGTTGACGTTGACAGAACACTTTTCTATTGTTATTCAGTGCAAACGCACTAGATGGACGTGCATGAGGAGTTCATGAGTAGTTAAGAATGGGTTAATGATGATGTGACCCTCCAAGTAAAGTCATAATTATACATTAACACGAGTTCATGATGGTTAAACGAAGCATAAACTAATGTGGTAATTAATACATCAGTTAACAAACACTCATATACTAACAAGTAATAAAGGTAGTCGTTATGTTGTAGTTATAGTTAGTTCATGATTAGCGCATATATTACTTATTATGAACTAATAATGAGTTAATGTTAAGTTTACATATTAACACCTCATTATTCATGTACTATTATTGTAAAGTGTTACCATATTTCTTATATGATGGAAAAGCGTGCATTATGCAATAAATAACATGCTCTCTAACAGACTACTGTTGATTTTTGGGGTTTTTACACTCAGAAATCACGAGACAGAAAATGTCAAGTCATTACAATGAACATTTACTGATTTACAGTTGTTATCTAAGATGCTTAAGACTTAACTTCATAAAACCAAAGACATGTTCACATCTCTCTCTCTCTCCCACCCTCAGCCCACAGAAACTCTACTAGAGCTTTCATTTACAATAATTTATAAAACAAACACTTCAAATATAAAAGTATTCCCCTGTAGCACATTGATAAGAGCGTCGTTTGCTTTGGACTCAACATGAGGAAAGAACTGGGAAAAAAAATCAAAGAAAAGCAGAAAACAGCTTGCGACAGCTTTTGTATTTGGCAAGTTGATAAATAATGGAAATTTCCTGCTAAAACGTATTCAGGGACAGATACGTGTGTGTGTTTTTTTATTGCAGTCTTGGGCTCTAAAGTTTGGGACTAGCGCTTAGTGGGACACTGTATGGAGATCTCTTATAATGGTGCAGAAACACATTTATTTCTGTGAAAATTTGTACGGTTTAAATTACAGATATTTACAGGTATGCCAAAACTCATTCCAGTTCAGATAGAAACATAAATCGGACATCTTTTCATGTGGATTCTGTACATTAGCTCAAGCTGGTGGAAAATGAAGCTGTTGGTCGGATGAATGTGGTTTTTACTTGGTCCTTTATCATTTACCGTAGTACCTGTTCTCTTATAGAGCCTGCAATAATAGTCATGTTGGACCAGTTAGACTACTTGAATGTTTTTTTCTCAGCAGTCACCTGAATAACATCCCATATATCATTCATAAATAGTGGAGTTGATGGAAATGTTTTTGTAGCAGTTTTTCATTAGAGAGCTGCAAACACAGCGGGGTAATCTGGCTTTGCTCTCTGCCTCGTTATCGTTACGTTCGTCACGCTTGTTATCTCCCGGCTCGTTCTTTGTTCCTAGCCCGTCTGCTAATCTCGCTACTGTCTGACACAAAAGTGGCTAATTAATCCTGTTAACATGGCAGCGATTCTTCATACAGGTCTGATTTCATCAAAGCGTTCACATCTAAGAGTGTCGTCTTCACTCTCCAGGAAAAGAGGAACTAAAACAGCCCAAAAGTTGGAGATTAAATGCGACGCAAGATTGAAAACATATCTAGTTTGCCTAATAACACAATACCTTATCGCTGTGAGGGATTAATCAGTCGGGGTAGGCTTTGATTGGCTGTTTTCTTTTCTTTGAAGGGAAACGGAGGGTTTAGAAGTTCAATTTAAAAAGCTTTTCTTTTGTGGGCTACAATTTAAAAGGAAACGATGCTTTAGTTGTGTTTGCCCAGCGGGAAAGTGTGTATGGCTAGGTTCAGAGTAGCATACTAACTCGCTACTCTCTGCAGTATGCATACTGTGCACAGATGACCTACTGCATTTGCCAAGACACACAGCACAGAATAATGTATGTCAGAATGCAATGAGCACAACTCAACATTCCGTTTCCATTCTTTTTTGTATGGAAGGCCATCGGGGTCAAAAGTGTACAGAACACATTAAAGTCGATTGCATCTACATGCTCGTTTTAACCATATCAATACATCAACAGCCACTGAAGTTGCTGTGTTTGTTATGTTTGCATATATGACCCATGGAAGTACACAATGTTTGTACTTGCAGGCTACCCTGCTGAATAATCCAGCTTAAACCAGCCCAGGCTGGTTGGCTGGTTTTAGCTGGTTGACCAGCCTAGTTTTAGAGGGGTTTTGGCCATTTCCAGCCTGGTCTTAGCTGGTCAGGCTGGAAAATGACTAGCTAAAACCAGCTTGACCAGCCTGGTTTAAGCTGGACATAGCTGGTTTTTTGCTGGGCTTCCAGCCTGGCTAGGCTGGTCAAGCTGGTTTTAGCTGGTCATCTCCAGCCTGACCAGCTAAGACCAGGCTGAAAATGGCTGGAAACCAGCCTGGAAATGGCCAAAACCCCTCTAAAACTAGGCTGGTCGACCAGCTAAAACCAACCAACCAGCCTAGGCTGAATTAAGCTGTTTTTTTTAGTAGGGTAAACATCATATTTATTTCACAATCTATAAAAATAGCCGTTTTAACATTCAAACTGTGTGTGTTTATGTGTACTAAACACACACACACAAAGCGAATGCCCTAACACAGTGGTTCTCAAACTGTGGGATTCCTTCTAGTGGAGGAATCGCTGAATAAAATAAAAAAAAACCCACACTTTTAACCCTTTGACGCGTATGATAACACCAATGTGATCAGTAAATTGATAGTAATAGGCTAAACCTTTTATTAATTTTTTAATGTTTGTTATGTATTCTATCATTTGAAGCTAATTTCAAATTGACAGGTATAGTTTAATCACTTGCTCAACTGACACACAAAGCCTACTCTTACGCTCAGTAAGCAGATCTAACTTCCAAGTATGTAAATCCAGTTCATATATTTAAAATAAAAGTTAATGTTTCGATTTCAAAAATATATGTTGCCTGTATATATGACTTATTTGTATATTTAAACAATTATCAAAAAGAGTTTATAGATGAATACGATGACATATAGCCTATATTTATGAGGTCCAAGGAACATTTCCAGGTTTTGATGAATAGGCTACTATATGTTAATACTTTACATTTCAGTACAGCAGTTTTTAATTAACTTTTAAAAGCACATTTTATTACATTTTTTTTTACCTGTAAGCACAGTGAAGTGTTAATGTTCAAACGATTTATAATGTTTAAAGTGGCTGACAATAATAAATATGCTTAATAAGAAGAATTAATCTGCTACAATTTTGAACGGCGCTGCGCTGTAGCTGCTTAATTAGGCCTACTACGCTACTGTACTTCAATGCTAGTTATTATGGTGGTACTTGTAGAGAAAAATTTCCGAGGTAGTACTTTGTGAAAAAAGTTTAAGAACCACTGCATTAACACACTCAAACTGTGTGTGCTGACAAGTTGTTTTGAAGATTTTTGGCCCTGATCACCTTCCATAATTTCTGTGCTAATTTTTCTGTCAAACTGTGACCAATAGCTGCATTTTACGCAAAGTTTTTGAAGTATGAATCATCTCATTATCTCTCCCACTGTTCATTAAACTACAGCAGACTAACAGCACATTCTGAACACAGCCTGTGTTTTCAAATGAAATAAGATTAGCATTCTGTGCTAACTGCGTTTTCGCAAGTGCTGCATTACATTGAATTTGAACTTTTGATTGCGAGTGCAAAGACAACTCCGCCATGTGTTTTGGTCATCTGAGATTCAGTCACAACACTGTTGCACAATTTGACCATGACATAACACTAGCAACATGATGTCCAAACCCCTTGTTTGTGCTTTCTCGCCTTCTACAACATCTCAACAGCTAATCACTGACAGATCACATGAGTATAACACAAATCCCACTTGTAAAAGTGAGCACAAGACATTTGAACAGTTTAGTGTGTGTGTTCTGTAATGAATTCGACTGTAATATTAGCCCCAGGTTCATTGGAAAAACATGCTTGTGGTGGCGTTTATGCAATAATACATTGCGTACCAGTTTCCACCTGGCATTAACGTTGCGTTTTCAGTGATCTAATCGCAGGTGGTCAGCAGAGACCATTACTAGGACTCTTATTTTCTCATTGGTTTTATGGAAGCAAGTCTAAGAGCCATGAATTTTGAGGCTTGTGGTCCCACAGAGAAGCTCTAGAATGGAGAGAAGTGACAACAGTGAAGAACAAGAGATGACCAAGCTTGGAACATGTATGTTTGTGTTTTGTTTTGATGTGGCAGTTCATTTAGTTGTTGACTTCTTTAAATGGTTACATTGGTGTCGAAACCCAGTAGGAAGGAGGAACACGCTGTCAAAAGAGCTGGTGGGCAATGCCAGGAGGGATAAAATCGACTCTCTGTTGTCTGTCAGGTCATGAAGTAGCAGATGAGGACTAAGGGGGCTCTCCTGTTTGGTGAATTTAACGTGATGGGGAGGAGCAGGGAGATCAAGGCAATGGAGGGCTCACTGCTGGACATCCAAAACTTGGCATTGAATTGGGATTGGGAGGATGTCTCTGACCTGCAATGGAGCAGTAGGTGAATATGAGATGGTAAGGAGGATGAAGCAGAGAGAAAAGAGAGTGGAGCGAGACTGGTGTGGCATGAGTGTTATTGCCTTTGCTGGTCATCTTTTCTGTCTCCTCCTTCTCCGAACACTGAATTTTGTTCAACACAACAAGCAGCCGGTTGGTCATTGGGCAGCGTAACTCCATTGGTGAGTATCTGTCAGACAGTTTGTTTGGTGTGTCCTACACGTCATCTCTCATCAGGTTCATGTCGGAGAGAGTTTGCCCGATTCACTATGTAGAATCTGTGTCGGCTATTCGGTGAAAGAGCTCTGATTGGCTGTTTAGATTTGAATTAGAGCACAAGAACAAATCTAAAGTGATGAAAGAAAGAACAAAAAGAAGTTGGGAAGCTGAATTTCCTAAATATTTGCAAATAATATAGATTATCAGACATTTGCATGAGCAAATCCCACTGTTGTGAGCGAGAAGTCAGTTAACACTGCTTTGTGTGCAGCACTAGTTCCGATTTCCCTTTGTGGAATGACAGTACAGATAATGCCGCCTGCAGGTATGGAAAATACATCATCTCATACAGGCGCAGTAAGTACTTTCTCGTTTCAGTCAGCTGTTGTCCATATGGTGTGTTCACGAGCATTTTCTTTTAGTCCTGATGAGACCAGACAAAGCCAATCCAAGCCACAACAACATCCAATTCTTTGATTTCAGCTTGATAAGTCCAGGGCTTTAGGTTAACAGGCTGTATTTGGTCATAGTAATAGTATTTGGTCTTTCATGGCAGTTTGAAAGCATTCAAACACATGAGTGTTTACACTCTGAAAGAAACCTGACCTCTAGAAGTGGGCCAAAGTTGACTAGTTTTACACCTTGTTATGTTTTAGACCTGCATTTAGTGTTGCTTACTTATGAATGATTTGATGAAAACACATCTTAATACCAGGTGTAAACATTTGTTAAATGTGTAATCAGTTTTATCCGAGATATATGAACTGATTTATTACGTTAGTTGTGGTACATTTCACTCCAGTTTAGAAATGAATCATCTTGTGTCAATCCAAGAGTGCTCAGTTGCGTTTGAACAATGTAGTACCGACACTAAAACTTTTAAATTGCTTCTACAAGTCTCTTTTATAGTGACTCAGGACTCACTTTGTTGTACCAGGTGAGCTTCTGAGCAAGTTTACTACTCCGGAATAGCTGTACATACTTTATGGAGCAGGTGTGTTATGGTAATAGTAATTTGTGTGAAACGCAATAACAGCTGTTAGTGTACTACCACTAAATGTTTCTCCAATGAGTCTAGTTTAGTAATATTATTGGATGTCTGATGTATTTGAGCTTTTTGATCATTCAGTGTCTATCCATCATGACTTGGTTTCAAAATACGTATCAGTGCATTTATGTTATGTAAAAAAATAAAAAAACAAACAAAAAAAAAACACCTGCAGTCCACATTCTCACTGAATGTTGCCTTGGAAAATCAACTCTGGTCTAACGTGGAGGTCAGAGCAGTTGGGAGCATGGTGAATTCTAGATCTTTGAGGCACTTCTTCAAAAAACACATTTTATCTCCCGTTTAAAATCGACATAGGTGGTTAAAAGCATGTGGTTCGAGCACAGCTGCGGATGAAACCATCATGGTCGTCAATTAAAATGTGCCACTTTGCATCATAGAAGGCATCATAAATTCTTCGATTGGCTACCTACACTATATTACAACATTTACCTTTAAACATTATACATTCTTGTTTCGTTTGAGGACAAGCCTCACACAAGATTAAAGAGAATCCCAAAAATAATAAAAATCAAACAAAACAAAAAGTGCACATTAAGTTAGAACTGTCATATTTTGCTAGGGTTGATGGGAAATGTAGTCTCTGGTGGATGCAGGCACACATCGATGGAGCTAAAATTGAGTCCCAGGCAACAGTGCGCGCACACACAAACATGGGCCTTAAATGAATGAGGATGCTGGGAAGCAGGAAGACAATCAACAGCTGAAATTTGGGGAATAGTTCTGAGTTCTGAAGTTCCTCTAGTCCTTCCAGTGTAACCCCAAAATAACTCGGGGGAGGGTCCGCACTTGAAGTCTTAATGTCGCCTTTTACCACAGTTTTTAGAAAACTTCTATGTGAACACACATAGTCTGAGCTAAACTCAGCTGTAGTAGTTTTGTAGAGCCGCAGGCAGAGAAATACATGCCGCATTGTTCTTCCCTCATACGGTTTCTTCAGTGGAGAGCAGCAGAGGATTAATGTACTCGAATCCCTCGAACTCAGACTGGTCTATTCTCTTTATCACATCCCTGAGGAGAGAAAACAACATTATTAATGAAGGAGCTACGATTCAACTGTACATTTTGCACTGTGGCTCAAAGCAAACGCTGAAAAATGGTGAATAAGGCGGAGAAATAAGGCTAATAGTGCAAATGAGGTGGATCCCCAAAGCCACGCTGACTTATTACATCATTAACAAGTACCAAAGAAGAGGTATTTACCAGCCAAAGTGAATTTTTCTGGAAAAATATGTTGGTGACTAGGTGTATAAGCAATAAGTATTGCAGAGAGAATTAGTTGCCCGCATCTCATCTCATTACATTTACATTTATTAATTAGCAGACACTTTCATAAAAAGTGAATTACATACGAATATTATTGCAAAGAGATTCAGCCCCTGGAGGCAAAGAGTCTCTTGAATATATGCTTAATTTATCGCCTGCGTGATTTAATGCAGTGGTGATTCCCAACATTTATTTTTGGTCTATAATTGGTTGAAAAAAAAAAGAAAAGCATTTTTCCAATATCTGTTATTAAATGCAATTGCAATATGATTATTTATGTTTGGACATTTAATGTTTTGTTATTATTTCCTTTGTTTAAGATGATTCTCTTGAATATGTGATCAATTTGACCTTGTATTTGTGGTTGGATTTAAATCAGCTGAGATTTTAATTATTCAGTAATGGGTTGACTTGAGAATGTCCCAACAAATAAAATGATTAAATTTACAACTGCAAACATTTATGATTTGTACCATTTATTCTTCAAATTATCTTTTGAATGAACAGTTTCAGCAAAAAAATATATTAATATTAAATAGAATATATATATATATATATATATATATATATATATATATATATATATATATATATACATACACACACACACACACACACACACAAACACACACACACACACTTGCCACTTTATTAGGTACACCTGTTCAATTCTTTCAACTCTTTAAAGCAAATTTTGCAAAACTGCCAATCACACGGAAGCAACTCAATGCATTTAAGGCATGGTCAAGACGATCTGCTGCAACCGAGCATCAGAATGGGGAAGAAAGGTGATTTAAGTGACTTTGAACGTGGCATGGTTGCTGGTGTCAGACGGGCTGGTCTGAGTATTTCAGAAACTGCTGATCTACTGGGATTTTCACACACAACCATCACTAGGGTTTACAGAGAATGGTCCGAAAAAAACACAAATGCCTTTTTGATGCCAGAGGTCAGAGGAGAATGGCCAGACTGGTTCCAGGGTATAGAAAGGCAACAGTAACTCAAATAAACACTTGTTACAACCGAGGTATGCAGAAGAGCATCTCTAAACGCACAACACATCCAACCTTGAGGCGGATGAGCTACAGCAGCAGAAGACCACAATAGATGCCACTCCTGTCAGCTAAGAACAGGAAACTGAGGCTACAATTCGCTCAGGCTCACCACATTGCACAATAGAAGATTGGAAAAATGTTGCCTGGTCTGAAGAGTCTCGATTTCTGCTGCGACATTCGGATGGTCAGGTCAGAATTTGGCATCAACAACATGAAAGCAGCATGGATCCATCCTGCCTCGTATCAATGGTTCAGGCTGGTGGTGGTGGTGTAATGGTGTGGGGGATATTTTTTGGTACAATTTGGGCCCATTAAAAATAATATTCAGTTGTTTTAAATAATGTAAATAAGTTGTTTTACAAAAAATTACAATATTTTGAATTATAAGAAACCAGCCAACTACTAAGATACTCATTTTAAATATTGTACTAAAATAAATATTCAAACACATGAGTACATCTATAAGCACAGAAACAACATTTCCATATCATTGTCAAGGGTCTGGTTAACCTCAAAGGCGGCTTTAACTAAAGCAGTGGACAGACAGAATTTCACTAGTGTGCAATGGAGAAATTCAGCAGCATCTTTCTCCTTTTACATATTTTCTGCATTAACAACAATCTTTGGTACATATAAAGACATAATACCATTGTTACTGAAATCAGAACCTCAGGAATCTATTGATCTCCTTTATCAGCCTGCATGCTGAGGATATACAGTACGCTCCACCTCTTCAATGGCGTAATGCTGAGACCATTCAAAACTCGTTTATCACATTCTGTCAAACACGGTCCATGGAGGACAATTCTCCTCTCCAACAGGCTCTGCGAGAACTGATATTTCACCAGATCCAGGATCAGTGCCCAATTGTGTTTGTGCTGTGTCTGTTTGAAGAAAGTCCCCGGAGGGCCACTTGACTCTATGTGGGTGTGTGGGGTCCAAAAGCCTCCAGCAAGAGTGAAATCTAAAATAACACCAGCGACACCTTTATGCCGTAATATCAGGCTCAGGTTTCAAAGGCAGTGCAGGGGGGAAATACGTGATGAAGAAACAGAAATATGGACGTTCTGGGCACTGACCAAAACAAACAAGCCTCTTTACTACACTAATGTTTCCTCAGAAAGGAATTACAAGGTGGAGCTGAAAAACAGCAAAGCTCTGGTCCTGTTTTCTCAAGCAGTACATTTTCAAATAGTTTTGAATAAAAAAATACAGAAAGCTGTTCATTTAAAACCTATATTCCTGACTTTTTTTTACATTTCACAACCTTTTTTTTCACCACCCTCCCCCTAATTAATTTTTTTTAAGTTACACATCAGACTTTAAAGTATTCCTCCATTTATTCATTACAAGCAATCATAAGCGAGAACAAGCTATTAAATATTGTCTGTGTGAAAAGTGTATAGAGTCACTAGCAACCTGAGGTATGTAATAGTGTAAGTACATTTATCCTGTGCAACAATAATAAATATCTGATGACACCAGAAATATCTGATGACACCTTTATTCCTCAGAGGGTAATGTCTTATACACAATGATACGGTGGCGCAGTGGATAGCACGATCGCCTCACAGCAAGAAGGTCGCTGATTCGAGCCCCAGCTGGGTCAGTTGGCATTTCTGTGTGAGTTTGCATGTTCTCCCTGTGTTCATGTGGGTTTCCCCCAGGTGCTCTGGTTTCCCCACAGTCCAAAAACATGCTATAGCATGCAATTATCGGTGTATTGGATAAGCTAAATTGGCCGTAGTGTATGTGTGTCAATGCAATAGTGTATGGTTGTTTCCCAGTGTTGGGTTGCGGCTGGAAGGGCATCCGCTGCATAAAAAAAGCATATGCTGTATAAGTTGACGGTTCATTCCGGTGTGATGACCCCTGATTAACAAAGGGACTAAGCCGAAAGGAAAATGCATGAATGAATGGCACAATGATATTGTGATGTGTCGATCGTGACTGCCGAATTACCAAAACTTTAAAACTTTTCTCTTTCTTTACTTTATGCAATCAAATAAGTGTCACTGATTGACTTGATGGTGAGTTAGCTGTCATTGATTAAAATACTGACTTTGAAGAAATGAGTAACAGTATTTCTGAGTATATTGTTTAAATTGTGAAAATGAGCGAGTCAGAAGCTGACTGTACTGGGGAAGTGTGCTCTAATGATGACAGAGATGGCAAAATCATCTGCTTAAACTCAACCCATTCAAGTTCCAAAAGGAATGAAATATGCTTTATTTGATTGTTTTTACAATATCAGGAGAGATTTTTTTTTTTTTTTTGCAATTGTAGCAAAAATAGATGTTTTTCTGTTATATTTAGATCTGGGTCGCTAAAAACCAAAACCAACACAAACTATGTGATAATCAGTGTTGGGTTAAGTTACTTTTGAAAGTAATTCATTACAATATTGAGTTACTCCCCAAAAAAGTAACTAGTTGTGTTACTTTGTTACTTTTTATGGAAAGTAATGCGTTACTTTCTGAAAAATATTTATGACATAAGTATAATGTATAAACTACTTCCAAAATGCATACAAACGTTTTTTGAAGAACGACAAGAGGGATATAATCTGAGAGAAGAACTCAATTTTAGGAGGTTGAAAATAAGAACAACTGTCTGTTTGTGGTGTAAAACTATGGAACAGCCTAGATCTGACTCTCAAACAATGTCAGGATAATAATCAATTTAAAAAGTTGTATAAATATATATTATTAAAGAAATATAATGATGAAGGTGACTGAAAAAGTATAAAAAGAGAAAGGTATGATGAAATTTTAATTAATGGCTATTTGCAGTACTATGTTTTTTTTTGTTTTGGGGTTTATGTTACAAAATATAAAGGTTCAAATGGAACTAAACATATAATTTGTCAAAGATGCCAAAAGGATAAAATATGTTTCATGTAAAAAGAAGATATAAGTTTAAGTAATAAACAAATGATGTATGTGGTAATGGGGTGGGTAAAATAATTAGCTTGTGCTTCATCCCACTCCATTTTCAACCATGTTGAAATGTATTTTTTGTAAATGATATTTTATGTATGATATTTTGTTCGAAAATGAATAAATCAAATCAAATCAAATCAAATCAATGGGTGGCGCAGTGAGTAGCGATGTCGCCTCACAGCAAGAAAGTCGCTGGTTTGAGCCTTGGCTGGGTCAATTGGCATTTCTGTGTGAAGTTTGCATGTTCTCCCCGTGTTTGCGTGGGTTTCCTCCGGGTGTTCCGGTTTCTAAAGTCCAAAGACATGTGCTATAGGTGAATTGGGTAAGCTAAAATTGTCCGTGTGTGTGTGAGTTAGAGTGTATAGGTGTTTCTCAGTGATGGGTTGCAGTTGGAAGGGCATCCGCTGCGTAAAACATATGCTGGATACGTTGGCGGTTCATTCCGCTGTGGCAAGCCCTGATTAATAAAGGGACTAAGCCGAAAAGAAAATGAATGAATGAACACAAGTATAATGGACTCATGACAATCACATTTATGACAGAAGTTATGATGTCTTGGTAATGTCAAGTTGTCATAACAAAAACGGGTTGTGAAATATTTGTTTGTGTCAAGCTGTCATAACTTTGACATCTCAAACAATGTAATCTTTGCATTTCAAATGACACAATGGAGTGAATGACTCAATGACAGTAGTCATGCATACAATCTCCTTCATATTCATGTCATGACAATAAAGGTGTCATGACAGTCTTATGAACACCCCCTTCAAGTACAGTGCTTTACTGGAAACAGAAATCTTTTGTGACATGATAAAAGTTCTGAAAGTAATCTTCCTGACCCCAAACTTTTGAACAGCGATACACTCTGTGTAAACTAAACTCCATAACAATGCACTGGGAATCCAGGTTCTTTTATAAGCCGTTTGTACGAGCATGTAAAAGGGAATCGTGTCTCTAGTCGCGTTGGATTCGAGTTCATCCTTTTCCGTTGCGCTCTGAGACACGTCCCGCTCTGGACGCACTTTCCTTTAATCCGAAAGACTAAATCTCTTACAAGGAAGGATTTCACCCCCCACCCTCTTTTTTCGTCTGCCAGATCCGTCAAACAAAAAAGGCTTCCATCACTTCCTCCCCCTCCTCGTCTCCTCCACCGTGTGGGACGTCAGGCTTTTCCAGAGCTCGCTCCGCTTTTGAAGTGTCTGGCTGCTGCGCTGCTTTGAAGCCCGCTTGGAAAATCTCGTATTGAACTAAGAACCCGCCGTGGCTCTTTAGATTACTGTCTGTCAGTTCATCTGCAACTTGCTTTCTGCTAATTATGAGTGACAGCTTCACCGACAAATTGCCTTGGTCGGCTTGGAGACAGCAGTGATTGTGTACTCTGCGATTAGTGTGCATAGTTCAGCGAGGTGCTGCTTGGGTTTCTCGTGGAGAGCAAAGAAATGAAATCACCTCAAGGTATGAGATGACCTCATTCACAAGCATCAGGGTTGTAGTGCATATGGAAATGAACGGAGAATGGCTGGATTCTTCCATTTACATGTAGGGAGTAATCAGGATGCAATAATGTAACTTAAATCAAGATAGACAGACAGACAGACAGACAGACAGACAGTGAAATGGAGGGAGGGACGGATGGACAGATAGATAGATTTAAAAACTGATAGAGAGATAGATAGACAGACAGAGACAGACCAAGAGAGAGAGTGATAGACGGATGGCGGGAGGGACAGACGGATAGATAGAAAGATAGATATATAGACAGATAGATGAACAGAAAGATAAATAGACTGACACACATACATACAGACAGACAGACAGACAGACAGACAGACAGACAGACAGACAGACAGACAGACAGACAGACAGACAGACAGACAGACAGATAGATAGATAGATAGATAGATAGATAGATAGATAGATAGATAGATAGATAGATAGATAGATAGATAGATAGATAGATAGATAGATAGACAGACAGATAGATAAATAGAGACAGATAGATAGATAGATAGATAGATAGATAGATAGATAGATAGATAGATAGATAGATAGATAGACAGACAGACAGACAGACAGACAGACAGACAGACAGACAGACAGACAGACAGACAGAAGCAGACAGAGATTTAGATGGATGGAGGGAGGGACAGGCAGACAAATGGATGGATGGATAAACAGACAGATAGATAGACAGACAGACAGACAGACAGACAGACAGACAGACAGACAGACAGACAGACAGACAGACAGACAGACAGACAGACAGACAGACAGACAGACAGACAGATAGATAGATAGATAGATAGATAGATAGATAGATAGATAGATAGATAGATAGATAGATAGATAAATAGATAGACAGACAGACAGATAGACAGAGATATAGACTGATGGAGGGAGGGACAGGCAGACAAATGGATGGATGGATAAACAGACAGATAGATAGATAGATAGATAGATAGATAGATAGATAGATAGATAGATAGATAGATAGATAGATAGATAGATAGATAGATAGATAGATAGACAGACAGACAGACAGACAGACAGACAGAAGCAGACAGAGATTTAGATGGATGGATGGAGTGGCAGACAGATGGATATATGGATGGATAGACAGACAGACAGATAGACAAAGATGGACAGAAAGAGACAGACAGAAAGACAGACAGAAATATAGATGGATGGAGGGACAGACAGACAGACGAATAGATATACAGACAGACAGAGAGACAGACAGACAGACAGACAGACAGACAGATAGATAGATAGATAGATAGATAGATAGATAGATAGATAGATAGATAGATAGATAGATAGATAGATAGATAGATAGATAGATAGATAGATAGATAGATAGATAGATAGATAGATAGATAGATAGATAGATAGATAGATGGATAGAAGGATATATGGATAGATAGATGGATGGATGGATGGATGAATATACAGACAGACAGAGATGGACAGAATATACAGACAGACAGACAGACAGAGACAAATGGATGGACGGATGGATTGACAGACAGACATACAGACAGACAAAGATGGACAGAATATACAGACAGACAGACAGACAGACAGACAGACAGACAGACAGACAGACAGACAGACAGACAGACAGACAGATAGATAGATAGATAGATAGATAGATAGATAGATAGATAGATAGATAGATAGATAGATAGATAGATAGATAGATAGATAGATAGATAGATAGATAGATAGATAGATAGAATTAAAACAGAGATAGACAGATAGATGGATGGATGGATGGATGGATGGATTTAAAAAAGACACAGACAGATAGAGATAAATATATAGACTGAGAGATAGACAGGCTTCGGCTTCTTGTGTGTTTTGACCAAATTGAATCAAATTCCCTCTCATGAACTGAAAGTGATCCAATTCTTTGATTCTCTTTGCGTAACCCTGGTAAATAGTTTATGTTTTAAATCCACATCCCTCAGATTTGGGCAATAATGGGATGAATTTCAGTCATGGTACCAAATCACGTTGTTCATCAAAGATGCCGCCCTCTTTCTGAGCTGCATTTTTGGAGCTCCATTTACCGTCGATTGAAAACAGGAATCCTTTTTAGCAGCTCGAGGGCCGCCTGTCTCTATGGATCAAATCAGAATAACAAATTCAGCCAGACATACAAGTCATTGTGCAGACTCGAGTTCCTCTCCACAGAAACACACCTCTGCAGAACAATACGCCTCAAAGCCCGGCGCGATTGTCCTTCACGCAGAATGACAGGAATGTCTGAAGAATCTCTTGAGAGAAATTGGCCGAGACCTCAACAACTGACCCCCATGTATTCACACATGCCATGAGTCAATCTACAATCCTCCGCCATCAAATAAATGCACATTTTTTTCCTTGACAAGTCTCTTATTTTAGCCCTTGTTTTAATCATGGCGGTATTCAAAAGGACCGAGCGTATGAATGAGCGTCTGAAGAAAAGACTATAAAGCTTAAAAGCCCCCCTAGAAACTCACTTCACACTGATTAAAGCCGGTTGCCAGCACCATCTCTGGTTTTTAATGCCTCTCTGCATCAGGTTTTTAGCTGTTTTCGAGCTGTTCTTTGTCCTGACTTTCAATGAGGCCTTTTTTACAGCGCACCTCATACTGTAAAGCAATCAGAAACTCCAGAGGGGATGTTTCCGTATGACATCATTACCTCTTGACGATAGCCTCCAGATGGGTAAACCATTTCACTTCATCTCCCTCTCACTTTCTGAAGGGGAATCTTAGACATAAACCTCACCATCCTGGACCAGCAGAATCAAGCTGAGTGGAAACCCCCGTTATTAAACGCCTAAATCATCTGCCGAGTAACTTTGAAGTCGTTAAAATATTACATAATCGCTCTCTCAAGACGGATTCCGCAGAAGTGACGACTGACTTTAATTTTCGGTGAAACATTTGGAAGACTCTGCAGCATGTAAGGTGATGCCAGTTTGTCTTTTCATAATTCAAATCTGCACCAGTTGCTTCAGTAGTTTTCAGCAGGTCTTTGGAAAACAGCTGATTCTTCTTTCATACATCTTTATTAATCGTTTGTAGTAATGAAACGCCCCACGGCCAAGCATAACATATTTGGATACTTACTCGTCGTCTGGCGTGAGCTGCACGGGTTCGTTGGTGAACTGCGTGTCAAAGTTTTCTAAACCGTAGTCGTCTGTGATCTGAGGTTTAAATGGTGGCGTCACCTGCTTCTGTTCCAGCTACAAGAGAAAAAAAGGGGAGAAAATTGGTACACAATCCACTCCGATATTACAATAACAATCAAAGATATTTGATTAACGTCAATGCGCTTTTTTCCCCTAAAACCTGGTGAGCAGTCTATACTGTCTGCACTGCAAACATTAAACATTAAGAACAGTAGAACGGTTGGCGCCAGTGGTGTACTGGTTGATTCCCGCCTTGTGGTCCTATGCCGATCCTTCCCCTCTCACTGCTCCCTATGCTTTTCTGTCAATACTCTCTACTGTCCCATCAATTAAAGGTGAAAACCCTAAAAAAATAATTATAAAAAAAAACTGTAGAGAACGGCTCAAGCTGAGTGTGTAAAAGTTTTAGTGCACATCAATAGATCCACAATTTTGACAGCTAGGTCACGTAAAATATGAATGAATACACTAGGATGAATGAATCCTTCCTGTTGAGCTCTTTGTAGTTTGTGACTTTTAAAACAAAAACATATTCAAACATCTGGTCCCGCTTTTTATTAACTGGCCTTAATTGTTATGTAACACAATGTACTTATTGTGTTCATATAGAATTGCACAACACTTCTGGCGCTCTTGAAGTGGGATACAGGTAGAGTTAGGAACAGGTCTGGGGGTATGGGTAGGTTTAAGGTTGTGTGAAGGCACAGGTGTCAAACTCAGTTCCTGAAGAGACACAGCTCTGCACAGTTTAGCTTTAACCCTAATTAAACACTCTTGATCAAACTAATTGAGTCCTTTAGGCTTGTTTTAAACCTCCAGGTAAGTGTACTGAAGCAGGGTTGAAACTTAATTGCAGCCCTCCCGGAACTGAGTTTGACACCCCTGGGTTAAGGTAAGAGGTGGGTCAACAGTGTAATTCTGAATGTAATTACGGAAATTAATTACAGATGTGATTATAAGCATATTATTTAAAAAATATTAGTACAAACATATACTGTATGTACATAAGTGGTTAATTTAAATGTGTTCATAATAATTAAGGCCACTTAAATATAAAGAGTTCACCAAAGTTTACCATGTCTGAAATGCCCATCTGACACGTATGCCTGCTTTTAGTATTGAGAAAATCCTGTCCTGGCTCATTGTGGTTGAAAGACTTGATTAAACAAATTAAAGTGAAGCTGAAATATACTAGCACTATGAAAAACTTTTAGCCATACAGATAAGAAAACATTATGAGAAACAGAATATTTCACTTTTATTTCACAAAACAGTTTGCCTTTATTTTAAGAGAGAGAAAGTGCAAATGTGTACTTTGAGGCACAGTTTGTCACACAGTTCTTATTTTAAACTTGGTTTTGTTAATGTTGAATTATTTAAGTGAAACATATTTTGTGTATGGGACTAAATGGATTATGGATTTAATCAAATTGAACAATCAATTTATTCGGTTAATTAGCATCAGTTGAACCACCCCAACTTTTTTGACTACAGTGTTCGCTCCACTAATCCATTGGTGTAAATTTCATATTTAATCATTTAATACATTTAAGTAAACATGAACATTTAAATTAAACTGAAATGGCAACTACTTTTAAAAAAATACTCAAAATACCAACAACAATTACTCCAACAATCTGCTTTATTAAAAAATATGAAAATGATAACTTTTTTGAAACCTCGCAAGTGACTGATTTGTACATTTTCAAGTAATATATCTTAGCACAACACCAAATCTCAAGAAATAGTCTCAGTGAAAACACATAGGTTTTTAAATTATATTACGTGTATTAAATACTAAATAAAACACCAAAACCACAATAATTACAGTCCACCATCTTGGAAGATAGAATTGTGTTCAATAACATTTTGGAAAAAACACAACTGCCAATTCATATCTACTGTAGAGAGCTTTGATAAATGGTTGACCTAGTGTGACATCAACCCGGGCTCATTCTAAAAAAACGTACTGCTATATACATTTCTGGAGAGCGACAAATACGTCTCAGGAGCTATTTTTTTTTTCTTGCAGTTTTTGTTTTCGCGAATCCACCAGAGGCCGCTGTGAATGTTTTTTAAGATCTCAAATTTCCCTTGTGCGCCATTCGCACCTGCTGTTCTCACCTAAATCCACCAGAGACCACTGTCAACTTACTTACTGATCAATCGACTGACCCACCCTTTTTTGGATTCTGTTTTTGTCTTACACACTTTCTGGAACCATTCTTGAACTCCGACCCCATCATCGTGATTAACTCGTCTCTGTGCCTCAAGTCCGCCGATGTACATGGCGAGCCACTGGACATACTGATAAAAGCAGGAAAGCAGTCCACATTGAGGTAAGCGGTCAGATGCTAGCGCAAAAAGGAACAGCTTCATACCTACTTCTGGCTACTTAATTTGCGATCTCCAAAAATGCATGTACATGCAGGGCTACGTTTTCAGAATGAGCCTATGTTGTGTGACACCCATGTTCACATAAAAACAGGAAGAATGTAAACTTAGACTCTAACTCTAGATTCTAACTCAGGGCCACTAATGAAAGATGTTTAATTTTTCGCAACATAAAAACACTCTGAAAGTCACCAAAATATTGTCTCTGAGGGACACTTCGGAGATCTGATGCACCTCAGAGTGTTTTTAATAAAAGAGAACAAAAAAGTGAGGAGCAAGGAGAAAATTAATGGAGGGCAGAAAGAAGAAAGAACGCCATTGATTTATAGTAGACCGAGGACTGATGTTAAGCACTTGTCAGAGTGGACGGATTCTGCGGATGTCAACAGTATGGGTCAGATGAGGTTTGTTTTCCCATTTTGGACTCTTTTCGCTTCTCTAATGTTCGCTGTGTGTTTTGAGGACACCATCCTGCTGTGCTTCACTCCACGCCGAGCTGCACAAGCTGGAACAGATGGCCACTCTTCTCTCCTTTCACTAGCTTCTCACTCTCTCCATTTAGTCTAATTCATGAGTCCAGCTTATTGCCTCGTGTTGGTCTGTCAAATGGCAGAAAATAGACTTTTACATTTATTAACGAAATAGTGAGTGGTGTTTGTGCAAAACTAGCCGATATACGGTTGGCAGAATGTTCTGAGTCTTTTTTTGTTGCTGTTTTTTTTTTGTTTGCAGCTGATTTGCGGTTATTTGGTATTCTTTTTTTAATCACCCTGTATATTTACGAGATAGTATGCCACAATTGCTTAAAGTCCACCCCCCCCCCAAATCACACTTTTGAGAGAGAAAAAAAAATGAAAATTAAAAATTATTATTATGATAATAACTTTGAATTATTAACTCTATTAAAGCTATAGTTCACCCAAAAATAAAAATTCACTCACCATTCATTCCTAAACAAACATTGCTGAAAACAAAGATATTTTGAAAAACCGCCATTGACAACAACAGATGAAACAATTCTATAAAAAGTTAATTGCTACTAATTTCCAACATTATTCAAATAATATTATTTATTTTTAAAAGTAATGCGTTACTACTCGTTACTTTAGAAAAGAAATGTTATTACATAACTTGCGGTACATATAACGCGTTACCACCAACACTGTATGTGGAGGCTGAGTGAATGATGACAGAATAAAAAATTGGGGGGAAACATCTCTTTAACAATTTGCCAGAGTCAAAATTCTCAGCTCCAAAGTGACAGTCGTCCATAAATCTACATTGTAAAAAAAAAATGCTGGGTTCCACACAATTGACTTGTGTTGGGACAATATGAAAGAATTACGTTAAATAATTTGTTTTTTAAGAATTTAAGTGGATTGAACATAAAACAATGAAGTTGTCAAAAAAAAACTCAAGAATTGTGTTGTTTCAGCTCAATTTAAATAAGTAGTTTGAACGAACAGCAAACGTAATTGTTTAAGTGTATATTTTATTTTGTGGTCCAATATATTTCTATACTAGGTTTAAACATTTTGGATCTCTAACACTATTTTAATTAAATATTTACTTCATTTGGCAATTAATAAATTTATGAAATTTGACATTTAAAACTAAAGCATTTTTTCAATATTCGAGTATATCCACATATAATACCTCACAATTTGACCTAATTTTCTGATCAAATAAATGCAGCCTTGATTACCAAAAGAGACTTCTTTTTAATCATACGAAAATCTCCAGACTTCTGAAAAGCAGTGTATAGCACATCGTCATCCTCCTCATTTTTCCCAAGAGCAATCCACTCTGCCTTTGCATGTGTTTGGATTGCAGTGTAATGGCAAAACAAAAGCCGAAAGAGACATAACAACGAGTTAAAGACGGCACACGGGGGAACAGGGATGTTAATTGGTGCCCAGCCGCCATGTGTGCATGTTTTTTTATTCCCGAGGCCATTGAGAGTCAGGCGTGACGCATTTGGCTGCAACCTGCTTGGTGGAACATGCTAATGCTCGTCTCTGTAGCAGAAAACCAATTACACACGCAAAACCCATCCAGATGCACAGAGACTCTTCACGCTGCTGTGTGGGAGTGGATTATTCCCCACTCAGCTCCACAGCAAAGTCTCGCTTCCAGCCGTTCTCTCAGTCTCCCTGTCGGGGGTCCGGCATCCTCCTTTCTGTGACAAAATGAAGGCAAATCTGCTAGGATGATTGCAATGGGACTCTATGGCTCCCTTCACACCTGCTATTGATGTGTTGTTGGTGATCGCATCTCAGTTTGATTACATTTGATCACATTAAAAGTGTTGTAAATGCACCCAGGATGCAGCGGGATCTGATCACACAACATTTTCCATCCGAAATGTGTGAGTATAATGGATTTGTAATGCAAATGGTGATTTGTTTCTGGATTCTGGATCAGGTCACCAGAAATGAGTTTTAAAATGAAGAATGCAAAGTCTCTTAATGGGATATTTCACTCAAGAAATAAAAATTGGTAAAAGTTTTTCTTTGTATACACACAATATACAGTTGAAGTCAACATTATTCGCCCTCCTGTGATTTTTCTTTTTTCTTATATTTCTCAAATGATGTTTAACAGAGCAAGGAAATGTTCACAGTATGTCTGATAATATTTTTTCTTCTGGAGAAAGTCTTATTTGATTTATTTCAGCTAGAATAAAAGAAGCTTTTACTTTTTTAAAAACCCATTTTAGGGTCAATATTTTTAGCTCCCTTAAGCAATATTTTTATCTGATTGTCTATTAAATACTAGTATGTTAAAAAATATCTAGTCAAATATTATTTACTGTCATCATGGCAAAGATAAAAGGAAACTGTTACTAGAAATGAGTTATTAAAACTATTATGTTTTAGAAATGTGTTGGAAAAAAAATCGTCTTTCTGTTAAACAGAAATTGGGACTAATAATTCAGGGGAGCTGATAATTATGCCTTTAACTGTATACATGTAAATGGTGTCCACAATAGTCGTATTAGTAGGGCTGGAAGAATAAATTAATGCAATGTGATTCATGGATCGAATTCGGAATGTGCTGCGATTTTCAATTGATTCTGAGCTTAGTTTTGAACAGTAGATGTTGCTCTAGGCTAGTTTTTAATCGTACACTCTTGGTGAGCAAGAAGAAGAGTGCTTGTGCTTACAATTATGTGCTGTAAGTCAGTGGTCCTCAACCTTTTTATCACTGCGGACTGGTCAACACTTGAAAATTTTACCGTTTCGTAGGTTGCTAGGCGACCATCAACTGTTTTCTCAAAGGATGACAAGCTGACAAAACATTGCTGTCACTCTGATACAAGTTTTATTTATGGAAAAAAATGCAAAGCACTGAAGTTTGAGGGTTCTGTGTTTGGGATAATTAATCTACCAAAATGTGTATATTCCACACAAGCTGAAGGAGCTGTTCGGTCAATCGCTGTACGAGCTTGTTTTATGCTGCTTGTACACGCAAGCCGCGCACCTTCAATGGAAACAACTAACTCTAGAAAACACACAATGGGACAAATGGGTTGTGGATCCTTGGAAGTTTGTGGTACTTTGACTGGGCCCTTTCCCCTTAGCAAAGAAACTTTCTAAAAACTATTAGTTTTTGTCTCTTACTAATTTTGCTGCTTGTGGGTTAAATTGGACACTCAAGTGACTGAGATGTAACTGAGAGAATATGGTCATTTTTCAAAATAAAAGACTTTTCAAAATAAAAGATCATTCAGACTCAGATAATAAATAAAACGTAAATAATTAATGATTTCTCGTTTAGCCCGGTACCAACTGATCCATGGACCAGTACCGGTCCGCAGCCCAGTGGTTGAGAACCACTGCTGTAAGCAGTCAAATGCACTCTTTATTGCCACAGGTTAAATGAAAACAGCTCACTATGACTGCTCTTGTTTTTTGCTTAAACATTTTCATTAAAACATTAGCTTTATTATTAACTGTTTTTTGTTCAAGTTGTATCTGTAAAGATTGGTAGTTGTGGCTGTTTGTAAAGCACATAGTGCCATCTGGCTATAAACTAAGCTCTGAATCCATTCACAAGAAAATCTCAATGCATTCAGAACATTTTAGAATTGATGCAAAATCATTTCACAATTCCCAATGCATCGATTCCAGCCCTACTTATAAGGATGTTTTCATCAATCTGATCACAAATGAAGGACGCTACATACAGGTGTAGCACACATTTCAAATGTGTTGAGATGTTTGCTTTCCACCACTTCCAGAGCTATTTAATTGGATTGCTTTTTCAGTGTACATACTCAAGCAGTTAAATGTGTTCTAACATTCATTAAACATCCTGTTCTTTCTGGCTGCAGAATAAATGTAAATGTCCATGGACCACAAATACAATAAGCGGTCTATTGATGTCTACTTTGTTTTGGTAGGACAATATTTGACTGAGTAAAAAAAATAATAATAATAATAATGAGAAAATCACCTATAAAGGATAGTTCACCCAAAAAAAACAAAAAAACACCATCGTTTACTCACACTCCTCTTGTTTTTTTGTTAACACAAGATATACTGAAGAATGTTAAAATGGTTTCCAACATTTTTCTAAATATCTTCTTTTGTAGTCAACAGAACAAAAAACATTTCTAATCAAATACTTTGTTTTGATATTATTTACCATAAGAATAAGCTGAAGGAAAATGAATGAATGAATTTACAGAACGTTACTGAACATAATTTTACATATTATTTACTTTTTTTTTTTAAATGTACAGTATAATTTTGAACAATACAATGTGTTTTTGACTACTGCCAAAAAATATACCAGTGCAACATAAGGTTTTGTGGTCCAGAGTTACATATGTGATCATTATTGGACGTGTTGTGAAAAAAGTGCATCAAAACAAGGTGTTTAACACACGAATTTCATGGATTATAATCAGATCCATAGTTGCCATCTGCATCCTTTTTATTCACTTGCTCATAAGTCAAGAACTTTCATTTCACTTAAATAATAAATAATAATATACAGTAAATAAAAAGAAGCAGAAGAACAGAGAAAACTCTGGAATGACATGAAGGTAAATAAATGATAACAATTGAAGTTTTGGTGGACTCGCCATCCTTAAATTTTTAAATCAATAAATCAATACCAATTGTTCTGAAATACGTAGTCTACTCAGTGTGTGATTACAGACACGCCAAAGAATTAACACAGTGGAGAGTAAAACACACAGCGAAATTACCCCAAACTCTCACATACACAGACATCTGCTGTCAGAGGAATGGATAATTATTATTAATGCATTCAAACCACAGCAGTGGCAAAGCTGGCTGAAATAAAAGTCACACACACACACACACACACACACACACACGCATAGTCACTGTCTGATCCCCATGACAGCATGTCACGGCTGTTCTGACTGTGTTCTACAATAAAAGAGTAAAGCTTATTTCTTTCTATTCACCAGGTTTTTAAAAAGGGAAAGCATGTTTGAATTACAATTATTCATTTAACTGTGCCAATTTGTATGAAAACCTTTAAGACGTATTGTTTTATGACTAAACAATGGCTCTGATTTAGAGTTGTGTCTTTCTGTAGACATTAGAACAGACATTGATTTCACTGCCGCTCTGGATAAGAAAACCGATAATCCATAAACAATAGGATTACCCATACTGGAGGATATATATTCGACCACTTTATTACACATGCCTATTTAGCTGCTTGTTAAAATAAACATATTTCAAGCCCATCAAGAAAGCAACTCAATTTATTTAGGTTTATAGACATGATCAAGGTAATATGCTGCAGTTAAAACTGAGCATAATGATATAGGTGACTTTAAATATGATGTGTTTGTTGGTGCCAGACGGGCTGGACTGAGTGTTTAAGAAATGGCTTATCTACTGAGAAGGAGATTATAGAAAATGGACAGAAAAAGAGAAAACATCCAGTGAGCAGTAGATAATGTCTTGCTGATGCCGGAGGTCAGTGGAGAATAGCCAGGCTGGTTCAACCAGCCTTGAAGCAGAAGAGCTACAGCAGCAGAAGAAGCGCACACTAGTAACCCTCCTGTCAGATAACTTCAAAAAGATGCCATTTGCACTAGCCTGTGTTAGTTTTTTTACAATTACGCATGGCATCCACACTACACTGGTATCTCTGGCCTGTAAAACATGACTATTTTGAAAACCAGTAGAGTGCAAGTTTGAATACAAGCAAAATATGCACTTGACCAGTGAGTGTGAATGGGCGCATATCATGTGATTTAGGGTGTATAGTGTGGACGGAGATCACAGCAAAAACGCCAGTGTGGATGAAGAGCACTTTCATTCTAAGATGCCATTTTAAAATGAAAACACACTGGTGTAAACGCAGCCTGAGGATAAAATTAGCAGAGCCTACCAAAACTGGAGAGTAGAAGATTGGAAAAAGGATCCCTGACTCTCAATTTCTTCTGCAGGATTTGGATGGCAGTGCCAGAATTTGGACAAACAACACGAGAAATATTTATTTAGTAGCTAAACATGTATGCCTATTTGCCTAAATGTTACGACAGAGGGAAAGAACATGAAAATAAGAAAGTGAGGGGTTGAAGATTAGTGAAATGAGAGAAGCCTCAGTGTTTCTTCGGGGACTGTGAGTGAGACGGTGAGAGAGAGGGGCTGAAGGAGTGGGAGATCCAGGTTGCTTTTTTCGAAAGCGTGAGGCAGATTGCAGAAGATAGAGTGAGAAAGTCTTGAATGAGGAGCGGGAAATCATTCCTGACAGTGAGAGACAAAGTGGGAGAGAGTGAGAAAAGGAGAGAGAAGAGGAGGTGGACTGAGATGGCGAGAGACGGAGTGATGCTGAATGAGAGAGTAGGGGGGAGAGACTCAGACAGATCCTCTTCACACCGTCTGCACTGTGAGCCCTGGAGGAGATCAGCTCTCGCTCACTGTGACGACAGCATACAAAGACAGATTTAGCAGAGGAGGCTGACAGGAACTCCAGAGGAACTGAGACCAAGATGTTATCAATCTTTTTCTTTTTTTTTGTTGTTGCAGAGATTGTTTTAATTTGGTCTGCTTGGGAATAGAAATATTGTGTAAATGCTGCGCAGAGGAGTCCAAAAGTGTGAGACCTTTGCTTTGAAAAAAAAAAAACTGAAAATCCTCTACTTTATTGTAGGGATGCACCAAAATTTTAATTCTGGGCCAAAACCATAACTCAAAATTCTTTGTAATAATTATTTATGATTTTATTAA
Source organism: Danio aesculapii (assembly GCF_903798145.1). Classification (NCBI taxonomy): domain Eukaryota; kingdom Metazoa; phylum Chordata; class Actinopteri; order Cypriniformes; family Danionidae; genus Danio; species Danio aesculapii. The sequence continues at coordinate 35,688,830 of NC_079442.1, read as the reverse complement.
ATAAACTCTAAAATGCTGGGATGTTGTAACGCAACTTTGTGTCAAATATAAACCAAAAATATAATTAAAGGGGTGGTTCACTACGATATCATATTTTAAACTTTAGTTGATGTGTAATGTAGATGTGAGAACATAAACAGCATCTCTGAATGTAATATACTCAAAGTTCAATTTAAAGGGAGACATTGGTTTTTACAGAGTTAGCTTAGCAAAGCCTACAGTGAATGAAGTTTGGGGACTACAAAAAAATACATCCGGGCTAATGATGTCATAAACCCTTCAGGTCACGCGCATAGGAAATAGGAATAGGAATAGTTTTTGTATTTGGGCTTCCAAAGGACATGACATTAATTTTAAATATGCTCCAGAGAATTATAAAAAAGATATAGCTCTAGCATTTGACAAAGGACAGCTTCCAGAATCTCTCCCAGTTCAGTGCTGGATTCGACTAAAAACTCCTCAAAGAAGGAGCAGTACCAACTACGGCTACACTGACTGACAGTATTTACACAAAAGAGGCAAAGCGAGTGCTAGTAAAGGGGTGGCGCTTCCTGGTGACGATCTGCGAATCACAGCACATTGTTTAGCTAACCAATCAGAGCCTCTTGAGGATGGGCCTTTGAAGTAAATAGAAAATATGTTAGTCGTTTTCATGTTAGCTGAGTAGCTGTATATAATCAAAGATATCTGAAAGATATATATAATTTTTTTTAGATTTTTTTACAAATGAAGTATGAGCACATATTGCTTTGCATCTTATAAACACAACCAAGCCTTAAAAATACACTCTGGACCACCCATGTAATATTTCATTTTAAAAATTAACCCAATGTTGGTTTTGTACATAACATTGGTTTACAACAACCCAGCATCTAATGTAAAGTTATTTTACATTTTAAAGACTTTCCAAATGAACTCTAACGTGAATTATGCTGAATAAAAAATATATACAGTTGAAGTCAGAATTATTAGCCCCCCTGTTTATTTTTTTCCCCAATTTCTGTTTAACGGAGAGAAGATTTTTTTCAACACATTTCTAAACATAATAGATTTAATAACTCATTTCTAATAACTGATCTCTTTTATCTTTGCCATGATGACAGTGAATGATATTTCACTAGATATTTTTCAAGACACTTCTATACAGCTTAAGGTGACAATTAAAGGCTTAACTAGGTTAACTATGCAGGTTAGGGTAATTAGGCAAGTCATTTTATAACGATGGTTTGTTCTGTAGACTATCGAAATACAATATAGCTTAAAGGGGCTAATAATTTTGTCCTTAAAATTGTGGTAAAAAAACACTAAAAACTGCTCTTTTTTCCAGCCGAAATAATACAAATAAGACTTTCTCCAGAAGAAAAAATATTATCAGACATACTGTAAAAATTTACTTCCTCTGTTAAACATCATTTAGGAAATATATATATATATATATATATATATATATATATATATATATAAAAGAAAATTCAATGTGGCAAATAATTCTGACTTTAACTGTATATTTTAATTAAAATAAGCGGTAACACTTTAGTTTAGGTCACAATTCATGGTATTACTAAACCATTAACTAACACTACTAGCGTAATAAACTACTAATTATCTGTTTATTAATAGTTAGTGAGGTAGAAGTTGGGTTTAGGTTTAGGGAATAAGATCAACTACTATTGAATGTGGAAGTGCACTTTCAATGTTTGCAATGGCTGCGCCCGGTCATACATGAAGAATGAGGTCAAAAGGCAGGGGTGCACATAACTTTTTTGCTCTGGTTCTCTCTCAGTTATAGAAATCCCCATAAAGGTGCACTGGTATGTTAAAGAAACTTGTTCGACATCTGGTAAAGCAGAAAGACAAATTTTAACTCATCGCAGACAGGCGCAACACCCCCCCCACAACACACACACACACACACACACGTTCAATCATTAAAAGAAAAAACATACTTCTGAGATGGTAATAACAGCTTTTACAGTAAAGGTCAAGCTGAAAGAAATATCAGGCTGCAAAGAAACTCTTATAGAAGCTCAGCAGTGAAAACATCCACTTGAAGAGAATAAATCAGTGCAGACGCAGTAATACTTAGACAGGCTGCGTGCTTTGAGTTGAGCATCAAATCAATGTCTTCATTCATTCATGAGCAATTAACAACAAGTGTAGCGCAACCCCGTTCATTAGAGGAGCTCAGGGGGTCCATTTGACGTATAAGTACAGTATGTGTGTGTGTGTATATGTCCAAATTCATCCATTACACTGGTAAAGTGGCGGAAAAATCCTAGCAAGTGAAGCATGTTGAGTTAGTGACAGAACTCTAGAGCGCATAATTTCCTTTCCACGTTGTCAACCCTCTGAGCTGCACATCAGGAAACACACGGCCAGCCAATGCGAACCGCAATTACTGCTAATAAAACGCGACAGATCGCAGCTGAACACCTGGCTGAGGACTCATATTGTGAAGATGTGCCGTACAAGTGCAGATGATAAAGTGAAGAAAACATTCGTTTGCTGCCTCTGCAGTTTTATGAGTCAGACTGAATCTGCATGCTGTCTCTCTGCACTTATTTGGAAGGGAAATTGTGGAATTCAAATGACACAATAGGACAAGTGGCAAAGTAATGGAAGTGGTAACAGTTCTTAATTTCCATATTATGATGTATACAAGGACTGCACAACATACATGTGTTACCTCAGCATCGACATAGCAATGTGCAAATCTGCAATAGTCACATCTTCTTCATTGAAGTTTCGCAAAGTTTAAAGGTGCAGTATGTAAGATTGACACCCAGGGGTTCAACTAGGTGTTGCAAAGCTGGTTCAAAACACAAGTGCAGAAGGGATAGAAGGGATATTTTCTATAATTAAAGGGTTTTTTTGTCCTAAAGAACACCTGAAATCTCTATTTTAGAATAGAGAATTTACGGCTTCTATTACCGCTGAACAACAGGACAAACTGACATTATCACTGCATTTTGGTCACGGACGTATGCTTTGAGAGCCTTTCAGACTGAATGAATGAAATACGCTCCATGAACAACTTCAAAAATGAGCATGAAAATTGAGTTTCACATTTTAACAAAGTATTTTTAAATGAAACACTATATTGAGTGAGAACAAATGGAGGTAGATCTTGGTTTTTAACAAAAACAGTCCAAGGGCGGACATCCAAACGGCAAAAAGCTTAATGTGGGTGCACTACCTCACAGGAAAACGGACTAAAAAATGCTAATAAAAAATACTCAAAGTAGGCACAACCCAAAATATTTAAGTTCTCTCTACAGGTGACGTTTTGAGATAAGATGCTGTTATACTCTGTCTGTCCCAAAAAAGCCAACTAACATGATTGCCCACATGTAAAGTAATTTTTTTTTTTATAAATGTCAAAAAATATATAAAATAAAATAAAACTATAACAGCATATAACAAAAGGGTAGTCATTTATTTATTCATTCATTCATTCATTCATTCATTCATTCATTCATTCATTCATTCATTCGTTCATTCATTCGTTTATTCATTCATTCATTTATCTATTTATATTTGTACTATTATTTATTTACTGCCCTTTTGTTATACGATTTATTTAAAATTTTACTTAATTTGCCTAATTTGACCTACCTAATTGTTCAAATAAGATGATTCAGTAAATGATTGCATGTGATTTCAACATAGAAATCTATTCTATACAGCTATTTGCTTCAAAACTCAACAGGTGAAGATTCTGTGATGAAATATATATTACAGTTTAACTACAAGTTTATTAACCAAACTTTTTTCACCTTCATCTTGTATCGCCTCTGTACCTCTCTGTAATACATATACTAATTCATTCATTACACACAAACGCACACACACCGTTTTCTGCAGCTCCTGAATATTGTATGCTTTCTCTCTCTCTGACTTTCATGTTTCAGCATTGTGTGCATCATTTATACCAGACTAATTAACATCCCCCCTTAAACCTTGTGCCGCTTCAGCAAAGGCTGAACCTCATTTGATATTCTCTTTCATTTCTGCTGCTGGATCACACACCTATCAATGGACACTCACTACATCCCTCTCCAACCAAAGTCAGCTCATAAACAACTTGGAGAGTCTGAAAAGTCTGCTGCAATCCCTGCTTAAAATAGCAGGATTTAGGAACATCATATGGAGTTGGTTTAAGCTGGATCAGCAACTTTTATTTTAAAGAGAACAAAAAAAAAATCTTAGGGTGGCTCAGTGGTTAGTACTGTCGCCTCACAGCAAGAAGGTCGCTAGTTCGAGTCCCAGCTGGGCCAGTTGGCATTTCTGTGTGGAGTTTGTATGTTCTCCCTGTGATCTGGTTTCCCCACAGTCCATAGACATGCAGTATAGGTGAATTATATGAACTATAATTGGATATAGAGTATGTGTGTGTGAATATGAATGTGTATGGGTGTTTCCCAGTACTGGGTTGCGGCTGGAAGGGTGTCCGCTGAGTAAAACATATGCATATGCCTGATAAATAACCCTGTAGGCACAGGGCGTCAACATGACTTCACATTGACGTTGTACCCCAACGTACCCCAACATTGGATTTTGTTTGGAAATGAAAATCGGGTTAACGTCATAACCCAACATCAGGCCAACGTCAATGTCCAATGTCCAACCTACACTCAAAAAAATCAACTAGGCATGTATTGGATTTACAAAATAAAAATTTGTCAGATTGAAAAGAACAAATCAAGTTTACGTATGTTAAATGATTAATTCATGTTATTTGAAACTGAATCAAGAAATAATCAAATGAATTTGATCAGAACATGTTGATTCAATGAGACTGAGACGCTTCAAATCGACAACTCTCACTCTGGAGAGTCACTTCGCGCATATCAGTAGGTGGCGGTAGTGCGTTTGGATGTCACCATACGAAAACAACAAGAAGAAGTTTCACCGCGTGTTTTCCAAATGTGAATGTTTTCATGTGATACAACAGCAAGCTTTTTGCTAATTCATATTTGTTAAATATTTAATACTAAAATATTGTCACGCAATGTTACTGTATTTGTTGGTTTGTTTTTATTAGGCCAAGGTTTGCCTTACATATTCCCAATAAGATTAGTGTCCTAAAGCATAGTTTGGGAATTGGTTTTCCCAAGAGCTTGAATGTTATGCATGTTATGTTGTTGGCTATATGTTTCCTATACATTTTATACTTTTACATTTTGAATAGGAGTACCAAAGTGAAGAAAGCTGTTTAAACTCAATTGGTAAAAAAAAAATGATGTTAACGTCCTACAGGTATTGCTTGGGGATCAGTTTTCTTAAGAGCCAAGGTTATTTTGTTGGCTAAATGTTTTTTATACATTTTATGTTACATATTACAATTTTGGATATTATATAACATTTTGTATCAGAATATTAAAGAAGAAATTTGTTTAAATGTGATTGGTGCCTGCTAAAGGCTATAATAAAAGAAATATATATATATATATAACATGTTTTCTGTCCTTTTTGTGTTGAATTACTTAATTTTAAATCTTGCTTCATAGTATTGTCATTTAAAAAATTTAATTTAAACAACAATATTGAACAAGAAATTTACTAGCTGATTTAACAAGACATAATTTTGTTAAAGTAAAGCTTTAGTGTTACATTGAGTAAATTAGAATCATTTTAATTAGAATAACACAATACAAACATTTTGAGTCAATTAGTTGCAAAGAAGTTAGACTGACATTGAAACCATGTTTTAACTACAAATGTGCTTTGTGTTCATACAACATGTTCAAAGCAGTTCACGTTTACTTGATTGGATTAGATGCATAAAGGGTGCTACGATTAAATCATGTTCATTCAACAATTTTTTTTTTTTTAAATGTAAAATTAACCAAATATCAACATCTAATCACGTTACACCTTGACATTGTGTAGACGTTACCACTATGGCATCTATCAAATGTTGGATTTTGGTCACTTTCCAACACAACCTAAAATCAACCAAATATCAATGTAATTTGATGTCGATATTGGATGTCAAAATAATGTTGTCCTTAGACGCTGACTAAAAATTGAATTTTGGTCTCCTGACATCATGACCTAAATCTAACCTAATATTAATGCCTTATGCTGTTGTGTGCCTGATGGGAAGGGACTAAGCCGAAGGAAAATGACTGAATGAATGAAAAAAAAAAATCTTAACTTTTATGCCAAACAAAGATTGAAATTACATTACCCCTTTTTTATGATTTAATATTAATATTATGGTTCTTCTGAGTGTGCCAGTTTAGGTTTAGTTCATAACACAATTCAGATTGTTTTATTATAATGGGTTAAAAGTGTCATTTTGGGGGCGTGTACACAGCTCGCTGTTTTAGGGGTGTGTTGCTTCACATGAAAATTAGTTTCAACTTCCCGCCCAACGTAACAAAAGGGCGGAGCCAAGAGCTTCCCTGCTCTGTGCTTGGCAACAGACAGGCAGACAGAGAGAAGCAACATGAGTGAGAGGACCAGCATTCAGCCGTACATGTACGACTCGAACACAGATCAAGCAGAGAATACAAAATCATTTGTGTCTTTGTATAGTTTTACAGCCAACTGTGTGCTAGTTTAAAGTTCCGAGCTTGTACACCGAGACTAATAACCACGCACACTGAATTAACTTTGACTGAGGCACCAGAGCCGCGACACTCAGACACGCACATTCGGATGTTATTAAAAATGAAACTATTCAGATGGCGCTCTGTGGCACGGCAGAATTATGAAGTGTCCCGAATCGTGGCTGGGTGCCGCGGACAGCCGCCGACTTAAAGCACCGTTGTGTGTACCCTGAAAGAAACCTATGTTTAGAGTTTTGAAATGCATGGGACTGCGTGGCGCGACGCTGAGCGTCACCGAGCGGCGTTTTTTGGTGTGCGACCTGCAGGTAAGTTCATTATTTTATTTCCTATGGAGGGACGCACATGTGAGACAACGCGCTCGCACTTTCCAGCTGCACCTAGTTAAGATCACAGGGAGCTTCTGTGACCGTGAGAAATGCAAATGGCTGAAGTTCAAGGTAGACGCAATGAAAAGTACAGGTTTGCAAATCTACCTACAAACAAACTAAGTTACAAACAATAATTCTGATTAGAGCAATCATGTGGTGAATGTTGATCTTGTGTTAAGCCCAATGACCCTTACATCTAAAGATAGAGCAAGGGTGTTCCTTTAGTGACATCGCTTTGACTCACACGCTGAAAATGGCGGACGTGAAACAACAAACTGAGGATATGGTGATGCGCGCCTGTCAATCAATATTGGTGGGCGGGGAGACCGCACTCCTACGTCAAGTTGCAGTCGATCTGAAATCTCCAATTGGTCCACCGTTTTTATGCTGTTAAACTGAAACAAAAAAGGACTGTGTGTGTTTATATCACACCAATATGATGATCTATACACTATACCTACACACATGTCTGTCCAAACAGCTTGAAAAGCAGATTTTTTACCATAGGTGCCTTTTAATAGTATCTTTATCTTTAATCTTTAATAGATAATCTAATCCTGAGATGTGACTATTGCAGATACAGACATTGCAATATCGATGCTCAAACAATATATATCGTTCGGCTCTAACAATTATTGTAAATTATTATTACACAATCTTAAAATCTTTGTAAAATCAGTGAGTAGTGAGTAAATGGAAACTGACTGTGTGAAGTGAATTCAATCATTTTCCTTTGGCTTAGTCCCTTTATTTATCAAGGGGTCGCCACAGCGGAATGAACCGCCAACTTAACCAGCATATGTTTTACACAATGGATGCCCTTCCAGATGCCCTTTTACACAATGGATGCAACCCTGTACTGGGAAAAATCCATACACACTCAAACAATACGGCCTATAGCGCAGAACATGTAAACTTCACACACAAAAGCCAACTGACCCATCTGGGACTCAAACCAGCAACCACCATGTCGCCCTGTGTTTAAGTTGAGAAGTTTAAATATTATAGTACATTTTGACCTCCAAAAATACAAAAATGGTAAAAAAGCTTACCTGGTCCCAGTCTATGCTTCTGAAGAATGTATGAGACTTGATGTCAGTGAATCCGGTTTGAACTTGGCATCCCAGCCTCTCTTTCGGATCCTGAAATCAACACACACAGTATTAGCAACATATCAGACGAAAAACAAATCTGGTCAACCTCAACAACACCACAACCTCATTTGATGAAAGACTGAAGTTTAACCCAAAACAATTAGCATATGTAGTGAACTTTATCCTGACATTATCTGAAGATTCAGGGCTCTGGGAAAGACTCGCTGTGCTGATCTACGCTCATTTAATCCCCATGAATCAGGCAGCAGTGGCTAAGAGCCCTGATAACACTGATTACAAGCTGCTGGTGAGTTTGAGGAACCCCAGAGCTTCAATAAACGCAATTTGTCTTGACGATTAAAGGAAAACGCTTCATTATTCACAGATTTAATCAAGCCGACACGCACACAGATGCATTGGGAGCCTCGAGAGCTGATCTTCATCATGATGACCCTCCTTATTTTAGCACATACATTAGTCCAATCAGAGGCAGACTGTGTGCGTGCATGTTTGTGTAGAGTTAAAACCCTCATTTATAACCCTCACTGTGCAATGGATTATTATGAGGGTTTTTTTTTCCTCCCTCAGAGACTATTTGTTTCTCATCTGTCTCTTCTGGTTTAATGGAGCACAACAGTGATCAAGTTTTAAGTGGGAAGAGAATAAACTACTCATTACCCAAAGAATTCTGTGTGATGTAATTTAATCAGTCTAAGTTTGGTTATCACATAACTACTTTCTTCTATAGATTATTTATACTTCAGCTTTTATTTTTACATCAAATAATTGTATTGGAATATTTAAAAGACTACATGATGTACATTGTAATTATTATTATTTATAAATAAATAATATATAATATTAAATATATATTGTTCTTAAATAACAAAATAAAAAAAATAACTTGACTTCTAGTTGATCATTTGGTATCAAAAGTGGCTTATGTGAAAGGCAGAGGCCTCTAGAATATTCTTATTTTATTAAAATTAAATATGATTATGCCTTGATTTTTAATTATTTAATTAGGACAGTAAGGCCTGACTTTGCTTAGACAAAAGTCTTGTCACTTAACAGAAATAATGTACAGTATAGAATATAAAGGCATGGTACAGAGGAAAAAGAATTAATATTGTATATGACACCCATGAGCTTGGAAGACTGTATCCATACATCTCTGCATTGACTCAAATAACTTTTAATAAAATCATCTGGAATAGCAAAGAAAGCGTTCTTGCAGGACTCCCAGAGTTCATCAAGATTGGTTGGATTCACCTTAAATGCCTCCTCATTCATCTTACCCCAGACATGCTCAATAATGTTCATGTCTGGTGACTGGGCTGGCCAATCCTGGAGCGCCTTCTTTGCTTTTTGGAACTTTGATGTGAAGGCTGAAGTATGAGAAGGAGCGATATCCTGCTAAAGAATTTGTCCTCTCCTGTGGTTAGTAATGTAATGGGCAGCACAAATATCTTGAAACCTCAGGCTGTTGATGTTGCCATCCACTCTGCAGATTTCTCACACACCCCCATACTGAATGTAATGCCAAACCATGATTTTTCCTTCACTAAACTTGACTGATTTCTTTCAGAATCTTGGGTCCATGTGGGTTGCAATAGGTCTTCTGCGGTATTTGTTATGATTGGGATGCAGTTCAACAGATGATTCATCAGAAAAATCTACCTTCTGCCACTTTTCCAAATGATCAACTAGAAGTCAAGTTACTATTTGTTGCTTTTACAACTGGGATTGACAACAAGACTTTTGTCAGGTAGTGGACATATTAGTATATAAGCATGTTTTTTTTGTCATTTCACATGTAATTTTTAAGAGCCAATGTACAGCTTAATTTATAGAAAAATGTATAAATACTTTTTTGATTCTATATGAATGCGTGTATTGTAAAATATTATTTTGAAATTATTATTATTAATTTATTTGCAAAAATTTAGCTCAAATACAAATATTCAGAAAATCCACCTTGAATCAAATTGACAACATTTTTAATAAAAACAACTAACATGAAATATTTTAAGATTCAGGACACCCTGAAGTACATTTTTTGAGATTTTAACAGATTTGTGTGTGTTGAGTATCAATTAAGACAACATTAGCACCTGTCAGCTTTAATTGTGGGGAAAACTGGATCATTTTGAGCTTTTGTCAGCTAATTTCATCTTCCGGGATTAAAATCATTCTTGGGATGGGATGAAAATCAGTGACGTAGAGCTGATTTGCCTGTTTAGTGATGACATCTCTGTTTCTCATTATTATTCATAGCTGAGTACTCTTATCCTATAAGAAGACCCTGCTTCTTAATTATTTATAAGAGCACATGCTTTCCAAAGGCAAGCTGTGAGACCGCGTCCATCCATGACACGCAGCATTTAGCCATTCATAAAGGGTCGTATGTGTTTTATTTCAATGATCCATGGAGTTTGTTGCATGTTTTTTTTTTCCGCGATGCTGTCAGGGCCGATACAGCAAAGCTGTTGGTTTGCAGCAAGCATTTTGTTCGTAAGAGCTGTTCGAGAATTGGAGAATGGCGGACTTTGTCTTTTATCAGTCGAGTTTGTTACCATTCAGACACATCGCCTATATCCGTGCTGCTGTGTTTGGCATATGTTTAAAATCCTCCAGATTACAGGTAAGGCTAATGATTGAAATAGACATGGCAAGAGACCTGCTGCACTGCTATCCACTGTGTCTGCATTCAGACCCGGAGATTCAGGACAAGAGAATTCCACCTCATTTATAGCATTTATGTAAACATGATTATCTTTATAATGATATAACAAATTGAGGTTATGTGTAGGCCTATTTAAAATTTCAAACAATATATGTAGCAGGATATTAAATTACTTAGTTTTTTTTTTTTTGCATTTTAACTTTGTAAACTATATAATCATGGGTCTCCTCATGGTTTGTGCCTCATTTTGTGATCAAACTGACAACAGTTGTTCGCTCCCCTCTTTTTCCCCTGCTCTGCTGGCCACGCCCACTCCTCCCTCTGCTCTCCACGCCCATCATGGAGCACTTTTTGAAAAAATTCCGAGGTAGACTTGAACTGAAAGAGGGGGGTTTCGTGACCCTTTAACTAATCAAACTAGCTAAAAACATTGCAATTATTTGAAAATATCAGTTGCTAACATTAATTTTAATTACCGTTACTCTACAAAACGACACCACTCTGAATATTACTGTAAATCGTGTTTCTAAGATACACTTCTCTGATTGGTGTGTCTCATTTCAGGAATGTTGGTAGTGGAATAAAGTCAATAAATTCTTCACATAAACAGGGTTTTTGTAAAAAAATAAAAAATTCTAAATCTGAACTAACAACGACTTACAGTATAACTTCGATAGAACTGTGACCCTGAAGTTCATGGTAAGACAGTTTTGAAATATCTGTACAGATTCCTTTATCCAAGCACCTTCAATACATTCAAGATATTGGAAAACCTGAAAAATATTTGGAAAAGCTGAAACACAAGTCTGCGTCTATACAATTACACCAGTTTAGCTGTGCTGAATGGCATTACTATGTCCAAACTCTGCGTTCACATTTTTGTGTGTGTGTGTGTGTGTGTGTTTGTTCGCATTCAAATCTACCCAAGTTCTCACCTTGTTCAGAAAACCTTTCAGCACACTCGCTGCCTTAACAGACAATGACCTGGGAATCCGAATTGGCTTCTCCAAAATGACTGGAAAAAATTAAAAAAACAGGAGATAAAAGAGTGTGAGTCATTCTTGCACAGTCGTGTTCGACAGAGACAGGCTTTAACCCACACACACACACACACACACACAATTTCTCGCTCAAACACCCACACACTACAGACGCCTGAATAAACCCTTCACCGCTCAATCAAAAGATTCCTCCGCGCTTCGTGTTTATTTCTGTAAATTCATAACATTCCTTTGCGTGTTAAGTGGATTTAAAACACCCCACAGAATGTGAAGAATGTGTCTTTTTAATACGTCTCATCCCTGCTTTTTTTTTGGATTTCTTTTACAGTTGCGTATTTCAGGCCGTCGTCCAAAAGTAAAGCCTGTTCAGTTTCATCTCCTCTGAAAGACGGAGCGCAGACGAGCGTTTATCTTTCCCTCTCTGAAGCCCGCATCCCCTGTTTGTTTTCTTTTCCGAGTGAAAAGCTAAAGGGATTTGGGTCTTGCCCCGTTGCTGTGACGCGGTTTGGACGGCGGCCCGGAAGCGGCTGAAGTGTTGGCGCGGTGGTGCCAGCATCTGCCCTGCTCTTGGGTGGGCGACGGAGCACCGGTGTTCGGGCCGAGGGGAGGCTGGAGTGGGACATATGGCCGAACTGAGGTTTGGATGAAGGGGGATGTAGTTCCGGTGGTGGAGAGAGCTCCATGTTGGCGTGTGTGTGTGTCTGTATGAATGAGAGTGGTCCAGGATCACGCTGGCCTCTCGGCTGGAGCAGCACAGAACAGACAGAGAAGCAGATGAACACACAGGCTCTGCTCTGGATGGAGGAAGAGAGGTGACGAAATGGGGGACCAAAGAATGCCTCATGAAGGAATGACACAAATGCCAGGACGGATGAACGAGCGACATGCAAATGTTCTGTTGGTATAAAAATCCATGGGAAAAAATCAAAGGCCACTGGAAAAGTCTCTCAGGATTTAAGATGTGTATAGTTTTGCATTTGAAATATTATTATTAATAAGAAGAAGAACATTTCTTTCAAGTTTCAAATCCAGATATAACCAAAACTGATCAAAATAAAATATTATATTCCTTATTTGTAGACAGATCAATACCAAACTTTTACCCTCAGAAGAATCAGTGTTTGGTGGGTACTGACTAAATACTGATTTCCAGTTACTACTAATGAACATATTTGGTTTTTGGCCATGTTTTGGCAATATTTAATTGAAATTAGGAAGATATGCTTTTTGTAGAATGAAACAAATATTACAATTTTAATCAAACCCTTTACTAATAAATCTAGTAAATCCAGAGAAACCGAGAATTTTCAAGTGGTCCCTAAATTTCTCAATAGCTGTACATGTACTGTATTTTTGGGACTATAAGTAAAAAAAAAAAAGATTTTCATGAATTGAGTTGTGGCTTATAATACAAAGCAACTTTTATAATGCAATTCACATGAAAGAAGCAAACCATGCACAGAGATTGTCAAGTACTTGTATGGCGAATTTCCCCCATGCCACTAGTTTCAATTTTGCTCTATATAAATAAGTTCAGGTTTAATGTTTATCATAAATTTTATATGTTTTAAATGCCACTATAGAACATAGAATAAATACATAGAAAAACATAGAAAACAAAAAAGGTTTTCACACTACGCACGTGAGCTGGCACACTTAATAAAATAACTAAAAACATGAACTTGCTTATGTCTAAATTGTATTTATTTAACAGTTTTAATATTGACATTTCTCTTTTTTTACTCCTCATTGTACAGTTCTATTGTAAAGCTCTTTGAGACTTCTTGAAAAATACTATAGAAATAAGAATTCCTGGAATGTGAATGAATATTCGTGGAATGTGTGAGAAATATTATTATGAAGTAATTTAAGTGATAATCTCACTGCTGTTATACCTTGAATAGTTTTCACTTTTATACAGTATTGTCATAGCTGTCTTGAATCATTTAAAAATAATCATCTAAAAAAGGTTTAACTCCTTTTTAATAATTATATAACATTCTATTGATTTATAAAGAATTGAATGCTTTTAATTAAATATAGAAAGATAAATAGTTTTCAATAAGACAAATGCCAAATACATCAAATCTGGCTTTGGTAAGTGAGAAAAATTGAATACACAGCAAATGGTTTAGAAATTAAGCTTGATTAAGGAGGACTCACCCTGGAAGAGATACTCCTCTGTGTTCATGTCAGGATTGTCAGTGATGATGTCGAAGGGCGATCGACCCGCCATCATCTCAAACATGAGCACGCCAAGAGCCCACCAGTCCACACTGAAGCCTGAGACACGATCATAAATTTAGCAGAGTGATCTTAACAGTCCTTACACAAATACATTAATTATAACCATCCTTAACACTCTTTATTATATATAGAGAGGAAATGTTCTTTAAGATGACTAATAATAACTAATAACAATAATTGGGATGCAGCAGAATCACCAGTCAGGTCAGTCATGTGAAAAATCGTCCAATGCCAGTTCTTAGTCAGATGATCGATGCATCTCTAGTTCTTTATTTGCTAATGTTCAGTTTGACGCAAATGTCAAAAGCTATAATAAAGTGTATTCTTCACAAAATTTTCTTACATAGTTACAGAGTTTTTTACGGATCCACGGTTACCCTGTCAAAAGTTATTAATATAAATGTTTAGGTAAGAGTGAGCAATTTTGTAAATTAAAGCTGCGAAGACTTTTGGTCTCTTTTACTACCTTGATTTTTAGTCATACAAATCAATCTTGTTATGTTGCTTGATGCTAACTTTCATTCATTTTTCATCAGCTTAGTCTCTGATTTATCAGGGTCACCACAGTGGATTAAACCACCTGATATCCCTTTTTTATTTTAATGTATGGTCATAAACACATTGGTCTTGACACATTCACAGGAAAGATCTTACATCCACATTGCAAAATTTGATTTGATTCACTCTTACCGTAATCCTCTCCCCTTAGGATCTCGGGGGCGATGTAGTTGGGCGTCCCACAAAATGTGCTGGTGGTGTCACCTGGTCTGATTCCCTCCTGTTAAAAAAAGCCCAAAACAAATAATAATAATTAACAGTTATGATGTTCACACTGTGTGTATACAGCATACTTTGATTCAGTAAGAATACTAATATCACTATTACTATTAATTCAACTAAGCACTAAGTGAAAAGCATGAAATTGCACCTTGCACATGCCATAGTCTGTGAGTTTGATATGGCCATCCTGGTCCAATAGTACATTGTCCAGTTTTAAATCCCGGTAAATAATGCCCTTCTCATGCAGAAAATTAAGAGCAATGCAAATTTCAGCAGCATAAAATCTGTAGGAAACAGGAAACAAGAGGTTTCATTGACATCAAAACAGTCAGAAATAACTGATAATGTTGAATTACACATTCAACAGCTCACAAAATGTTTTATGCTCACCAAAGCCTACATAAAATACAGTAAAACAATAATATTATTGCAATTAAGAACCACTGTTTTCTATTTTAGGCAGGATGCTGCAGGCAAAAAAATCCTGCAAATGTCAAAAAAATATTTAAAACATATTTTGAAGTTGACTTCACACGATGTTCAGATTTTGTTAGTGTTATATAGTATATATTTGATTTAATATTGTATAAAAATTATTTTGAACCTGACTTCACACAATGTTCAGATTTTGGTAGTGTTTCAGCAGCAACATCCCGCACTCCCCCGTAAAGCAAATACAGAAGTAATTGAAACTGCAATTCATCATAATTCCACTAGGCCTGGCTCCAAAATAGAGCACATTTCTGTTGACCCCAATGTTAAAATGGCCAACTTTACAGCAGAAAAAAAGTGTTTAAAGTCTGGTACAAAAAATATTTTGGTCTATATGGCTAATATTACACTTTATGACAACTGTGAGGGGGAAAATCTTTTTCATAACTCATCCGTTTAATTTATAATAAGTTATATTGAGTCTGCATAATTAAGGGCGTGGCCACTTGAGTGACAGCTAGGTCTCGCTGGTTGCCGTCATATCACTTCAGCTGATTCCGGCTGATTAGCCACTGAACTTGGCATATATATCCTATTTTTGTTTTGTTTTATGTGGCTTTACACAGTCAGTTGCCTTTTGGGATTTTTTCTTACAATCAATCATCAGATAAAATGAAATGCTGTGCACTTAGTGCTCACAAACCATTCAAGTGGCCTCCATTTGCCAGGTAAGGGGAAATTCTTATATTCTTTTATCTAAAATGTATTTATTTAAGATAATTTATTTATCATTTATAATTTTATTTAGAACTGGAATGCACTCCAGAATCTGACAGATTGATTAGCTGTAGACTATAGAACAGTTATCTGAAACGTTGTCATTCAGTTTTATGCCTGTATTTAATAAATAGCCTTGCATTTACTAACACAGACCATATTTAAAATATTTGGAAGTAATTTGCATTTTCCTCCTGTAGACTCTCAGAAAAAAAGATACATGGTGGTACACAAATAACATTTTTGTAAAATTTGTACCTTATATGGTACAAAAAAGACGCCTTATGCTACTGTTCTGTACCTTTTATGGTACAATTGAAATGAAGGTACACAATTGTTCTCATAAAAAAGATACATAAGTGTTGGACAACTCCTTTATTACAATATCTATGAAAGTAAATATTACTGAAAAGGCAAAGTGATTTTATGAATAATTTCCATATTAAAACATGAATCATCATTTAAAAGCATATGTTTAAAGAAACTCATAAACATTAATTATTAAGTTCTATAATACAAAACAACTGGTAATACAAAACTATATTGTAAACTAAACATTTAAGGCATTTTAATAAACATTTGGGAAGCATTTTCGGATAAATACACTTCATTATTGATATCCACATCTTTCGGCGTTTGCTTTCCACTACGCACGTGAGCTGGCAAAAGTCCTGCATATGCAAACATGCAGAGATTTTCGTATTGTAAAACTAATCAAACATTGTGCATATCTCGTTATAATACTTTTGCGTAATTCTATTCATATTTTAAAATTAAGTAAATTAAATTACTTAAGTGTTTACAAAGGTATTGTGTGAAAAAACTGGAGAAAAAAACACTGTACAGGGGAGAATGTATTTCTGTAACATTTTTGTGAAAAGTGTTGTGAAATGTTTAGCAAAAAATAGATCTTTTGATTTATGTTAAAGTATTTTTTTATTCTTTATTGTAAATGGAAAAGGTGCATTTACATATAAAGAAACTTAAAAAAAAAACATTAAAATGTTTAAAAATGTATTTGATGTTTTATATTTACTGAAAATAAATTGACACATTTTGGATAGCAAAATGCCTTTAAACAGTTCTTAAAGGAACACATTTGACACTGTTAAGGTACAAAGAGTCTTTTCACTGTAGTGATACCTTCATGGATCAGATTTGTACCTTTGATGAAGGTACACTATTGTATCTGCAGGTTTTAAAAACCAATGGTACATTTTGTCTCCCCATGCATGGTACAAATCTTGTCCTTAAAGTTACAAACTGCAATGGTACAACTTTGTTTCTATGTCTTAAGGTACAATTCTGTTCCATAAAAAGGTACTGCTCCAGTGACAAGGATTTGTACA
Source organism: Danio aesculapii (assembly GCF_903798145.1). Taxonomy (NCBI): domain Eukaryota; kingdom Metazoa; phylum Chordata; class Actinopteri; order Cypriniformes; family Danionidae; genus Danio; species Danio aesculapii. Next base: position 35,671,518 of record NC_079442.1, on the reverse strand, counting down.
TTCTTTGCTACAACATTGTACCATTTTTTCTGAGAGTGTAGAAAAGTGTCATAAGTGACACTCAGTGTCATAAGTGGCTCAGTGTATTACAACAGTGTTTTTAAAAGACTAAACACTTTATTGAAATAGTATACAACCAAGCGCATGTGGTTAGAACACAAACGAGTCGCAGGTATTGAAGTATTAAGCAATTTTCCGTCTATGTAAAATGCTAGCAGGCATCTGTAACTCTGCTCACACCCTGCCTCCTTGCCCTTTTTCGGTTACCCCGTTTGGTGCTATGATGCACAAACAAAATGTTGACAATTGGCCACGCCCACTTGTAGCTTCATTTGCGCTCTTGAGAAACCTATGTTTGACGTCACGGACACTACGTTAATATTTTTTACAGCCTATGGTAGTGTTATGTAGTATATATTTAATTAGGTATTATTTTCATATTCAAACTTGTTTTAAATGTTATAATACCATTTTCTTTTGCAATTCTCAATGAAATCAATCAACTCAGGAAAATATGGTGATAAATATTAGCGTATCGTTTTTACCCAGTTCATCAGCAGTTTCTTGACTTAATATATACTTTATATCATGTCACATAACGCTTAAGAAATCATTCTGATATTCAGATTTGTTGATCAAAATGTCATTTTATCCATGTTATTCCACAATATCTTACAGAAAATATTAATTCCAGATAATTGAATGAATTTTTAGCATAACAAAGCAGCTGTCAAAATAAACAATTTGTGAAATCAACACAGAATATACAATAAACTTATGCTTAACTTGTTTCTTCAAGTGATTTCTAACAATCTCAGCATTTGCCTTTCTAAAGTTAGCAAATAAAGCAAACATAAAAAGAAAGAAGGTGTTCAAAGTAGGAAAAACGAGTGGTGACATTTGTGATCAGGTTCTGCAGTGTTTGCTTCATGTCGGTGCGCAGCAAGGGCTCAGGAGACCTTTAGGAGCAGCTCATGAATATTTACGCTCATTAGCCGTAATTAGCATGTGAATTTGCATATGTGTGGTGCTCAGGACGCATATTGATTGGGCCGGCCGGGGTGCGCTTGACTCACCTAATTAGCCTGTGTTTGATCTCAGTTTATCAGACGTGTGAAAGGAGGCATTACAGGGGTGCTCTGATCATCGTCCTGCTTTATATACACAGTCATATTAGCCTAACAGAGGGGTGTGAGAGCTGCATTCAAACCACAGGCCGCCAGCTTGCTTTAAATATCGGGACGGACAATTTCAAGTTATTAAAGCAACATGTTTTTGAAGTTTGATGTCGGATGAATGGCATGAGCTTTAATCAGAGCTTAAAACTTCTGAAGATTGCTGTAAATATTAAATTCCTCTATGAAGTCTGAGAAAAAAAGTTTCTAAATCTAAAAAGTTTCATTTTACGAAGACAAGCAGAGTCAATCGAAACAAACACAAATGATACGAGAAAAAGTTTAATATTATTGTGTATAACATTTATAATGTTTCAAAATATTTCAGTTTTGAATGAATGCTGTTTGAATGAATGCTGTTCTTTTAAATTATTTTTATTTATCGTGTAATGTAAAAGCACCAAATCATCAAAATTCTTGTGTTTCTGAGGGATGAAGTGACACTGAAGCATGAAGACACTGAGGCCTCACAAGAATATTAGTAGAATTAATTTAAATTCTACAATTTGTTTTTAAAAAGGTTATTACATTTGACCAAATAAATGCACAACTGACCTTAAAAAATCTTATCAACCCCAAACTAGTGTCCATTTATTTTGCTATCTGAACTATTAACTAATAAACTATGTGGTTGATTAAATTTGATTTTGTGCATTTATTACTTTGAGTAGCAACAGTTATGAATTTTCTATGATTTCATCTATTTATATTTCCATACACTTATCAGTTTTAACTAGTCTAAATTACCCATTATATTTAACATATAAACACTAAAAGAACAAATAAGTAAAAAAAAACAATAAAAGTAATTAATGATTCTTGATATATGAGTGGCCTTATATCTATGCAAGTATGTCTTGTATTTGTTTGCATATTGTGGTTGTAATCAGGATTAAATTTTTTTGGATTGGACCATTTAATAATATCGGTTATCGGTTTCCAAATATAAAGGCTTATCAGTTGCATTTTATTGTAGTCAGACTAATAAATCTATATCAATATTACATTTATCAGATGATATATCAGTCACTGGTTTCCAAATATAAAGGCTTGTCACTTAATAAAATGTAATGATTTTGATTTATTTCTGTATTTGTTTGCATTTTTTTGCAGTCAGGCTAAAAACTATATTAATAATTACATTTATCAGGTAATACATCAGTTATCAGTTTCCAAATATAAAGATTTATCGGTTATCAGCATCAGACAAAACTTCCATACCGGTGAACTCCTGAATTAAATAACTGTATCATACCTGGCATGTTCCTCTGGAAGCTTCCTCTGCCTCTGCATATGGAACATGAGATCTCCTCCATTCACATACTCGATCACTAGAAAGAGCCTGAACACACAGCAGAGACAATCATTAGGGTTTTGTTGTGTACTTCTTTATAGTTTCATCTCGATGGATGAGAGATATACTGTTGCTCTAGTAAGAGACTAACTACTCAAGTTCAGATTCAATTTTCTTGTCTTTTCTGGTGGATAATTCTTAAAATAAAACTACACTCAAAAATATTTGCAGAATGTTTAAACTACTTATTTGAAATGAGCTAAAAAACTATTCTTGAGATTTTTGAGTTAATTAATTGCTTTATGTTCAATCAACTTGACTTTTTTTAAAAACAGTTTGGTTAACTTAATCGATTTGTGTTGGGACAACATGAAGGAATTGTGTGGAACTCCGCATTTTTACAGTGTATTACACCGTAAAAAATGCTGGATTCCACACAATTCATTCATGTTGTCCCAACACAAATTGATTGAGTTAACTTAACACTTTTAACAAATTTATGTGGATTGAACATTAAAAAATTAAGTTGTCCCAATGAAAACTCAAGAATTGTGTTGTTTAGCTTATTTTAAGTAAGTAGTTTGAACGAGCAAAAAAAAAAAACTTTTTTTGAGTGTATGATTTCACTCGAACTTATTCAAGATAATAAAACCTCTCTAGCAAAAATAAAAGTAAATGGTGATAATGTGTTAATGAATAGCCATAAAAGAACAAAACCTGAACACTCCTCTTTTGATAGATGAAAACGAACTGAGTTTTTGGCTTCATTTCCATAATGATGAAATCAGCAGGATTGTCTCAAAACAGCTCAGAAACATCAATAAAGATGTAATCCTTGTAAAGACGCACTAAAAACTCTTGATATTTACCATTGTTATCCGTCACTGTGATTAAAGCACTGTTATAAGTTCACGATTGACTGATTATACTGACATTATGTGATCCACTCCTATCTGTTTTACTTTAAAATCAACACTAGTAATAAATAAGCTCTTCAATCCCAAAAACAGTAGCCACAGTTACAATGTTAAAATCTCTTATTTTAGGACTTTCAAACGGCGCGATTTTGCACTTTTTAGAAAATCCCAAATGATGGACTATACACTAGTGTTTATTCACTCTATAAACTTTATGACATTATTTTGAGTCTGAAAGTCCCTCATGTAGTTCTTTAAATTTGTGACAGTGCATGAAATGTCTGTTTTATCAGATTAGTGCTTAAGTATTTAAATTGAGACAAATGTTATATTATTATATGCAGTTGATTCCAAAAAGAATCAATTGCTCGATTCCTAGGTTTGGGATCCATTCCATAAGGGGAATCGGCTACTCTGTTCAGTTTAAAATAACTAATTAACGATTGTACCTTAATCATAATTAATATCCAAAAAAAGACTGGACATTAAGTAAGTGAAAGTCTTAGGAGGTAATACAATTTAAATGATCGTTTAAGCTAAGAAATGGCAAGCAGTAATAGTTGACTTTAATGCAAACATAAAAAGAGATTGGTTCATTCAGTATATTAGCTCAGTCGGAATAATAGTATTTTCTGTTAGAAAGAATTTGTCTACATGTGTGGATGCTTGTCTAATCTGTCGAAATGTGTGCAGCACAGCAATTAGCACCAATAATGTAAATTAAAAAAATTCTTTCATTAGCTAAAAGTGGTTTATGTATGAACAGGGTTTCTGCATGTTTCACCGAGTTAAATTTAAGACTTTTTAAAACCATTATGTATGAAATTTTAGACCCATAAAGAGCTAAAGGCTAAGAGATTTTTCAAAGGGCCCAGATGGAAAAGATTTTTAATTGCCCTTTCCAAAAACAATTATTATAATTTAATGCAATACAATAATGCATTAATAAAAATAAAAAAATTCTATTTTAGATTTTATTTCTTAGCTAAATATTTTAAATATTGTGTAAAAACAAGCAAGCTCTAGTTGTATCCATACAACTTTCTTTAAAATAAAAAAAATGAACAAATGTTAAGTTTTAAAAACTATAATAAACTAAATCTTTACACAACAATCTGTCCAAGTCGGTGTTTTCAGAGAACTTTGAACAAATGTTACTGTAAGGAAAATAATTAAACTATTATGATAAATAGAGTTAAAATGACCTTTTTCATTAAAAAGTTTAAGTTTATTGAGATGATTGTTGATGATTGTATGATTTTTATGAGTTTTGGCCAGATTTGGTAGCAATATATGAACAAAAGAAAATTAAGACCTGTTTAAAAAGATTTAAGACCAACAACACAATATTTCAGTAAATTTTCAAGGCCTAAAATATGGATTTTGAGATTTAAGACATTTTAAGACTTTTTAAGACCCTGCAGAATCCCTGATGAAGGACAATTAATAAAGTGATGATCAGGATTTTCATATATAAGCCTACAGTACATAAGTTTGCTGTTGTTGAATCTGCAAATAGTATTACAAAATAGTGATTCAGCTATCTTAGTTTATTTGGTAACACTTTAATATAATGGTCTATCAGTTAATGTATTAACCAACATTAACAAACTATTAGTAATGCATCTATTATGATATTTATTCAAGTTTATTAACGTTAGTTAATGTTATTTAAGTTAAATAACATTAGATCATGTTAGTTCATATTAACTCATAGTTAACTAACTAATGTTAACAAACAACTTTGGATTTTAATAACGCATTAGTTATTGCTGAAATACTGTATGAATAATAGATGCTTTATAAGATTATTCATACTTAGTTCATGTTATTAAATACATTAACTAATGGACCTTTATTCTAGAGTGTTATCATTTATTTTATTTTTATTTTTTTCCATATTTTTCCATATTTAGGTTAGATTGAAATTCAAGTTTTCAACTAATTAAGTTTATTCCTGGATTTTGTCCCTAAATGTACACTGAAAAAAATGATGTCTGCAAAATTGTTGCAAACTATTTATTTGTGTTTAATTTAAACAAACAAATTAAATTTAGTAATGTTCAACTTAATTTATTTGTTTAAATTCAACATAAACAAATTGTTTACAACCCCTTAACTTGAAAAAATTAAGTAAATTCAAGGAATCATCTTTTTTTTTTAGTGTAGGTAAATGTAGGAAATGGGATTTAAATGGAAAATATTTCCCACATTCCCACATCTCCCAAAGTTACACCCTTGCCCTATTCATTTAAATAGGATTTTGGTCTTGGATGAACAGCCTGGAGGCATGTCAAATATGGCCGCCGAGTGAACAGACTTTCCTTGAAAGGGACTTTGTTTCAGCTTACTTTATACTGGTGTAGTTTGAGTATAAAGAATCTGAAAAAATACAACAACATTGAGGAATCAATTCTCAGTCCATTGATTCCAGTAATGGGAAACAGGATTGTTTCCAAATGTTTTGGGAATCGAGCAGTCCTATCATAATAGTTCTCGTCCTTGCTGTAAAAAGACCTTTATAGTTGTGAATATAAATATATACCACTTGTCTTCTGGTGATTTTATTTTATTAATAAAAATAGTGCAAGTCTTATTTTTCTGTTCTATTAAAAGAGAATAAAACATTCTTTCCTCTCACCGGCTCTCTGTCTGAAAGCAAGAGTGAAGTCCCACTAAAAATGGATTGGTTGATGCTTGTTCAAACACGTGTTTTTCTGTCTGGACCCAATCGATGTCCTAAACCAGCAAAGAAAGAAAAAAATAGAGAAAGAGAGAGACATTTGACTTAACATGAATAATGAATTGCAAAAAAACATGACAACAATCTGTTTCAGTGCTTTCTAAGAACTAGAGGAGAGGACATGATGTTTCACCGCCTCTACTGGGGTACTATTGCAGGATAATGAAGAAAACAAGCCTGTGTTTTCTGAGAAAAACCTGATCTATTGATCGTTTAACAGCGGAAAACACTTGGCACTATTGCATGCTGTCACTGTGGGGAGTCAAATCTCAGAATTAAGAGTAAGTTTGAAATAAAAAAGCACCTTTCTCTTCCTCTTTAAAAAGACATGTACAGTGCAGAAAGGAAAGACAACAGAGAAAAGAGAAACAGTCAATAATCGTGTACAATATCAATAATTCGTCATGTTTCACAAGCAAGCTTACAGTCTAATTGCACAAATCCGTCCAGACAGGATGTTACAAAACATCTGCATTGAGAATGTATTTGGGTGTGAGGACACAACGCGATGATGTGTTGATAAAGTCAAGTATTTTTGCTCTGTCAACACTTGCGACACACTTATGATCAGCTCAGTTAGCCAACAACTTGATCTGAAAAATGATAGTGAGTGTCTTTTGAGAGGGGAAGGGTGAAATAAGAGACTTCACGTTTGTTTTTCTCTCATGTCTGGAAGTTTTCATTGGCGACTAGTGTTTTTAAGCAGAGCTAATGGCGTTTTTTTCTATCCCCTGACCTTAAGTGTTACACTATAACAGAGACCTTTTTGGATTTGGAGATTTTAATTAGCATGTTTATTAAGTCGTATTCCTCGTGGGATATTTGGCCTCACGGTGTAGGCAAAACTTGACACACACACAACCCACCCACACACCCCCACACCCACACACACACACACACACACTGTCTGATTTCCAAAATCAGAGCAATTTAATTTCCTGGATGAGTGGAAAGCAGATTACAGGAAAGCAGTTTCAGCATAAAGACATGAAGAGAAACAGATGATGATTTTGTGTTTATATAAAGTTTCCTACATTTCTTCATTTGTTTCTGGCCGTGTCGCACTCCTCCCCCTAATGGAATACTTGGTATCTAATACAGTACTTATTAAACTTATTACAGTACTTATTAAAAATATGTATATTAAAAACTTAATATACTAATACTTATTATAAAATAATATTATTTTTATAAAATATTTAAATAATAAAACTTACAAAAATACAGAAAAATTAAAAATATAAAAAAATTTAGTATATTTTGTATATTATGTAAATACACACACAGACACACACACACACTCACTGGCCACTTTATTAGGTACATCTGTCCAACTGCTTGTTTATGCAAAATTCTAATCAACCAATCACATGGTTGCAACTTTGGCATGTAGACATGGTCAAGACGATCTGCTGCAGTTCAAACCGAATCAGAATGGGGAAGAAAGGTGATTTAAGTGACTTTGAACGTGCCATGGTTGTTGGTGTCGGATGAGCTGGTCTGAGTATTTCAGAAACTGCTGATCCACTAGAATTTTCTCGCACAACCATCTCTAGGGTTTACAAAGAATGGTCAGAAAAAGATAAAATATCCAGTGATAACGTGCCATGTTATAAAGCACGAATCATCTCAGACTGGTTTCTCTAACATGACAATGAGTTCACTGTACTCAAATGGACTCCAGTCACCAGATCTCAAACCAACAGAGCACCTTTGGGATGTGGTTAAATGGGTGATTTGCATCATGTATGTGCAGCCGACAAAACTGCAGCAACTGTGTGATGCTATCATGTCAAAAAGAACCAAAATGTCTGAGAAATATTTCCAGTACCTTGTTGAATCTATGCCAAGACAAAAAGGGGTCCAGCCCGGTACTAGTAAGGTGTACCTAATAAAGTGGCAGGTGAGTTTTATATATGTATGTATATATATACATACATACAGACATGAATAAACTAGTCAGTTAAAAATATAAAGCTTTTTTAAAATTAATATTAGAAATGTCTTTGCTGCTTTTTTCACATATTTTGTATGTCATTCATTCATTTTCTTTTCAGCTTAGTCCCTTTATTAATCCAGGGTTGCCACAGCGGAATAACTACCAACTTATCCAGCACGTTTTTTTTACGCAGCGGATGCCCTTCCAGCTGCAACCCATCACTGGGAGATTTGTATCTGAATACTTTTATTTATTCATTCATTCATTTTCTTTTAGGTTTAGTCCCTCTATTAATCTGGGGTTGCCACAGCGGAATGAACCACCAACTTATCCAGCACATGTTTTACGCAGCAGATGCCCTTCCAGCTGCAACCCATCTCTGGGAAACATCCATACACACTCACTCACACTCATACACTACGGACAATTTAGCCTACCCAATTCACCTGTATATGTCTTTGGACTGTGGGGGAAACCGGAGCACTCGGAGGAAACCCACGCGAACGCAGGGAGAACATGCAAACTCCACACAGAAACACCAACTGACCCAGCCGAGGGTCGAACCAGCGAACTTCTTGTTGTGACGCGACAGCACTACCTACTGTGCCACTGCGTCGCCTACTTTTATTTAATCATTTTTTACATATTTGACATTTATCCATGGTTTATTTAGTCAAAACCATTTTATAGTAGGAATAAGTCACTTTTTAAGACCTTTTTAAAGACCTGCACTCACAAAAATGAATACCGCATATACATATATGGGAAAATAATAATCAGAGGGAATAATATTAAACTTCTTGCACAGAAACTACTGGTATTAGTTTAGTTTGGGCTATGATTTTTTTATCTTAATGTGTCAGTTGTTGTTGACTTGTATTTTATGAATTTCCAAGGAAATCTTCTTCAACATTCTACTAAATAAATAACAAAAATCTTAGATGGCCTGACGATGAGTAAATTAACAGCAAAATCTCAATTCTGCCTGAATTACCCCTTTAAGGTTTCAGATTTATCAAACCTCCTTGACTGCTCAACATACACTTGCAAAACACACACACCATTTAATATAACAGAAAAATGGCCCATTCCTTGAAGAATCACCAACGTTCCAAGAAACGATTTCATTGTTTGTATCTACTGCGAGGTCGAATGCATGTCTGGAAGGACCTCTGCTCCTCCTGAACTTCATTCGTGACAGTTCCTCGCCGAGCCAAGTTTTACAAAGACACAATAGCTTTGACTGTACAAAGTTGAATTTGTGATGAATAGGCGTAGAGTTGAGTTTGTCTTTCTATTTGACGCCTGTTCACACATATCAGGTTTCATTTACAGAGAGAGAAAGAAAGAGATATGACTAATGCTGTAGCGCACTGAAACTTGGCTTCTCTTTTATTGGACAAACAAAAGATAGTACAATAATGTGCTATATGAGTGATTTTAGCACATGTTCAAATTGTATTGCATTCAAAGGCTTTACTCGTGATATGAATAAATGCACTTGCGTACAAAAGTGGGATATATTGTTAAATGTTTTATGCTTAGGCAAAGATGGATGGATTTATGGATCACAATTAATTTGGTCTTGCTATATATTAAGTGGCTTTAACTACTGTATATAGAACAAAAGGACAATAAACTAATTGTTTTCATATTTTATTGCACAACATGTGATTTATTACATGTTACAGAAATCTTACTATTATGATAATTTGGTGCTCAAGAAACATTTCTTTTTATTTTCGATGATAAAAACAATGTTTGTTTGTTTTTTCATTTTGGCAGAAAAGTGATTTTTATTTCAGAGGTTTATTCAATTACAATATTATGTTGTTGTTGTTATTATTAATATTATTAACTATTTTTTCTTTTAAAATTGCATTTTGCTGACATCAAACCTTTAAACAACAAATAAACAACTTGATAAAATAGAACTTCCTACAAAACTACAATAACAAGTACATACAATATTTCATTTAGTTATATTAGATAGAAAATCTAACCCTTTTCTATCTGAAATTAATTAGCAATAACCTAAAAAAGCTATATATATATATATATACACACATACACACACACACAGTTGAAGTCAGAATTATTAGCCCCCTTTTGAATTTTTTTTTCTTTTTTAAATATTTACCAAAGGATGTTTAACAGAGCAAGGAAATTTTCACAGTATGTCTGATAATATTTTTTTCTTCCGGGGAAAGTCTTATTTGTTTTATTTCAGCTACAATAAAAGCAGTTTTTAATTTTTTAAAAAACATTTTAAGGTCAAAATTATTAGCCCCTTTAAGCTAGATTTTTTCACCGATAGTCTACAGAACGAACCATCATTATTTACCCTAATCTGACTAGTTAACCTAATTAACCTAGTTAAGCCTTTAAATGTCACTTTAACCTGTGTAGAAGTGTCTTGAAAAATATCTAGTCAAATATTATTCACTGTCATCATGGCAAAGTTAAAAGAAATCAGTTATTACAGATGAGTTATTAAAACTATAATGTTTTGAAATGTGTTGAAAAAATCTTTTCTCCGTTAAACAGAAATTCTGGAAAAAATAAACAGGGGGGCTAATAATTATGACTTCAACTGTATATATACAGTATTCATACTAAATATATACTGGTCAAAAGTTTAAGGTTAGTTTTTTTTATGTTTTTTTTTTAAAGAAAATTATTCTGTTCATCAAGGCAGCATTATTAAATGTAAATAAATTGTTAAATATAAAAATTTTACTGCTTATTGTATGTAGTTTCAAATGAAATTATTACTCCAGTCATTATTGCTTTTATTACTGTTACCATTATTAATAATAATATTAGTAACAATAATAATTAATATTAGAGTGATTTCTGAAGGATTGGAAAGGATCTGAAAGACTGGAGTAATGAAGCTGAAAGTGTATCAATTTTACCATTTCTACTGTATTTTTGATTAAATAAATGCAGCCTTGGTGAGTAGGATAAGCTTATATTAAAACATTTAAAAATCCTACTGACCCCAAACTTTTGACAGGTAGTGTATAACATCAACATGCATTGGTGTGTATCAAATTGTATTTGTTAAGTATTTTCCAAATAGCAATCATGTGTAACACTTCATCAATTAAATGCTAAATAAAAGTAATAATTAAATGCATTTTGCGAAACCCAAACTTTTAAACAATAAATTACTTATTATAATAATTCTGCATCAACATAAGATCTTTCAGTTTGCTTAATTTGACAAATTTCCCATGAAAGGTTCATTCGCAAGAACCTATATATACACATATATATATGTATACATATATATATATATATATATATATATATATATATATATATATATATATATATATATATATATATATATATATATATATATATATATATATATATATATATATAAAAATGCATATAAAATCAATATCTTAACTCTGGCAGTTTGAATGTGGGCGCAAGAAGGCTGCTTTAAAGGCAACTGACGCATGTAATTATTGTGACAAAGTGAGTAATCGGAACTTCTGTGGCAATTTTAAAAATGCTATTTCTAATAGCTTGGGGTTTTTTTTAACCATGTTCAGGAAAACATTAATATAAATGATCATAAGCTTCAATTAACGTTCTAAAAAATAAGACTAATGTGTTTTTATGTTTAGTACAAATATGCTGGTGAAGAACCCTGAAGGTGAACTACAAGTGAAGCGAGTGATAGAGGGAGGATTTAGTGATAGAAACTGAGCACAGTCCCACAGCACCACCTACTGCTCGCCAATACAACTATACTTACAAAATACAACGTGCAGAATTATGGTGTCAATCTTCATTTTTCAATATTAAATATCACATTTTTTCCCCGAAACATATCGGACCAATTCCAAACCACATAAACTTTAATAAATGCTATTTATTCAGTGTATAATCATTAATAACTGGTGTACAATGCTCTGTAGGTTTCAACAAGATTTCTGTAGGTAATATGGTTTTGCTTTAATTTAACAATTTCTATAGTACTGCACCCTTCTTGTGGACAATTTTTGATTTGCGTATAAGTACAATTGTATTCTATTAATATTTATAAAGGAATCCTGCTTAATTATACACATTACTATAAATATGTGGGTTCCCATTTTTAGCCAAATGTAAAAATCCCTGACTTTCTTTCACTGACTAAAAAGTTGTATTTCCATGGCCTAAAATGGATGGAAAAATAAGGCTTTGCATAATTTAAAAAAAGCTTGAGCTTGAATATCATTTTGTATGAGTTTAATAGCTATTATGAGAACAACAACAGATAATTTACCACAGAATAAAAAATAAACTAATAAATAAAAAGATCACCCAGTCTTTGAAGTGGCCAAAAGCTCTTGAAATTTGCACTTAAAGGGATAGTTCACCAAAAAAAAAAATTTCAGACATTGTTTACTCACCTTCGACTTGTTCCTAACCAGTATTTTCCAAACCAGAAATTTGTTTTGTTTTCGTTGAACATAAAAGAAGATATTTTGAAGAATGTTGGAAACATGTGACCATTGACTTCCATAGTATTTGTTTTTTTCAGGTTACCAAAATTCTTGTTTTGTGTTCAACAGAAGAAAGAAACTCATATAGAACCACTTGAGTGAGTTAATTTTCATTTTTGGATGAACTATCCCTTTAATAAAGATTATACACACACCTGAAAGTAGTATTGGTAAAATTCACTTGGAAGGAGAGATTATTCTGAAGCAATTATCACACTATTAGGAACTTTTAGTAAAAATTTACTCCCTTTTGATTTAAACTTGTTTTTATGAGTTTATTTCTTCTATTAAAAACAAAGAAGATATTTTAAAGAATGTTGAAAACCTGACATCCATAGGAGGAAAAAAAAAAACATATAAAGTCAAGAGTTTCCAACATTTTTCAAAAAAAAATAAAAGAAGAAAGAAATGATAACAGAATTGACATTTTTGTGTGAACTATCCCTATGATAATACTACAAATATTTACAATCTAATTTTTACAATTGATGAACAAGAAAAGTGCAGTTAAAGGTATAAACCGCAGCCTCTGTGTTCGTGACAGTGTTTTACCTCATCATCATGAACCAGCTCTTTCTTCACCACCTTCATGGCGTAAATCTGCTCGTTCTTCTTGAGCCGGACAAGCAGCACTTTAGCGTAACTGCCTCTGCCTATGACCCGAATCAGGTCGAAATCCCCCAAACCGAGACACTGAGAGATCTGAATGCCCTCGATACCGTCCACCACCGCCTTCAGGTCCTGTGAGGAAACGACACACATACATTTTCAAGTCAGAATTATTAGCCCTCCTGAATTATTAGTCCCCATTTATTTTTTCCCCTAATTTTTGTTTAACAGAGAGAAGTTTTTTTTTTTTTTTTACATATTTCTAAACATAATAGTTTTAATAACTAATTTCTAATACCTTTATTTTATTTTTGCCATGATGACAGTAAATAATATTTTGTTAGATATTTGTCAAGATACTAGTATTCAGCTTGAAGTGACATTTAAAGGCTTAACTGGGTTAATAAGGCAAGTTAGGGTAATTAGGCAAATTATTGTATAATGATGGTGTGTTCTGTAGACAATCGAAAAAATCTATTGCTTAAGGAGGCTAATAATATTGACCCTAAATGCTTTTAAAAAAAATTTTAACTGCTTTTTTCTAGCAAAAACAAAACAAATAAGACTTTCTCCAGAAGAAAAAATATTTAGGAAATACTGTGAAAAATTCCTTGCTCTGTTAAACATCATTTGGGAAATATTGGAAAAGGAAAAATAAATTAAAAAAAAATCACAAGGGGGCGAATAATTGTGACTTCAACCTTATACATGTACATTTAACACTGCTCTCAAACAGCAGAGTAAAGATGTGTGTATAGATTATATGTGTTATTGAGAATGTGAGCCTGTTTCTGAGTGTTTATTAATCTCACCTCTGAATCATCTTCAGCTTTCTCCACTTTCCGGTTGTGTGCTAAGAAAGGGACTGGAACTGAAAGACAGAGAATAAGAAATTAAATTTTCCACTGACTGTTATTTTTTTTCTTTTATGCTGTTCATGTTATTCTTCTCTTAGAAGTTCTTTAAATATAAATATTTATGCGTTGTTATTGTACACAATTGTATTACTGTAGCGAAGCTGCAATTGTTTGGATAATAGAAGTAACTGTTTATGATTCCAATAAAACACACATTTAACTGAACTAGAGAAAGAGAGAGAAGAATATTAAACAATATCATGTATTATTATTATTAGTCCTAAGCTTATTATAAAACAGATAAAGCGTTTTAATGCTTTTAAAACAGTAAAATAATCAATTTATTTATTAATTACTTGAAAATATTTTATTAAATATTTGGAAATGTCATTTAATTATTAATAATTAATATTATTATTATTATTGTACATTAAGTATGTCAATTTATAGCAAAGTCAAAAGAAACTATTTGAGCAAATGAGTTATTTGTCAAGTTATTTTGAGTAAATAAATTAAATAATAACAACATTATATTTTTTATGGATAATATAATCAATTTCATTTGCTGTTATTGTTTATACTAAGCTTTGTACTTTATAAGCACTTTAATGCAACAGTAAAATAATCAATTAGTTTTATTTACTATTTGAAAATATTGTATTATTATAATTATATGATGATTATTATTATTATTAAACATTTAACATAGGAATCTATAGCAGAGTAAAGAGACAGTATTTGAACATTAAAATAATGACAATAATATCATATTATACTTAATATATATATAAAATATTATATTATATATAATAATATGATAATAACAAAATAATAATATATATGTGGAGAGAAGACAGATGCAACATAATTTGTTTAATAAATAATGCATTATATTAATTATTATATAATTATCAGCAATAATATTAATATTACATTGATAATAATAATCGTCATTATCATCATCATCATCATCATTCATTCATTCATGCATTTTCTTTTCGGCTTAGTCCGTTTATTAATCAGAGGTTGCCACAGTGGAATGAACCGCCAACTTATCCAGCATATGTTCTTTGCAGCGGATGCCCTTCCAGCTGCAAACCAACACGGGGAAACACTCATACACTCTTGCATTTACACTCATACCCTACGACCAATTTAGCTTATTCAATTCACCTATAGCAGACGTCTTTGGGCTGTGTGAGAAACCGCAGCAGCTGAAGGAAACCCACACGAACATGGGGAGAACATGCAAACTCCACACAGAAATGTCAACTGACCAAGCCGGGACTTGAACCAGTGACCTTCTTGCTGTGAGGCGACCGTGCTACCCACTGCACCACCATGACTGCACCATCATTATAACCATCATAAAAAAAAAACAACAACAATAACAATTGTATTATTTTATTTTATATTTTAGATAGAAAAAAAGCATTTAAAAAAACATCTACATCAATAATAATAACAATAATAATAATAATAATAAATATTATTATTATGAATTTCCATTTTGTTTATTGATTTCTAAAAGCTTGCAAACGATTGAAGCACTGCCTCCAGCAGGGGGAGCCACAGACCGCTCTGTGAGACAGACACACACACATCTCTGTTTCTCTCAAGCGTGCGAAAGTGAATTCCTCTCAGCTGATGAACTCCAGTCTCCTACAGTCAGCAGAGCCCTCAGTGGCAGATAGAGGACACACTGACCCCGATACTCACAGAAACAGCACTAAACACGCACACAGAGATGGAGATGGAGACCTACTTGCGTCTGTGTCCTCGGGGTCCTCAGGGGGAAGCTCCACTTCTTCTCCACTTTTATCATCGTCTACCAGCGGCTCCTGTGATGGCATGACTGGATCCTGCGCAAAACAACACAGATGATGATGAAGACACAGATGTGCTTTACAGGAGCGTTTTCTCTTTAAATCACAATTTCAGTTACTCTAATGTGAATCAAAATCGACCTTATTTACTTTCTTTATGAAAGGTGCTTTTTAATATTTTTGGAAATACAAGAAGATGTTTATTTTTTTAATAATCTGTCATATCTTGAATGAATTTACTGATACACTGTAAAACCCAACAGTCAACTTTATCAAATGAAATGAGTGTAGTTAACTCAAAATTGACAAAGTTAATTCTACTCATTTGAAAAGTGTTTTGAACTCAGTGTTGAAGGTAATGAGTTAATGAATTACCTCATTACTTCAACTTAAATGGGGTAAGTTCACAGTACTCATATAGATTAGTCTTTTAACTTAAAGTGTTAGTAGCAATCAGTTTCCTCAAATGGTTTGAGTCGCCTTAACTTATTGGGTTTTACAGTACTCAGTTTGTTTGAGTTCTCCTCATTTGTTGGCTTTTACTGTGCTCAAATTGCTTCATTTACTTAAATGGATTAAGTTCACAGTACTCATTAGGATTAGTTTTTGAACTTAAATGGTTTGTAGCAATAGCTTTCCTCAAACGGATGTTTTACAGTGTATTCTAACATACTGTAACTAATTGAAAAAAAAGATATAAAAATTTGTGTTTGCATTTCGTCTAATTAAAACAGATGAGAACTAAAGTGAATTCGATCATGTTGCACAATATTTACCACATAATATAGTAACACTTTAGTTTAGGTATCAATTCACCTCATGAATAAACTATTAACTAACACTACTAGCTTATAAAACTACTAATTAGCTGTTTATTAACAGTTAACAGGGCTTGACATTAACTTTTTTGATCACCAGCCACTGTGGCAAGTAGTTTTCCAACATTACTAGCCACTCGACATAGAGTTGACTAGCCACAATTTTGTTGTTCATTCATTCATTCATTCATTCATTTTCTTTTCGTCTTAGTCCCTTTATTAATCAGGGGTCACCACAGTGGAATGAACCGCCAACGTATCCAGCAGATACCCCTCCAGCTGCAAACAATCACTGGGAAACACCCATACACTCTCATGCACACACACATACACTACGGCCAATTTTAGCTTACCCCATTCACCTATAGCGCATTTCTTTGGATTGTGGGGAAAACCGGAGCACCCAGAGGAAACCCACGCCAACAAGAGGAGAACATGCAAACTCCACACAGAATTGCCAACTGACCCATATATTTTATATGCACAAAGTTTGACTTTGGCATGCTTAAATTACTTGATTTAATGTTGTGTTGTTTCCCCATACCTCCTCATTCATTTAGCTTTTTGTGTCACATTGCAATTAGCTTTTATTCCACATGACTTTTAAGGGCTCAACACAAAAAAATTAACAAATTTTTCTCCAGCCACACCAAAAATAAATAAATTAAATCATTCTTAGTCCAAAATAACTGTAAGCAAAAGAAAGCAGGTGAAAAACATACTGTGTGTAAATGTAAAAGGATGATCACGTGAAAGGTTAAAGTGAAAGGACTGTGGGTGCACATTCGTCAGTTTTTGTTCAATCTATTTAAAAGAGAACCAACTCTTTTAACATAACATAACACCAGTTATGTTTCCATGCATGTATGCTTTGTGCAAGGAACCATTTCCTTTTGAAACTTTTAAACACTTGCGTGCATCACATCACCTGAAATCAGCCTTGACACTGAAGCCCTCGTCAGTGCTTCAGGATCATCTGTGTCTGACTGTGTGTGTGGTCATCCTCTCATTCGGTATTCAACTGCTTCTTTTACTTACACGAACACAGTTATTATTGTATTGAATATCTCTCACGCAGACCCTTCATTGGGCAAGCCTTATGGTTGCACTTTGCTTTTTAAGAAAACTACCATTTAAAACTTATCTTCAACCAGCCAAAGTGGCTAGTGGGAGTGACTGTCTAACCCGCCACAGCTGAAATCTAAACGCATTTGGCAGGTTGGCTGGTGTTAATGTCAAGCCCTGACAGTTAGTAAGGTAAAAGTTGGGTTTAGGTTTTGAGTGGGATTAGAGATGCAGATTAAGATCATACTTTAGCACTATCAATGAACAGCTAATGTCTTAATAATAGGTAGGTAATAAGCCAGTAGTTAATAACATCAATCGTTGCCTAAACTAAAGTGTAACCCAAAATACAGCTGGCAATTTTATTTCAGTAACATTTTAGTATTAAGCAACTATTGCAGTTTATAAAGTGAATTTATTTTTGTAATTTTTTATTTCATTCAATCGTTCATTTTCCTTCGGCTTAGTCCCTTTATTAATCAGGGGTCACCACAGTGGAATGAACCACCAACTATCGACATATGTTTCACACAGTGGATGCTCTTCCAGCCGCATCACAGCAATGGGAAACACCCAAACACTCATTAACACACACTAATACACTAAGGCCATTTGTTTACTCAATCCACCTATAGCGAATGCTTTTATTTCATTTAATAAAAAACAATAATAATAATAAAGTCATTGGCATCATGGTGGCGCAGTGGGTAGCACGATCGCCTCACAGCAAAAATGACGCTGGTAAAAGCCCCATGTTCTCCCCATGTTGGCGTGGGTTTCCTCTGGGTGCTCCGGTTTCTCCCACAGTTCAAAGACATGCGCTGTAGGTGATTTGGGTAGGCTAAAATGTCCGTAGTGTTTGTGTGTGAACGAAAGTGTATGGATGTTTCCCAGTGATGGGAATATGTTATTGTCAATTGTTATGTACTTTTTTTTTCTCTTTATTGGTACTGGTATTGTTTTGTTAAATATTTTATAAATGTTAAATAAAATATTATATAGAATAAGAATAAAAACAACTACAATTATTGGATTTCAAACTATTGGATTTCAGTGTTCAGTGTTGAATTTCATACTGAATGTCTGACATATGCAGAAACTGTTTCTCCCAGAAGGTGTTGTTGAGATGTAACAGTTTTAAATCTGTGATTTTCGACATTGTGTTTAAGCAGAGAATCAATTCACTCCTGACAAGACAGTGTTATCATCTGACAAATTCCACAAGACTGATCTTTGAAACACTGTTGGAAATCCCAGCAACACTTTAGAGGAAAGAGAAAATCGAGCACAGGACAAAAAACACTGCAATGAATAATAATATAATGACATTTTCAACAGTAGAGGAACTTAATGAAGTGATTATCACAACAAAAATGTCAAAAAAATTATTATCTAAAAAAAAATATTTAAACATGTAGATAAATAATATATAAAAATAAATATTTTAATAGAAACAGTTAGAAACTAAAGCAACTAGAAAGCAACAGCTGACGAGATATTTATACAGTTTAAGTCAGAATTATTAGCCCCCTGAATTATCAGCCCCCCTGTTTATTTTTTCCTACATTTCTGTTAACAGAAAGAACATTTAATCAACACATTTTCTAAACATAATAGTTTTAATAACTCATTTCTAAAAATTGATTTATTTAATCTTTGCCATGATGACAGTACATAATATTTTACTAGATATTTTTCAAGACACTTCTATACAGCTTAATGTGACATTTAAAGGCTTAACTAGGCTAATTAGGTTAACTACGCAGGTTAGGGTAATCAGGCAAGTTATTGTATAACGATGGTTTGTTCTGTAGACTATCGAAAAAATATATAGCTTAAAGGGGCTAATCATTTTGCTGCTTGGGCTAATCAAACTGCTTTTATTCTAGCCAAAATAAAACAAATAAGACTTTCTCCAGAAGAAAAAATATTATCAGACATACTGTGAAAATGTCCTTTCTCTGTTTAACATCATTTGTGAAATATAAAAAAAAGAAAAAAAATCAAAGGGGGGCTAATAAATCTGACTTCAACTGTATATAAATATAAATTAAATATAAAATCAATATAACTATAAATAGTATTTTTTTTTTAATTAATAATATTTGTGGACTCACCATATGCCTTTGACAGGTCAGCGGGACGAGTTTGTGACAGCGTTTATGGACCAGCAGCTTGCAGTTGATACACTTGTAGCCCTGACGCCCCAGTCCCCATATCCTCTCACTGCAGTGGCCACAGTACGCTTTCTGAAACGCACACACACACACTGTCTTTATCTGTGATCAGGTTAGCAAGTGAATGAGAAAATCTGCTCACTACAAACTTAAGTAAACTATTAGGAAAAAAGGATGTCCTCCAGAAATCACATGAGCAGATAACACACATCAGTCCACCATCCTGACTTTACCAGAAGTGCTGAAGTAAAACTGCTATAAATAACATAGAAAATACACGAATGATCAAAATGTTGGAGTCATTTTTTGGTAGTTTTTGTTTTGTTTTGCAAATCTACTTGATAAGAATGCAATGAATTGATTATTTATTATTACAGGGTGGGCCATTTATATGGATACACCTCAATAAACTTATTAGGACATTCACAAGAAAAAACAATGGTGTGCTTAGTTTTAACGTAGCTTTATTCTTTCATGAGTTATTTACAAGCTCCCTCACGTACAGTATACTAATGTGCCACAAACAGGACGTTAATATCACCAACCATTCCCATTTTATTAAGGTGTATCCATATAAATGGCCCACCCTGTACAATTACAATAATAATAATAATAATAATAATAACAATAATAATAATACATAATAATGATGATAAGCAGAAAAACTGAAGAATTTGAACTGAATGTTTAATAGACTAAACTTAAACCATTTCTAACAGGACATTGCCAAGACAAACACACACCATACTTAATGTATTGTATTGACATCATGCACTGGTAAAATAGCAAGCCATCAGTGTCCAGCAAACACACACTCAGCACCTGCACATATTTAAGGCCAAGCAAATGCTTTCAACAGATTTTGTTTAAAATCCAGAGACGGCGGATCAGAGGACTCTGCTGACAGCGCTCGAACCAACATTACCGTTTCAAACAAACACACACACACACACACACACACACACACACACACACACACACACACACACACACACACACACACACCTGCTCACATGCGCACCTGCTCTCACAAACACACACCTGCTTATACACACGCACAATGTGAGTCATAAATGAAAATATCTTTAGCTCAGTTTGTCGTGAGGTTCTCCATCTGTCTACTGAGCGGAACACAAAGTTGTAATAAAAAGGTTTTCGCTGTATGATTGCAGAATTTCAACAGAGAGAGAATTATACAAGTCATCAACAAAATACACAAGGACACAAGAGGGCATGCTAAATTATGGAAGCATATCAATAGCAAAATTCAATTCTAAGTGTAAACAGCAAAGTATTTCTGTATTTAGATTTGCATTTCCAAGACATATGTGCAAAGTTTGGAGTGAAATGAAAATGAAAATTAAATAACACTCATTTACATTTGAGGTTTCCGTCCACAGTTTTAATATGTAAATTACATACAATATTATACACAAACATACAAAATGAAACTGAAAACGTAATAAACGTACCTAAATTGAATGCATTTGGAAATACGGATTGAACTTTGCTGCAAACATACCATGGTGTACACAATGTTGGGGAAAGTTACTTTTGAAAGTAATTCATTACAATATTGAGTAACTCTCCAAAACAGTAACTAGTTGTGTTACTTAGTTACTTTTTATGATAAGTGAAGAATTACATTACTTTTGAGTTTTTTTGCGTTTCTTTTTCTAACCTGGCTGAGGTTTGATCACGTTCAGAACCTGCAGGATTTTTTTCTTCTTTTTATTTTTTCTCTGCAATTAACGGTGCACTATATAGCCTACACCTTCATTTACCTTAAAAACAATAAAAAAAAATAATAATGTAGGATAATGTCTTCTGAGAACTTCCTGAGCCTCCAGCTATACATGACGTATACGTATACAGATTAATGAGTGTAAAGCAATGTGCTTGCTCCTTTGTCTTATTATTGAAGTAAACTCACTGTCCATTGACACTATCCCCTTATCCCTTTCTTTGATCCATTCAGAATAATGAGAATACTTCCATCCCAGAAATGTAAGGTTCTGCCATCTTGGTTTCTGTCTGTTTCTGCATTCTCTCATTGAGTGTGTGATTCAACGTGACTACAGGTATGCTCATTTTAATTCAGCTGTTTATTTTTATAAGCTAATTAGTTAAACTAAAAAAGTAATATTATCACATGAATTGCATTACTTGTAATGCATTACTGGCAAAACTGGGTGTATGATGAAAATGCAATCCTATTTTTCTAAATGCAATTATGGTAAATAACATTTGAATAATTATTTTACTACCATTTTTGCTTGTAAGTTACAGACATTAATTCAAATTGAGTATAGAGTGGTTGAACTATGACGTCACCTTGTAGGCTAATAGGCTGCTAGCATAAAACTGGTTCCCTCTATAAAATCCCCATAGGATTTTCCCATAGGCTTTTCGAAGATTAAAAATATTAAGATCTGCGTTCAAACACTGTTCATTACACTTACACATTTTGTCCAGCTGGATAATACTCACACGACAGTACAACTTTTAGCACTTTTGGATCTTTTGGATCTGCTACAGACAACTTTTCAAGCTTATTTTTAGAAATATGGTCCATAATAAAGATTTAGTCTCTCGGTTTATTATATTATAATCCATGCTACATTTATAAACAAATAAATATGCAAGAACACATCTGTATTGACCTACGTGCCTTTTGGATAGTTTCTTTATGTGGGAAATACATCTTGTTTTGCTTTACGATTGTTGTAAAAGTTTTGAAACTGTATGTACAAAAGTGCCTGCAAAGTGTTATCATAAGACTAAATAAGACTCGCTTGCACACAGCCCGCTTACCTTAGTAACAGACTACAGAAATGAGGTGTGAGGGACAAGTCTATATGCCTGCAAGTTCCATCATGGACACAGAACATTCAATATTCTTTTTTTTGTCACGAAGTACAGCGAAAAGCAGCTCATACAGTCACATATGCTAAGAAGGTTTAAAAATTTAAGGAGGAGTGTAAATATTGCAGTTATGGCAAAGTTAAATGTGTCCAGATGAAGAAAAAAACCGACAGAAAAAAATCTATTGATCACGTTAAAATGACAGTTAATATGTATGCATTTCTTACATATTTATTCACGCGTTTGCATTACTGACAGAAGGAAAGAGAGACAGGCTGCACTGATAAGCATTATCTCCATAATATAGTTTAGTTAAAATAAATGATCAACAACTTAATCTGTCTTGACGGTCTTTACAAGTGAAGGCATTATCTACACACAATATGAATTGCCAATTAGAAAAATACTACAAACTATAAAAAACTATTCATGAAACTACCTAAATAACAGAAAAATCCAAATGCCCAACGCGAGCGGGCTGCGTTCCAGACCAGTTCAGCTTGATGACTTATAATGTCTCTGACACTGCCTGTAGTCCCATTTAGCGACCGTCTTATGAAAGAAGCATAACCGATTTAAAATAATCAAGAGTGTGGTGTAACTGATGTGTTTTATATCGTAGAATAAAACGTGAAAGTATCTTTAGCTTGTGTTAGCCACAAAGCGATATAACTGAAATCCTATTGAAAAAAACCATTGACTTTGGGACGAGGGAACCGGAACTGCTAAAATGCTAACTCACTTGCCGGTTTTTGCATACAATTTGACATCATAGTTCCTCCACTTTTTTATATTTTCAATTTAATTTTGCAACTTGTAAAGTATTAAAATGAGAACGTAATTAGCATATTAAAACTGTGTTCGGAAAGCCAAATGTATTCATATAATTCACATAATTATCTAATTAATTTAGTTTTGCTTCAAACATAGCATATAAACTACCTGACAAACGACAAATAACTTATTAACAAAATCATCTGGAACGGCAAAGAAAGCATTCTTGCAGGACTCCCAGAGTTCATCAAGATTTTTTGGATTCATCTTCAATGCCTCTTCCATATTAGCCCAGACATGCTCAATAAAGTTCATATCTGGTGAATGGGCTGGCCAAACCTAAAGCACCTTGACCTGCTTTGCTTGAGAAAGAGTGCTATTTTACTGAAGAATGTCCTGTGTTTAGTAATGTAATGGGCAGCACAAAAATCTTGATAACTCAGGCTGTTGATGTTGCCATCCACTCAGCAGATCTTTTGCACACCGCCATACAAATGTATGTAACCCCAAACCATGATTTTTCCTTCACCAAACTTAACTGATTTCTGTGAGAATCTTCGGTCCATGCGGGTTCCAATAGGTCTTCTGCAGTATTTGTGATGATTGGGATGCATTTCAACCGATGCTTCATTCAAAAATATCTACCTTCTGCCATTTTTACAAATGATCAACTAGAAGTCAAGGTCTTATTTGTTGCTCTTACAACTGGGATAGACAACAAGACTTTTGCCAGGTAGTATATGTCATGATGAAGAATGCAAATTAATTAATTAAGTAATAACCCAACATTGATTATATGCTTCCATATTAAATGGGCGCATTACAAAGTATGTGATGCGTCAAATGTCCACCAGGAGGCTCTACCCGCACTGCATAATCTCATTAAAATATGTTAATCTTTCATTAGCGGACATGCGCTTCCACTGACGGTTTCTCCTCTCTGCCGCAGCAGATAACAGAGCATCATCTGTTTAACAAACCCTCAGAGAAGCACTCTGTGGATATACGAGATGCTCTTCTTGTCTGCTCCTCTATTTCACAGCTGTGTGAGCATGTGATAATCCTGCGAGTGTTCAGACAGGAGATCTTCACCTGCCGCAGTCATTTCTCCGCATCTCTGAAGCCTCCGGTCCGCCGAGGAACGGCCTACATTTTACTCTGCGCTTTCTGTCAGGTGCTCAGTTTATGTAACTAGGGTTAAACACTGGGAAATGAGGGCTGGGAAGTAGCACACATATCATCTAAAGCGTGAAGATGGAAATAAATGTGTTCCCTATGATTAAGGTTAAAGATTACAGTTACTTGACGTGTTGTCAAACGAAAAAGTCAAGTCTTGAAGGCATTTGTAAGATGTGCGAGTTTGATTCAAGTTCAAAGTCAGTCAGTTTTGTCAGTCAGAAATTCAGTTTGATTCACTACAAAGAACTGAATCAGAGAACTGACACATTTGAGATCAGACCAGACTATTAGCATTGTATAGGCTATGTATATTATAGATCAAAAGCTTTAAATCAGTAAGATTTATTTTGTTAAAGAAGTCTCTTCTGCTCTACCAAAGCCTGCAGTAATTTGATCAAAACTGTAGCAAAAACAGTAACATTTTAAATTATTTGTACTATTTAAAAATAAATGTTACCTATTCAGATTTCTTTTTAAATTACTTAAAATATACTTCAATTATTTCAAAGCTGGGGTGACGGGGTGGTGCAGTGGGTAGGGCTGTCACCTCATAGCAAGAAGGTCGCTGGTTCGAGCCTCAGCTGGGCTCGAAAAAAGCTTTATATTTAGATAAATGCTCAACTTTGGATCTTCCAGAATCCTAATAAAAAATTAATTAAACTTTAATAATAATAATAATAATAATAATAATAATAATAATAATAAGTGAAAACATTTATGAAAACCATCTATGCATCTGATTCATTAAAAAAAGAATGAGCGCTTAAGAGTAATTTATTTGGTAACCACACTAATCTAACTGCACTTTATGAATTTAATTCACTAAAAGGAACAAAACAAATTCATTAAAAGGACTCATAACATAATCATTCAAATAAGTTTTGATTCACTAAAAACAAATGGTTTCCAAGTTTCATTCATTTTGTAAACTACACTAGTTGCATTATATTTAAATTTAATTCACAGAAGTCAATTTCATACTGTGGATTTATTAGTGGTGTTATATAGGGCTGCACGATTAATCCAAAAAAGATCACAATCTCGATTCGACCCTATACACGATCTTAATTCAGCTTTTCTACGATTCAGCCAATTATATTTTCAAGGTCAGGAGAGAAGAGTAAAGGCGGACGCACAAGTCTTCACAGCAACATGGACACCTTCAAATGGCATCACATACTGTATTTATAAGGTATAATTCACCCAGAAATGTTATTTCTGTCTAAATGTAATGTATTCAGGGCTGCGAAATCACACAAGGCGACCGTGTGCTGTTTGTTTACTACCGAGAACGCGTGCATGCACACCAATCACGCCTACTTTAGTGAACACAACCTGCATATGCAGTGAATAACAAATAATAATGTTGTAAATAACGTTCAGTTTGTTGCACGGAGCGATCGTTTGAGAGCCGCACTGAAAGAATGATTTGCATGGGGAAGTGAAAGTGAATCTGGTGTTACACCAAATTCTATGATGATCGTGTTCTGTGACCCTAGTAGGCGCTGTTCTCACTGTTTGGCTTGAACTCGCTCCCACAGGCACAGGCGCGCACATCATTTAAATGATCATATGGCATTTTACAGTTATGATTACAACAAGCATCTAATATGTTTTTTCTTTCATAGCTAACACAGTGTTGTGCATAAAAATAAATGTTTACTGTGTCAGTATAACTACTCGAGCCTATATAATGTTGAATTGAATGCAAGAAGGAATCTGATAATGACAAATGTCTCATTTTACCAGTGAAAACAAATAGTCTAATAATGTTGTCAATGACAAATGACAAGCATATGTCTCAAACATAATAATTCAACTTTATAATTATCAATAGTTATATTCTGATGTCATCATTTTACTGTGAATTAACAAACAGGACATATTGAAAGTCTGTTCAAGTCCACCATAATGACTATATAAAACTTTGCAGTTTAACCAACAGTAGACCTACACATAGGCCTATTATTATTATTATTATTATTATTATTATAATGGTTGTTTTTGTTGTTTTACCATATGTTTGAGAATGAACAATAATAATAGCCTACCAATGTTAACATTTATTTTACATCTACAGAATCATGTGGAAAATTATGATCTTGATTTTAAGCAAAAAACAAAAATTGTTATTCACATTTTAGCCAGAATCGTGCAGCCCTAGTGTTATAGTGCTATGAAAGTATAATAACAGTATAGTGCAAGAAACTCAACTTGTGCACACTGGCAGTGATCTCAATCTGTGTACACTGGCGGAAAAATCCTAAACAGTCCATGTGTAAGAAAAACACACAGATGTATCCTTAATTAAACCTAATACTTTTTTTATTTTGCTAAACTAGTGCTAAACATGTTCTGTTTCCTCAGGAAGTGAGATATTAAATAGCTCAACGTGTCTGATTTATTTCCGACTGAAATAACTTTCAGAAATCTCAGGAAGCTCCTGAAGGACGTCTGGAAGGCAGCATTAGATCACCTATCAGCAGGAACCCATCAAAGAAGAGCATCCCGAATCCACCTGAAGCTATATGCAACGTCTCTCCGCCGATATTCTTAGAAATGAGTGTAATCTTTCATATAAACAGCCTCTTTTTTTCTCCTCTCCCCCTCTCGCATATAAACCCTGCACAGCTTCCACCCTGTGGACTTTGAATATATTGAGCCAGCGCTGCTAAGCAAAAGCAATGGCAGAGAAACAATGTGTTTCTGCAGCCATTTAAAACACATCAAGCCTGCACATATTGGGCTTCCATTCAGGACAGTGGATTAAACTTTAAAGCCAACCAATCATCCCTGACAAACAGCAAACATTTAGCAAAGCTGAGCGAAAGGGCCTTCAGGGCCGAGCGTGTGCTCCACGTATCCCAGATACAGCTGCTAAATCGCGGGAATTTAAGACAAGACCCTTGACGTTCTGAAGACTTGAAACTACTGCTACTGAATTAAGCTACTGAAAGGTCTAAATAAGCCTTTGTTTGTTTTGAGATTGCTGGGGGAGGGGACAGAGACAAGACTTGTTTTTAGACTATATTCACTTTCAATTTCACTCTGAACAAGGGGCCGTTCACAAAACAGTTTGGAAAATGCGAGGCAAGCCACAAGGGCTGCACGATTCTGCCTAAAATGTTTTGTTTTTTTTGCTTAAAATCAAGTTTACGATTTTCTCACAATTCTGTAAATGTAAAATACAGGTTAATATCAAGCGGCAACCTCCCGCTCTCCCTCGGGAGGCCAATACGGAAGTAACTGAAACTGCAATTCATCAAAATTCCACTAGTCCTGGCTCCATAATAGAGCAAAGTGCAATTGAGCCCTATGTTAGAATAGCCAACTTTACAGCAGAAAAAAAGGTGTTTACAGCCTGGTACAAAGAACGATTTTGGTTCATATAGCTATTTTTACCCTCCATGACAACTGTGAGGGGGGTGAATTTTTTTATAACTCATCCATTTCCTTTATTTTAGATTATATTAAGTTTGCATAATTAAGGGCGTGGCCACTTGAGTGACAGCTAGGTCTCGCTGGTCGCCGTCACTTCACCTCAGCTGAATCCGGCAGATTAGCCACTGATCTCGGCATTTTCATCGTATTTTTGTTTTGTTTTATGTGGCTTTACACAGTCAGCTGCCTTTTGGACGTATTTCTTACAATTATCAGATGATATGGGATGCTGTGTGCATTTAATTGTGCTCACAAACCATTCACGTGGCCTCCGTTTCCCATGTGAGTAAAGTTATATACTTGTATACCATCTCTATAAATGTATTTGTTTTATTTAAGATCATTTATCATTAATATTTTTCTTTAGACCCGTAAAGCACTCCAGAATGTGACAGATTGATTAGCTGTAGGCTCTAGAACAGTCATCTGAAGCGTTATCATACAGTGTTGTGCTGGATTTCATCAATAGTCTTGCATTTACAAACACACACACTATATCTGAAGTGTTTGGAAGTAATTCGCGTTTTCCTCCTGTAGAAAAACGTCATAAGAGCAATGTTTAGTGGCTCAATGTGTTACTACAGTGTTTTTAAAAGACTAAACACTTTATTGATATAGTGTACAGCCAAGCACATGTGGTCAGAACACAAACGAGTCGCAGGTAATAAAGTATCAAGCATTTCTCCCAAAGTAAAGTCTGTCTGCCAGGACTAAGCAAAGTGCCAGCAGGTGTCTGTAGCTCCGCCCACTCTCCGCCTCTTTGCCCTTGTTTGGTATCCCGCCGTGGGTGCGATGACGCGCGAACAAAATGGCGACGGTTGGCCGCGCCTACTTGTGGCTTCTTTTGCGCTCTTCAGAAACCTATGGGTGACGTCACGGATACTCCGTCCATATATTTTACAGTCTATGGTTAATATAAGTAGGATTTTATTTATTTTTGTATTCTCAAACATTAATAAAACATTATATAATAATATTATATAACAAAACATAAATAATAAAACAACAATAATAACATTAAGCCTATGTGCAGTTCTACTGGTGATTAAAATGTCAAATATAGCATGACTTTGAATGGTGGACTTGAATAGACTTTAAATTTGTCCTGGTTGTTAATTCACAGTAAAACGATGACATCAGAACACAACTATTCATAATTCTAAAGCTGAATTATTGTGTTTGAGACATTCACTGTAAAAAATGGCCGTGATTTCAACGGTAAAAACCTGTAAAAATGCTACAGTAAAAATCCGTAACCTGGTTAACAGTATGTTTCCTTAATATATATGGTGAATAACTGTAAATTGTTGTTTCTCCATTAGTTATGTACATTAGAGATTTATGTTACATCTAATGTTGATAAACAATGTTTATTTCATGACTTAATTATATGCGTGTTACCATACTGGTGTTTAGTAGCTGTGTGAATGACACTGAGCACCTTCTATACACTGATATGCTTACCTGCTTGTGGGATAAGTTGCTTGTGATGAGCATTGGTTCAATATGTAACTTTCTCATCACCACCAGCATTTGGCTGTGTTAACATGTCTAACTATGTAACAAAAGATGCGAAGATGTTGGTAATTCAAAATACAGACATATTACATCTACAAATTAATGAAACGCGGTAGTTTACTGTAAAAATTAGATTTCATCTTTAAAAATCACTTTTACGTTAGTACCGTATTTTTAACGGTAAAATACTGCCGTTTTTTTGCCGTAAATTTTACGGATTTATTTTTTACAACGTATGCTTGCAATCTGTTATTGACAACATTATTAGAGTTTTTTGTTCACTAGTAAAATCAAACATTTGTAATTATCCCATTATCCCATGTCCCTCTTGTTGTCATAATCATAACTCTAAAATGCGATATGATCATTTAAATCAGGGGTGTTCAAACTTGGTCTTGGAGGGTCGATGTCCTGGAGAGTTTAGCTCCAACCTTAATCAAACACACCTGAGCCAGCTAAATAAGCTCTTACTAGATATACTAGAAACTCCCTGGAAGGTGTGTTGAAGCAAGTTGGAGATAAACTCAGCAGGACACTGGCCCTCCAGGACCGAGTCTGGACACCCCTGATTTAAATGATGTGCACACTTTTGGTTTCACTGCCGAGTGTGGTTCATGTCATGGCTGCCATCACTTTGAGAAAAAAAACACACATGCAAATAATACGTCTCGTATTCTTACATCATTAAATTAAGAAATTACATTTTTGGGTGAATTATCCCTCATAAATACAGTATGTGACTCTTTCAGCACCATTTCACCACCAAAACAATGTGAAGACTTCTCTCCTGACCTTGAAAATATAATTGGCTGAATTGTAGAGATGCTGAATTAAGATTGTGTGTGGGTTCGAATCGAGATCGTGATCTTTTTTCGAGTAATTATGGCGCTCTACAAGCCGCTTCCTCTGCAAATTTTGAATGTGATCAGGAGCCTGCATTCCCATTGTGTCTGTTGTTGGTAAGCAAACATTAGCTGTACTTCTCCATGAAACCACCACTAACAAACCCTTGCTGTAGCTCTGATAGAAGTTTTATTTACAGAAAAAGGGATATAAGCACCACAGTGTTTGGGTGCGCAACAATTTGTCTACTGAATTGTGCTTGCCAAGCTAGCTGAGATGTTTTCAATTTGCTGCACTTTCGACACACCAAGAAAGGGCAGGTGCATCTCAATTTGCGACTCCATTTGAAATAACATGCAAAAGATATGTGATACGCAAACAGCCCCTAAATTTATTTGTTAATTAAAGTCAACTGAACAAAAAAAAAATTCATTTAATAATTATATGATATGTGGAGTAGCTTTCCCAAATGAATTCCAAACAATCATAGATACAAATATTTTGGTCAAAAAAATAAAATAAAAAAAAACAATCAATCAATAAATCAAGATATAAAATAAATCAATCAGCAATAAGTGATATTGTTATTGTTATATTTTTCTTTACTGTTAAACGAGTAAAGCATAATGAAGCAAAAAGACAAAAAGTTGCCAATTTAAAAAAAAAAAAGAAAATCTACAGAAAAACTGAGCATTAAATATAGGGACATTCCTCCAACTTGAAAACACAATCCAGCCCAATGCATAATTCAAAATTAGGGTAAGACATCTGTAAAATCATTAAGGAAACGCCTTCACATTAACATTACAGGTGCTAGATTTTTTACTGGCTATTCATAGAGCGCATTTTAAATGAAACAATTGAATTGAATTAAAGAATAATTTTTAATGTAATGTTAAAGAAGTGGCTGAAAATGACCAGAAACGAAACTTAAAAAGTTAATGCACAACTTTTAGTCCGGCAGACGAGAGCATGTCTCCTTTTCGCAGCTCACTATTATTTAATGAGGAACAGGGAGAAACAGCAGGAGCGGATCAAACGTTTATGTCAGACTCTTTCACCCACACTCGCCTGCCTCTGGATTTCACCCATCCTCTCCTCCTAATCCTCCCTCTCAGTCTCTTTTGTAAAGAGGGAATAAAACATGTCTAATTCAAAGACATCTGTGTCATTCAGCAGTTTCAGAAACACACACATATACACACAAGTGGGACACTGACGATTAACACAAGGACCTGAGGCTCTCCAGAGTGACATCAACTGTGAATCTGGGAAGAATGGGAATGATTGTCTGCATTGGAGTGCCGCCCGAAGCCTGATTACCCAAAGAAAAAAAGAAAAACAGCCACATATTTGGCACACACATATTTTTCAATATTGATCTCTCAAAACTCAAAACAAATCAGTTCATCAACCTGACGTAGGGATGTCAATTTCCACCAGTTGCCATGATCATTTGTTGTTTAAATTAATCAATTAATCATTCAATATTGAACCTTAATGACACACAAACTCAAGCATCCTCACCCAAACAAAAATGTTTCTACTTTAACCCTTTTACTTCCACTATGATTTTTTAAAAATGTATATCTTTGGTTAAATTGTGTTCCTTAAAAAACTCTAAGCAAATTTAGCATTGTTTTGTTTTAATGATAACCTAACCTTGAAGAGATGATGCCAATCCTAACAGGAATTGAATAGATGATGCCAAGCCTGTAAGGACTTTGAGGACAATCTTGTTCAATCGTACGAAATGGTACGATTTTAAAAAGGAGGCGTGGCACCTAACCCCGCCCCTAAACCCAACCGTCATTGGAGGATGAGCAAATCGTACTAAATTGTACGAATTAGATCGTACGAATTCGTACGAATTAGCCACTAAAAAAAAAGTTACGAATTGCCGTGAGATTGTGTTGGCAATACACAAACTGTTGTTATTTACTGTAATGATCAGATTACATTATTGAATATATATATATATATATTCCCCACCGGTTAACCGACATGTGACAACACCGGTAATACCGGTATCGCTGTGGGGTGGGGTTTTTCTTGTTTCCTCTTTTTTTCTGCTGATAAATAGCTTATAAATGCGTGCGTATAATCCTTTCACTTTCAATTTTGCGGGAATTGCCAACACGCGCTGTATAGGGCGCTATCATACACGGAGGGTGAACAAATTCCAGGGTAAGGCTAATATATGCGCTGCCCTTTAATGCATTTAAAAAATTTTGCGACCCGACCAAGAATAGATTTTAACAAAAGCACCGCCTATCAACAAACGACAAACTTACAATATCTAAAGTGTTGTGTTAATCAACAACATAAAATTACATTCATATTATCCCTTACAGCCGTTACATGTTTTCAATGCATTTTTTTTTCTTTGCTGCTATCTCTGTGGTCTCTGGCCAGGGGGAGGCTAAATGTTGCGTATTTATGGCTATGGATCTTATCTACCCGCGACCCAGCCATAGTTAAACATCAAGTAGGTGCGTTGAAGGTGCATGTGAGGTGCATCCTCCAGATGCTGCCACCTTTGTCAGGCAAAGTTTGCAGATTGGCTCATTAACGTTTTTAGGTTCTCTTTTTGCATTTCGTTAGAACTCAAAATATTGCCAAACAGGTGCTTTTGCATTGCGTTTGACACTAAATCGTCCACCATTCTCTTTCTGTAAATTCAACTCCACTCGTTCTCCTCACGTGATGAATGATA
Source organism: Danio aesculapii (assembly GCF_903798145.1). Lineage (NCBI taxonomy): Eukaryota > Metazoa > Chordata > Actinopteri > Cypriniformes > Danionidae > Danio > Danio aesculapii. The sequence goes on along the minus strand of NC_079442.1, from coordinate 35,638,254 downwards.
TATGACGCATTGTAGCTATTTTCAGATTATAGTTATAGTGCATGCTCTCGTCTTAAGTAAATTATTTAGAATTATATTTTCCATTTAATTCAAATAAATATTTAATAAAAAACGAATACTTTAAAAAAAAAACAAATGTGGGGACGGTGTCATGTTGGAAAATTGATGTCACGGGTGTTGCGTCTTAAAACCGGTAACACCGTCAACAACGTCTATCGTGGCAAGCCTAATATACACACATAGAAAACCATTTAAAAAAATATATACACTATATATTGTACAACTGCAGATTAACTACAATATGTATATATAACCCATAGTCCACACCTAAACCTTTTGTAAAGCTGCTTTGCAATGGAAATGATTGGGAAAAGTGCTGTACAAATAAACTTGAATTGAATTGAACCAACCTTACTGTATGGACAAAAGGTCAACCAAGTGGTTACAATGCCATTTAAAGGGTTAAATAAAAGGTTAGCAGGGTTGTAAAAGAATCTGGATTGATATTGTAATCAAACTATTTAATGATTAAATGGACTGTCTTATGCAATGTGTCAATAGTGCCATCTCGGATGTACACACACTGTTAAATGGTGCATGTGTGCATCCATGTGAGCAAGCAGTTACTGTTACTGTAAAGTGTGTCATTTTCTTTACAAATGATCATAGGATATTGTGCATGTAAAGGATAATTTGGAGAAAGCGAAACGTTTACATGTGGATGTCCATGATGTAAAAGGCTAATGGCATTTAGTTATTAGCCAACCTTAACATAACTTACATGAATAAAATTTTTACATTTACATATTACATTTCCATGAGCAAAAAGTACCAGTTTACTTCGATAACATACCAAAAAGGCAGGACGCTCTAGGTCAATAGGATAAAAAAGGTAATATTCACCACTATGCTTCCCCAGATGACTGACTACATTACAAATTGCAAAAATGCAGAATGCAGATAAGAATACAACTGTGAAGTTTGATGTAAGCGCTGCTGTGGTGGGGATTTAAGGCTCAATACAAGAGAAAAAAAGAGTGTATTGTAATTGAAATCTACAGAAAGAAATTGATAAAGTGTGAAATTAAAAGTGATTTTTTAAGTAAAATTTTAAATAGAGATTCCATCCATCTATTTTTATGTGCATTTTGGAATATAACAATAAAAATGCTTAATGAAAATGACAACATGCACATAGATTTTGAAAATGTGCATAAACTACAACGAAAATGCAGTTAATAAATAAACTGCAGTATGTGTATAAAAAAATTCTAATGCGATTTGTTTTAACAGATTATATGTTAACAAAAATTGCCGTGATGGATATGGCATTAAAAGACAACCAGCAGATTGACCACATTATAAAAGAGTATCTGAAATTATGTTTTGGTCATTCTATTATGTTGACAACGGTGCATTATTTGCAAATGTTTTATGCGATATTCCAGCTTTGTGAATATCCTTACAACATGCGACACGGCAAGATTCCAGCTGCAAGCAATTTGGTTGTCTGTACCAAACACGACGCGACATGACAGAAACCTTTTAAATACCAGCCCTTCATTTAAATACTAGCCACTGCACTCCCAATGAAATGGTAAGGGTTATGATCTAATTAATACACATTTAACCTATTTAACATGATTAGAAGTACATAGCTTGAGTGACTGATCTGATGTGAATTATATGCTACTGTTCTGAGTAGTTTATCAATAAATATCATGTAAAATGGTGTATAAACTTACATTGGCAGCATTTAAAACTAAACAATGCCCATAACCTGTACCTGAGGAAATAATTGTCATAGCAGTTTATGGACGTTGCAGAAACAGAAACTGTGTCTATTAAATAAATTAATTAATTTATTAATAAATAATTAATAAATCTAATAAATTTCACCTGTCGCAGATGGTTATGACAAAAATAAAAATAAAAATCACATAAAAAGATACCTTCGCATCACATGTAATTAGAACATGGTGTAAGACTAATTCAACAATCTTTGGATGAAAACATAGCTAATGAAAAGCCAAAGAGAACACTATTCTCTATTCCGAATAAATACAAAGAGGCTGAGAAATGTGAAGGACGTTCTCATTGAATAGCTGTGAAAGAAAACAAACACACAAGCCAGTAAAAATAGTCCATCCACGCAGACAGAAGAACACCATGTAACAGCTTCAGCGAGGAAATATAATGGATGAGAAATAGACACAGGGTGTAATTTCAGTGTGTTCCTCCACGAGTTGGCGAAGAGCCTCCGTTCAGCACTGCGGCGCTGGATTACTCTCATCATGAGGATTCACCCCAGATGCCTCACAACTCACAGCCGGATAGATTTCTGAGTGCTGCAAGAAATAGATTTCCTTTTACGCTGTGCTCCGTGACATTAATTTGATGGGGATTTTGGCCACAAGCCCTTCAACGACTACTCAAACACACACACACACACACCCAATGCAACGGAAGCAAAAAGTATCATTTGTCCTGTAAAACAGAACGTGACTAAAAAAAATAACAAAGGCACTGAACGTTGAAGTTATTGGTATGTTAAATAGTTTGATCCAAAACGTACATGTATATGTAAAAGCATATGTAAAAAGTATATGTAAAAGCTTATTTTTTAGCTTTTTTTATGCATGACTGCATTATGAAACATGAAAGCCAAAAAGAGTTGGGAGTATATACACTTATCGGTTAACGAAAATTTCTAATCAGCCAATCACATAGCAGCAACTCAGTGCATTTAGACACGGTCAAGACAGTCTGCTGCAGTTCAAACCGAGCATCAGAATGGGGAAGAAAGGTGATTTAAGCCACTTTGAATGTGCCATGGTTGTTGGTGTCGGATGGGCTGGTCTGAGTATTTCAGAAATTAATGATCTACTGGGATTTTCACGCACAACCATCTCTAGGGTTTACAGAGAATGGTCAGAAAAAGAGAAGATATCCAGTTAGGGGCAGTTCTGTGGGCGCAAATGCCTTGCTGAAGCCAGAGGTCAGAGGAGAATGGCCAGACTGGTTCCAGCTGATAGAAAGGCAACAGTAACTCAAATAACCACTCGTTACAACCGAGGTACGTACAACACGTCGAACCTTGAGGTGCATGGGCTACAGTAGCAGAAGACCACACCAGGGCGTCAACAACGTGAAAGCATGGATCCATCCTGCCTTGTATCAATGGTTTAGACAAGAGGTGGTGGTGTAAGGGTGTGGGGGATATTTTCTTGGCACAATTCTTGTGCCCATAAGTGCCCACAGTATACCCATCTTCTGATGGCTACTTCCAGCAGGATAACGTGCCATGTCATAAAGCCCAAATCATCTCAGACTGGTTTCTTAAAAACATGAAAATGAGTTCACTGTACTCAAATGGCCACCACAGTCACCAGATGTCAATCCAATAGAGCACCTTCGGGATGTGGTGGAACAGTAGTTTTGCATCATGGATGTGCAGCCGACAAATCTGCAAATCTGCAAATCTGCAAATCTGCAGCGTGATGCTATAATATCAATATGGACCAAAATCTCTGAGGAATATTTCCACTACCTTGCTGAATCTATGCCATTAAGTCAGTTCTGAAGGCAAAAGGGGGTCCAACCCGGTACTAGTAAGGTGAATCTAACAAAATGGCCAGTGAGTGTAGACTACTGTTACACTAAATGACATTTTAATGGGTTGCTTTGTTATTAATAAATTCAAATTCATTGTGTAAAACTAAGCAATATTTTTACAATATAAATGGATTAAACATTTATAATGAAATAAAATCACAAAGTATAGAATATGGCTGATTTAAAATGCTATCACTGGTGTCTGAAGTTGAAGGACAAGTGTTAAGTAAAGTGTTAAGTGTTTATTATCGTTACAATTGTGTTGAAAATACAGGTCAGTCGGCTAAGAGCTAAGAGAAACCTGGGCTAGGATTTTATCGACCGTGTCCTCAGAAGAGCAGAGATGAGTGAGTGAAGTGCCTGGAAATGATCTCAGTGCATTACCACACACACACACACACACACACACACACACAGACACACACACAGACACATACAGACACACACAGCTTTAAAACAGTGAGACTGTTTACAGTTTGTACATGTCAATATCCATCACTTAATGCAAGTCATCTGAACCGCCACTTTGTTTTCTTACTGTATGTGTTAAGAAAACATGCTAACTAACAGCAGAGTTCAGAGTTTACACAAGATCAATGTAGCTTTAGGAAATTCACTATTTAATATCCATAAACAGTTAGATCAAGTTCTCTTGTCATAATTTTTTTTTTTCTTTTTATTGGCATTGAAGGTTCCATAATCCGAGTTGGAAATACACTCACCGGCCACTTTATTAGGTACACCTTACTAATACCATGTTGGACCACTTTTGCCTTCAGAACTGCCTTAATCCATTGTGGCATAGATTCAACAAGGTACTGGAAATATTTCTCAGAGATTTTGGTCCATATTGACATGATAGCATCACACAGTTGCTGCAGATTTGTCGGCTGCACATCCATGAAGCGAATCTCACATTCCACCACATCCTAAAGGAGCTCTATTGGATTGGGATCTGGTGACTGCGGAGGTCATTTGAGTACAGTGAACTCATTGTCATGTTCAAGGAACCAGTCTGAGATGATTTGCGTTTTATGACATGGCGTGTTATCCTGCTGGAAGTAGCCAATAGAAGATGGGTACACTGTGGTCATAAGGGGACAGACATGGTCAGCAACAATACTCAGGTAGGCTGTGGCATTGACACGATGCTCAATTGGTACTAATGGGCCCAAAGCATGCCAAAAAATATCTCCTACACCATTACACCACCACCATCCTGAACCGTTGATACAAGGCAGGATGGATCCATGCTTTCATGTTGTTGACGCCAGATTCTGACCCTACCATCTGAATGTCGCAGCAGAAATCGAGACTCATTAGACTAGGCAACATTTTTCCAATCTTCTATTGTCCAATTTTGGTCAGCCTCAGTTTCCTGTGCTGCTGTAGCCTATCCGCCACAAGATTTGACGTGTTGTGCATTCAGAGATGCTCTTCTGCATACCACAGTTGTAACGAGTGGTTATTTGAGTTACTGTTGCCTTTCTATCAGCTGGAACCAGTCTGGCCATTCTCCTCTGACCTTTGGCTTCAACAAGGCATTTGTGCCCACAGAACTGCCGCTCACTGGATATTTTATCTTTTTCAGACCATTCTCTGTAAACCCTGGAGATGGTTGTGTGTGAAAATCCCAGCAGATCAGCAGTTTCTGAAATACTCAGACCAGCCCATCTGGCACCAACAACCATGCCACGTTCAAAGTCACTTAAATCACATTTCTTCCCCATTCTGAAGCTCTGTTTGAACTGTAGCAGATTGTCTTGACCATGTCTACATGCCTAAAGGCATCGAGTTGCTGTCATGTAATTGGCTGATTAGAAATTTGCGTTAACGAGCAGTTGGACAGATGTACCTAATAAAGTGGCCGTTAAGTGTAATACAAATTGTTCTTAACAGTGGAAAAATGAAAATGTTCATCAGACTATGAAAATAAGGTTATTTGAAGAACTTTGAACTAAAAGGTTGTTTGATTAACCAATAAGATCACTGTGAATCCCCCTTTTTGGGTTCCTCCTGTGAGCTTTATTTTTAAAACAAGACTGCAGTTGAGCAGGGTATAAACTAACAATAAAACTAACTTTTTATATTACATTTCTAAAAACAAATTATTTAAATATGCAAAATAAAATTAAATATGTATTAATTTGAATATATTTCTAGCACAACAATCTGAACGTTGGAAGTAAAGCACTTTGAATCATTAAACAAAAATAAAGCAAACCCCAAGAAAAATCTGTTTTTAGTAGAATTATTATGTGGTACATAGTCAGACAAATGATGTATGATCAAATCTTCAGTAAAAACCTTTAGAATAATTACACCGTGTTAAAAATAATTGAAAATAGAATTAAACTGGGTTTCCACGCAGGTGCTTTGGTTTCTCCCACAGTCCAAACACATGCGGTATACGGGAATATGATATACTAAATAGGTCATAGTGTGTGAATGGGAGTGTATGTGTGTTTTCTCGGCACTGAGGGTTGTACTCAAGGGTCAGTGCTGGGTTGAGACTGGAAGAGCATTTCCCACTACAACAATTGAGAGAGTAATTGGTAGTTCATTCCGCTATGGCGACCCCTGATAAAGCAAAGAATTAGCCGAAGGAAAGTGAGAGAGAATTGAACTGTACTGCAATGCTCAGTACAGGAGTAAAACTCATTTTGAGAAAACAGCCTTAAATAAATGTTTTTCTACAGACACACAGAGAAGCAAAAAAGAAAGAAAGTCTACTTAAAGTGTATTTTGGGAATTTTTGTTACATTAGACTGTTACATGCCTGGGGGTGTTGCTCTGTTGTTTCCTCCTCCCCTTTCCGCTTTTATTTGCTTGGGGAGTTCTCACGAGTGGACCAATCAGAAGAAGATGGGGGTCATTTAAGCGCTCCAGTGACGACTCGGACCAGATTAGGGGTATCCTTGTCTCAGTTCTTGTGCCTGTCTTGTTCTGTGGTTCGCTTTAAGTGTCTTGTGAGTTGTACATCTGTTCAGAACGTCCCATACTAAATGCTTGAATCTAATAGAGAAGTGAAAGTGAAGTACGTCACATGATTACATTTTTACACACACGTAGCTGATTCTCTAGGTCAGAAGCAGGTGCGGCTCTTTGTATGTGTGACGCAGAAGATGTTTTTTTTGTTTTGTTTTTTTTCATATTTCTCTTTAGTTATTTAAAGGTGGGGGGAGGGATTAGTTAGTGGGTGTTTAATTAGTTATTATCTTTGATTTGGCACCGCTTATTTTCCTTCCCTCTATCAGGTTTGTTTGAATTACTTTGTTTACTTCATTTTGCATTTATTGTACACATTTGTAAATATACTTTGGGTGATTTAAATATTCTTTTTCTTTATCTTTGTTGTAAATAAAGCGAACCGCTTTTTTGCCACGTCATTGTCTGTGTTGATTCATAACAGCTAACATCTTAGGGGAATACTTAAAATATTGGGTTGTCATAATTATGCAAAGCCCTTTTTCATCCTCCGATCCACACGGGGTGTAACAGACTAAAAAAAAAAAAACCTCAAAAGTCTCAAACTTTACAGAAGCATTAAAACAATGATCAGTACGTTACAAACTTGCATCGAGCACAAAAACAAAGTAGAAGTAAAGATGTACATCCCTCCTCTCCATCCTGTGAGCACTCAGTTTTCTGCGTTTCAGTGTCTATTTCATTCATTAAGAGTGCTGGATGTTTAATGAGGCTCTAAAGAGCCAGCGGGTCTGTCTGATGCCCCACAGACGCCACACCTGCTGCCTCCATCGACACGACAACAGATGCCAACTTCCTTATTCATGACATCATAAATTAATCTCTGTGAACTCAAATCTGAGGAAAATCTGCTCAACTTCTCTCTTTCACACACGATCAAAGAACCAAAACAACACGGACTAGTGGAAATAATCTGGGTAAACAGCACTAGAGTTGAGTCGTTCTGCCACATTACGGCAAAATAAACTTTGAGAGGTCTCACGAGGCTTGGAAATGCATCTGTAATGTTTGTGAAAAGGGTGATTCTGTTCTCAATAGAGTAGAAAAGATTTCACATACAAATGATGGATGAGGAACACCAGAAAAATTATAGGTCTGAAATGGAAAAGGGAATCTGCTGTTTAGCCTTTAAATTGATTTGTTAGTGACTGTAGAAGGCTTGTGTGTCTGAACAGAGCTGAGATCACAGAGAAACACTGAGAGAGAGAGAGAGAGAGAGAGAGAGAGAGAGAGAGAGAGAGAGAGAGAGAGAGAGAGAGAGAGAGAGAGAGAGAGAGAGAGAGAGAGAAGAGAGAGAGAAGAGAGAGAGAGAGAGGAGAGAGAGAGAGAGAGAGAGAGAGAGAGAGAGAGAGAGAGATCCAGAGGTGCTGATGGGAGGGAGGAAATGAGTCTGATCCTTAAAGGGAGGACAGAGGGAGGAAAAAAAACATGACCTACTTCAGCTCCATCCCTTGTTTCTATGCAGACATAGAGGAGAGAGAAAAAAGTGGCAGGAGGGCAGAGAGAGAGAGAGAGAGAGAGAGAGAGAGAGAGAGAGAGAGAGAGAGAGAGAGAGAGAGAGAGAGAGAGAGAGAGAATAGATGACTGGCTAATAGTTTTAAAATAGTGCAAATCATGAAAAATTTGATTTTAAAAAAGCATTGTCGCTACATTATTGTTTCCTTTTAATGTTACTACTTGCTTATAGTCATACGTTTTATGAATAATAATATAACAAGGCAAGCACCTTCCATTATCAGCTTTAAAGGGTCGAGAAACCCCCCTCTTTCAGTTCAAGTCTACCTTAGAATTATTTTTAAAAAATGCTCCATGTTAGGCGTGGAGCACTGAGAGCAGGAGGAGGAGTGGGCGAGGCCAGCAAAATGAGGGGAGCGAACAACTGTTGTCAGCTGGCTCGTAAAATGAGACACAATCTATGAGGAGACCCATGATCTATAGTTTACAAGGTTAAAATGCAAAGAAATAAACAGCAAGTAATTTAATGTCCTGCTACATTTGTCATCCGTAATTTCATATACAGATAACCACAATTTGTTATATCATTATAAAGATAATCATGTAAACACTATAAATGAGGAGGACTTCTCCTGAATCTCTGGGTCTGAATGCAGACACAGTGGATAGCAGTGCAGCAGGTCTCTTTCCCTATCTATTCCAACCATTAGCCGAGCCAGTAATCTGGAGGCATTACTGGCAGATATAGGAGATGTGTCTGAGGGTCACAAACTCAAATGAGGAGATGTGTCTGAATGGTCACAAACTAGACTGAGGAGATGTGTCTGAATGGTCACAAACTCAACTGATAAAAGAAAAGTCGACTATTCTCCAATTCTCGTTCAGCTCTCCCGACAAAAATGCTTGCTGCAAAGCAACAGCTTTACTGTATCAGCCCTAACAGCATTGCGGGGAAAAACATGCAACAAACCCCTTGGATCATGGAAACAAACACATATGACCTTATATGAATGGATAAATACTGCTTGGTGTGCGCGGACGGGGTCTCACAACTTGGCAGGTCTGCCTTGCCTTCAGAAAACATGTGCTCACATGAATAATTAAGCAGCAGCATCTTCTCATAGGATAAGAAAACTCCACTATGAATAATAATGAGAAACGACACGTCATCTCTGGACAGGCAGATCGGCGCTACATCACAGATTTTGATCCTGCCCCAAAAATGATTTTAAACCTGGAAGATGAAATTGGCTGACAAAAGCTCAAAATTATACAATTTTCCCCACAACTAAAGCTGACAGGTGCTAATGTTGTCTTAACTGATGCTCAACACACACAAACCTGTTAAAATCTCAAAAAAGTAGTCGAGGGTTTCTTGAACCTTTAAGACTAGACTTAAGACTTTTTTGTTCTCAAAGCATTTGGCTGTTAGGAGGTGTGATCATTATTCTTAGTCTGCGTGTGGTCTGTCTGCAGAACACTGGCCAACAAAAGTTGTAATGAACCTGCACCACAAAACCAGTCTAATATACAGGAATAGCCCAAACATGTTTTTCTTTTATGCCACAACTTATTAGAATATTAGGTAAAGATGATTTTCCATGAAAACATTTTGTTAAGTATAAAAATATATCAAAACTATTTTTATTAGTAAGATGCTTGGCTAAGAACAAAATGTATAAGTGAATTTAATATATATATATATATATATATATATATATATATATATATATATATATAATATATATATATTATATATATATATATATATATATATATATATATATATATATAAATATATATATATATATATATATATATATATATATATATATATATATAAAATTTTAAAGCAGATTGCAATTTTTCAAATAGTTGTATCTCATTCAAAGATTATCCTATTAATACCAGAACAAACAACAATGGAATGCTTATTTATCCAGCATGATTCAGAAATTCAATAATTTGACCCTTATGACCCTTAAAAATACCTTATACATAAATTTAACTTCCATAATCAACAACAAAACCAAAAGAGAGAGAAAAAAGTGATGCTTTCAATTATTCTAACTGGAAAACCAAAGTCTGACCACAATGCATTGTTGCAAATAGCATCCTGTGCAGAGTGCAGCAGACCTTCCACATGTTCTGATTACACAAAATGTGTATACTGTGTGCTATATACATGCTAAAAATAAAGACTCGATTGCATGTCTGAGATACACAGCGTTTGGACCAGTCAGCAGTCAGGCATGAGCATTAGAGATTTTCCAAGAAATCTGAGCTAAACATGGCATGATGTTTAAGATGTATTCCTGCTTAGCTTGATGATGTCATACTGCTGATCTACTATATCTCTCTTATAATGGGATCATATTACCAATCGCCCAGTTAAAAGGAGAGAAATAGGAGCGATTTGTGAGCATTAACCTGATACACACTTTCTGAGAACTCATCTCTAAGCACATTTTCCATTTATTTCTTATCTGAGCCTCCAAGAAAAGAAATATATATCAGTGTGTTTGCAAAAAATAGCACAGCCAAAAAGTAACAATGTCTCTCTCTCTGTTTTTGTTCCTCTCTCTCTCTCTTCTGTCATGTTGTTTTGGCGTTTCTTCTTTGTGAGGCACATGTTCTGCTCAGGAGATGAATGGAGACAAGCAATGGAAGAGATCTGCATTCACATAGCAAACTCTCCAGGGAGGAGATC